>NC_065405.1:11470826-11788910 GCF_024362695.1 Pectinophora gossypiella | reverse complement strand
CGAAAGGCATCTAAATCTTCTTCCTTTCCCGTATGAATTGTCAAGGTTACTACTGAGTCGCCAAACACTTGTAAAACGACTACATACTTATTTTTTTAGCATCTAAATGAAGAGGCAATTAAAAGACATTGCAACGGCAAACTAAAACAAAGCGATGATGATGAATGAAGTCACTTATGAAAGCAAACGACCCACATCTTTCCGTCCTACTCGGCTTGAAACATTTGGCACAAACTTCGCTCTAGTATTACGCAAAACCAAACATTTTGGTTAGCTGTCCGCAGAGAACGTAATAAATAAGTACTTATACTTTTTTCATATTAAATAATTTATTGTCTTTCAGGGTAACTAGAGTTTCATGGGTACTAAGAAGAATAACTGCTTTTTGATGTTGTAGCAGGAAGGTGTTTGCTTTAACCACAGTTCTATTGGAAGAAGTATTTGTATTGTTTTCTTCATATGTATGTTTAAGTGTCTTGCGTTTGTGTAAACATTTTTTATTTATTTACTTATTATAAAAAAATTGGAAAGTATATAAATAAATAAGTTAAAATTTAACACGTTCCGGGACAAAACGTCAAGAGCCGAGAGAGTAAAATCAGTTCAAACGGACACGTGAGCTTTCTCGTATTTTTTTAACGATTTCTTTACAATCGCGCCAATATATCACAATAAGACATAAATACGTAATTCTATAGCATAACATTTTACATTATGATTGTCCTGAACTGAGTGGCATATAGTCAAGCACAAACCCTCTCGTCGTCGTCAGACTTAGTGACGTAACAAACACGATTTGTATGGTCGTCTTGGCGCTCTGTCTCGCTCGAACGTGTTAAGTCGAAGGCAAGTGAATTTATTAATGTTAATGCTACGGGATAATAATTCATAGGACTTTGTCCGAAAAAAACGACTTTTATTTTTTTATTTTTTACTAGCTTTTGCCCGCGACTTCGTCCGCGTGGCGTGTTATATAAGAGAGAGATCTTTGTGTGCGTGGGAGTGCATATCAAATTTCAAGCATCTAACTTATGCAGTTTAGATTTTTTCATACATTTTTTTTCCCAATAACTCCCATTTTTCAAAATACAGCCAAAAATAAACTTTATATTTACTAAGGTATGCATGCATGCTAGACTGAATCAATTGATTGAATTGATTTTTTTTTAATTGATTGTTCATTGAGTTTTAATTTTAATACACACTTCCTCTCTTCCCTTCAACGTTGCTGTGCCCTACAGGGTCCATGTTTTAGTTCCTATGCCTATGTAACACCCCATTGTACTACATGGAATTCAATAAATAATTTAATTGAAAACATCTATCTTACGCGGTTTCGATTTTTTCATACAAATGTTTTTTTCCCGCTAACTCCCGTTTCCGTGGGAATTTTGCAATATCCTGTTGCAATTAAGCTTTAAGTTAACTAAGGTACCTGCATGCCAAATTTCAAGCGTCTAACTTAAGCGGTTTAGATTTTTCATACAAAAGGATTTTCCCGCTAATTTCCTTTCCCGTGGGAATTCCGGGAATTCCTTTCTTAGTGCACCTCTACGGTACCTAAGCTATGTCCCTTCCAAATTTCAAATGCCTACGTTTAGCCGTTCAGGCTATGCGTTGATATGTCAGTTACTGAGTCAGTCAGTTTCTCCTTTTATTTAGATTTGAATTTTCATACAAATGTTTTTTCCCGCTAACTACCGTTCCCGTGGGAATTTTGTAATATCCTGTTGCAACTAAGCTTTAAGTTTACTAAAGTACCTGCATGCCAAATTTCAAACGTCTAACTTGAGTGGTTTAGGTTTTTCATACAAAAGGATTTTCCCGCTAATTCCCGTTCCCGTGGAAATTTCGAGAATTCCTTTCTTAGTACATCTCTACGGCATCTAAGGTACCTGCGTGCCAAATTTCAAACATCTAACTTTAATGGTTTAGATTTTTCATACAAAAGGATTTTCCCGTTAATTCCCATCTCCGTGGGAATTTCGGGAATTCCTTTCTTAGTGCACCTCCACGGTACCTAAGATACCTGCATGACAAATTTCAAACGTCTAACTTGAGTGGTTTAGATTTTTCATACAAAAGGATTTTCCCGCTAATTCCCGTTCTCGTAGGAATTTCGGGAATTCCTTTCTTAGTGCACTTCTATGGTACCTAAGGTATCTGCATGCCAAATTTCAAAAGTCTAACTTGAGTGGTTTGGATTTTTCATACAAAAGGTATTTCCCGCTAATTCCCGTTCCAGTGGGAATTTCGGGAATTCCTTTCTTAGTACATCTCTACGGTATCTAAGGTACCTGCGTGCCAAATTTCAAACATCTAACTTTAATGGTTTAGATTTTTCATACAAAAGGATTTTCCCGTTAATTCCCATCTCCGTGGGAATTTCGGGAATTCCTTTCTTAGTGCACCTCCACGGTACCTAAGATACCTGCATGACCAATTTCAAACGTCTAACTTGAGTGGTTTAGATTTTTCATACAAAAGGATTTTCCCGCTAATTCCCGTTCTCGTAGGAATTTTGGGAATTCCTTTCTTAGTGCACTTCTACGGTACCTAAGGTATCTGCATGCCAAATTTCAAAAGTCTAACTTGAGTGGTTTGGATTTTTCATACAAAAGGATTTTCCCGCTAATTCCCGTTCCCGTGGGAATTTCGGGAATTCCTTTCTTAGTATACCTCTAAGGTATCTATGGTACTTGCATGCCAAATTTCAAACGTCTAACTTGAGTGGTTTGGATTTTTCATACAAAAGGATTTTTCCGCTAATTCCAGTTCCCGTGGGAATTTCGGGAATTCCTTTCTTAGTGCACCTCTACGGTATCGAAGGTACCTGCATGACAAATTTCAAACATCTAACTTGAATGGTTTAGATTTTTCATACAAAAGGATTTTCCCGCTAATTCCCGTTCTCGTAAGAATTTCGGGAATTCCTTTCTTAATGCACCTCTACGTTACCTAAGGTACCTGCATAACAAATTTCAAACGTCTAACTTGAGTGGTTTAGATTTTTCATACAAAAGGATTTCCCTTCACTACTCTGCTCCTATTGATTGTAGCGTGATGAAAAGTATACTATAACCTGTCCAGGAGTGTGAAGAATAATTGTACCAAGTTTCATTAAAATCCGTCCAGTAGTTTTTGTTTCTATAAGGAACATACAGACAGACAGACAGACAGACAGACAGACAGACAGACAGACAGACAGACAAAAATTTTACTGATTGCATTTTTGGCATCAGTATCGATCACTTATCACCCCCTGATAGTTATTTTGAAAAAATATTTAATGTACAGAATTGACCTCTCTACAGATTTATTATAAGTATAGATAGGACTTTCTAAAAAACTTTTTTCTTTCTTTTAATTTTCTTTTTTTTAAAGAGTTTGCAAATTGTCTTCTGGTGATTAGTGGTTTTGACCATTACGGTTTACCAGCGTGACTTTATATCTATGTTGTATATATCTATGTACTTATAGTAATATTATCTAGCATGATAGGAACGATGAATTATTAGACGTGCAGACGTCGCCAGCCCTCATAGAACATAAGTCAATTATCATTATGTTGTCCAGGGCATTAGCAAGAGTTACTGTCAAAGCTGTTTGGACTGAAGCCAGTACTTCTGCTGATATTGGTGTTCTCACAACATCAATTAGCTCGCGTCCATTCGGAAGTGAATGACACGAACTACAAGCTGAGAGGTTTTTGTTTATTGTGTTATTTACTGTTATCACTTACTTGTTTTATTAAAAGCGTTGGAGATGTTTTTTATCGTCAATTTTTTAGTGTTATTTCCTGTCGGTCAGTGACCTTTATTCCAACTTCAGTCGTTGAAAGATTTTCTTCTTCATCAGTATGAGAAATATTAGTAATAATTACAATCGTCTTGATACCATTCATGGTAGTTCAAAAAGCATTTACACGAAGGGTTGGGCTAGGTTAGGTGGGCGGCTCGCATTGCTGTAAAACTGGGATGGCGTAGGGGTCTCTACCCCGGGATGCGCTTTAATAAAAGCAAGTGCGAGGGGACGCACCGGTGCGTTCGACAGAGATCCCGGAGCTCCCTGACATGCACAGCAGAGTGCCATCGGAGGGGTTTTAGTCGGTAAGAGTCTGACATAACCTCGTTGCTACCCCGGGCGACGAGGTATCCATGAGGATTCCCCCTTCGTTATAAAAAAAAAAGGTTAGGTCAAATGGAATGTCAGTTTTACTATTGTTACGTTTAAAATCGTAAGACTGAATGTCCTTTTAAAATCCAATTTTTTTTAACTATTGTGTCCGGAAATGTAGGCATTAAGTGACAGCCTATATGACATAGACAGCCTTACGTCCCACCGCTAGGCACAGGCCTCCTCTCAATCAACCGGAAGGGGTATGGAGCATACTCCAGCTGCTCCACTGCGAGTTGGCGGAGGATATACACAAATAGTTATCTTCTTTATTCATAATGCGAATAGCTAAAGGTAAGGTATGAAACGCTTTATCAGTTAACGACACTCACAATTGTGATTGTTCAAGTTTAAAGTGAATATTTTGATGACTTGTTTTGTCTGATACTTTGATTGATAGGGATAAGACGTGATTTTATATGAACAAGTGGCGAAACTTTTTATACTGGGTGTTAGTAACATCGTAACGAATACTGAGGGGGTTGTTTCAGACCATGATTCTGAGTTAAAATCAAGTGGAATTTTCCGTCGCAAAATTCATGATTTTTTTTTAGTTTACTTAAATTACTTTCAATTCTATACTTTTGCGATGGAAAATTCCACTTGATATTAACTCAGAATAATCAGATGAATCATCCCTCTCAGTATTCGTTACGATGACACTTACACCCCGTACAAGTACATACGGTAGCCATATAAGTAGGTATGGGTGTTAGTGACACCGTAACGAATACTGAGGGGGATGGTTCAGACCATGATTCTGAGTTGATATCAAGTGGAATTTCGTGTAAAAAAATTCATGAATTTTTTTCTTTTCTTTTTAATTATTTTCCAATCCATACTTTTGCGACGGAAATTTCTACTTGATATCAACTCAGAATCATGGTCTGAACCACCCCTCAAAGTTTTCGTTACGATGTCACTAACACCCTGTATATAGCCAATTTATAGGATGTAATGCATCGGAAGATATAATTTAACGATTCTCTTAACGACCTTATTATTACCTCGTAAACATACGAAGCTGAAAATAATCTATCTAATACTGTATCACTTATAAACTGTAAGGTGCCTTTGGCGGCTCAATAATAACCCTGACACCAGGGTTGATGAGGTTGGTAATGTACCTCTCAATCCACACGATAGAAGAAGACTGTAAGGTATAGTCCAGTTAGTGTAGGCAGTGAATGTCAATTGTCAGGAGATAGTAGCATTCACGTGTAAATACATTTACAACATTTATAAATGTATTGCAAAAAAATAATAAATGTTTTTAAATGTATTTAAGTTGAGCGTTAGGCTCACGATCCGGAGGTCCTGGGTTCGAATCTCATGTGGGGAAATATCACAAAAATTACTTTGTGATCCCTAGTTAACGCGCTCGTCTCGGCTTGACAAGAGCTGAGAGTTCAAACCCCTTCCGAGTCAGATTTCTTTTCTTATATTTTCTTTGTGAGTTTCCCTATGCACGGATAAGTGCTATAAAAAAATCGTTCAAGTCGCCAGTAAGCCACGTCAAAAAAACCTTGTAAGCAGAGATGTTGTCATGTGCACAAAAAACTGAAGCTATAACAATGATGAAGTACCTAAATTTTGCCGAAAATAAAGATACTTATTCACTTTGAGTTGTAGCTTGTTGTTGCTTAGGGGCAGCGAACAACGTTTCCAAGTTAAATAAAGTCACTCGAAAGGTTTCGTGAAAACATGACGTTTATGTGACATCTTTGTTCAGTACAGTAAAAGCGAGCAATTTTCCTTTCGATAGCATTATTTACTGACGTACCTATCTACTGTAGTCACAGACTAAAAAATAGTAAATACTAGTAGTGCTTTAGTCTATAAATAT
The DNA here is from genome assembly GCF_024362695.1 of Pectinophora gossypiella. Lineage (NCBI taxonomy): Eukaryota > Metazoa > Arthropoda > Insecta > Lepidoptera > Gelechiidae > Pectinophora > Pectinophora gossypiella. The sequence goes on along the minus strand of NC_065405.1, from coordinate 11,782,888 downwards.
TAGGGTAGAACTCCCTACAGTATTGATTTTCAACTTGTTGAAAAATACAAGAGTGCAATGACATTTAGTACTTGGCTATTAATAATGTAAAAGATTTTGAACAAGGTTGAATTTTATTTGATATCAAGCTCGTGTGAGAGCGCAACATTTCATTCTCTTTTTAATGCAAAATCAAAATCATATCATTTTATTTGTACACGAGTCACTTACATATTCTTTTTCTCAACCTTTTCTCGAAGGACAGATTAATTTATAGATTAAAAAAATAAAAAATAATTCGTGACTTCGTATCAAAAGTCGCCGTAGCCGATTATGATAAAAAATCAGTCCAACAGGATTTCTTTTCCCTTTTCAGATTAGTATAGCGAAAGAGAAAAGTCTGAGTGGATCAATTGACCGGTTGAACGATTGGGAAAACCCTGGTTAAGGTCCATTCCATTAGGGCCTACAGGCGTGAGTATGTGTATGTACACGTATTGTCGTCATGTTTAGTTAATCACGGTGGATTTACTGGCTAAATAGGTTACTGCCCACCGAACCAGACATTGTTGCGCGTACGTCGATTGTGCAACACCGGTATTTCTGTACCGAAGTTATTCTGCTTTAGCTGTTGTCAACAAGCTATTGTTATGACAGTACTAGAATCCGTTCGAATTTTCAATACAGATGCTACTATATAGGCTATATAGACTTGTTTCGGTAAACGTAAACCAATCGAATTTAGACGTCGATTTTAGACGTTTTATCCAGTAGGGTTCGAAATTGTTTAATTCTCGGAGGATTGCAGAACTAGCATTTATTAGTGAGTCACTCAGTTGGTTCATCAGATGCCATCTCTATGTCATAGAGTCACTCCTATTCTACTAGTATACAACAACTCACCATGTGAGGTGAGGGGCAAGTTATTCCGCGCGGTGGTGTACGCGCGCTGTTGATGAAGTCCTTACTCTATGATACTACTAGTAAGAAACAACTCGCCACGTGACATCACTCTAGTGTAAGGAACAGCTCAACATTTGAGGAGAGGTGCGGTGATGGCCCGCGCCACCTTTGTGGAGTCCAGCGCGCTGTTGATGCAGTCCTTACTCTCTGGTACTACTAGTATAACGAATAACTCGCTATGTGAAATCACCCTAGAGTAATAGTAGTGTAAGGAAAAGCTCACCATGTGAGGTGAGGTGCGAGTTAATCCACGCGGTGGTGTACGCGCGCTGTTGATGAAGTCCTTACTCTGTGATACTACTAGTATGAGGAACAACTCACCAAGTGTCATCACTCTAGAATACTACTAGTGTAAGGAAAAGCTCACCATGTGAGGCGAAGTGCGGTGATGGTCCACGCCACCTTTGTGGAGTCCAGCGCGCGCTGTTGATGCAGTCCTCACTCTCTGGTACTACTAGTACAACTCGCCATGTGACGTCAGCTTAGAGAATTACTAGTGTAAAGAATAGCTCACCATGTGAGGTGAGGCGCGAGTTGATCCGCGCGGTGATGGCCCGCGCCACCTCCGTGGAGTCCGGCGCGCGCTGTTGATGCAGCCGCAGCCGCTCGAACAGACAGTCAGCCGCTGATTCGTCCGCCATGCGGTACGCTGCAAAAGGAAACAATTCTTCATGTAAGTATTTATATAGAGATTGTTTTATTAGGAAACAGGGTTAAATTAAGCAAATCTTAATTAGATTTGCGTCACGTAAAAAAAAGCTTTTTCTTCTTATCATGTGGGTTGTGAGGTGTAATATCAGCCTCATCAACCCTGGTGTCAGGGTTACGATTACTCATTTACATCAGTAATAGTAACCGGGACCAACGGCTTAACGTGCCTTCCGAAGCACGGATCATCTTGCTTTCGGACAATCAGGTGATCAGCCTGTAATGTCCTAACCAAACTAGGGATCACAAAGTAATTTTTACGATATTTCCCCATCGGGAATCGAACCTGGGCCTCCGGATCGTGAGTCCAACGCTCAACCACTGGACCACAGGGACCGTTGCAAAAAAAAAAGCTTTGTTTGGGCGAAAGACACATTGTCGTGATAATGGTTGTTGCCACATTTAATCAGGTAAATAATCCTATTGGGTAAGTACCTACATTAAAGTAATTGTAGAATTTCTGAGTCCAAAAACTACAAGAACATTAGATCATTCGTCATCATCATGATCGTTAAACGCCCAGATCGAAACGATCATAGTTGATGGTTTCATTACCTTTCACCATATAATTAATAATTATATTATTTATGGTACATCATAATTCATGTAGAGATTTTGTTATATATAGACTACATGTTCCTTTCCGATTTGTTTTGGCTCTGCGCACCCCATCAGGGAATACGGGTATGAGAAATACGAGTGCGATAATGACTTCACTTTTTTTTGACGTGATTTATTGTAGATTTGCCGCAGATGGCATTAACTACTTGGCTGGACAAATGGGGAGCGCTGAAGGCTCTCACCCGGTACAACTTTTAAGACAACAGGCCTGCGGGTGCCCAGTTGGGCGCGAACCTCAACTCAGGGCGTCGTCTGAGAGGATAAATATTTCGCGCGCGGGGTCGGTATCGGTGTCCTGAAGTGTTTGGTGTCGCGAGCTGATTGGCTGCCTCTATGGCTAGAGTAATCGGGTCGTCGGGATCGTATATTACGTCCTTCGGACGCTGATACTTTTCAGTACCGTCCCTAAGAGGGATGTAATGACTTCACATATTATACGATTACTTTGTATTTCAATGTAAACTGATGATCAGACTAATATTCAGGATTGCAGTGCCATAAACTATAAACTAGTTTTCACACCAGATGTTACCTATGCAATATTAAGACTATGTTTGTGGCCCTTAAATAACTAATGAATTTCTAAGTTTAGAAAAGAGATAATACGATTTATGTTATGTCCACTATCCGAGTTTGAAAGATTTGCTTCGTTCGAGGTTAGTGCATACGTCCAGGTTTTGCTATTGATCCGGGTTATATATTCAGGGCTATACAAGACTTAGTTAGAAAGGTTGGTAAGTATTCTAAGTAACTCTATGAAAGTATAATAGATTACTGTACTGTTTACAGTTGCTTAAAACACTATAGGAAAGATGTGTAAATTAAGAACAGAAAATAAGAATACAAAATTGAGTGAAAATGACATGTAAGGCATATTTTTCAAATAAAAATCAATTTTCTTGTAATTAAAATTGATTGCGGAATTTTTGGCACTTGCATCAGCTGTTTTCAGAATGTAAACATATAACCGATGCGAGGAATAACAATTACGAAAATGATCAAACGTACAAGAGTTTTTGACCCGTTAGTAAGTTGACATGTAAATGCTAAATGAGTCTTCTGTAATGTGAATTTGATTATGATAAGCATGAAGCGACAATATTGAGAGGAATGTAGGCCAAACAAAACATAACAAACAATGTGCTTGCAGCCGCGGCGTCTGGAACTGTGACATTTGAAATAAATCTGGGGATTGTCAAACAACAACTGTAGAATCGTAGGACGTACGTGCGTGTGCGTAGTGTAGTCCTTGCGAGGGTGCTTGGTTTTCGATTTGTGAATAAACAGTGTGTGGAGTGGTCGAGCCGCGGGTAGTGCGCCGAGCGACGGCTGCCGGCCGACTGAGGGGAAAAGCCGCGCGATGGCGCTGCGAGCGACGCCGGCGGAAAATATTTTTCTTTCACACCACAGAGTAACATCTACACTAGCCAAGTTTCAATAAAATCACTAGTTTTTAATGGTGATCAGTCTATTCACGTTTAATTAGGTACCGGTAGTACAATGTCTTCCTTGATAATAATTAATTCATCATTTTTGATTGTATATACATACAATAAATAGTTGAAATATGTGAATGGCTTTAGGTATGCAGGATATGAGATGAGAGTTACGAAGAAACATCCTGCTGTCAGAGTAAAGTAATTGCTTAAATAATAATCGCTAATATAAACATCTTTATTTTATTTATTTATTAGTGTTCCGTAGGACAGTAACCAAATATATATACTTATATACATATATATATATATATATATATATATATATATATACTTATAGACAACGCTTTACTTATACTGTTTTGAGCTTTACTTTTTTGGTTCCTGTGAGTCTGTACCTGACTAAACGATGCGACGTAATGTGAAAGAATAAAAATCAGTTTTTCTTTAGATACTTATTGATAAAGAAAAGTTTTAAAAAGTAGAAATTAAAATTCTTGTTGTTTACTTTTATTTCTCAACTTTTTATATCAGAAGTGTTTGAAAACTGAGCAGATGTTTCTTGTATGATATCTCTCAATGAAAATGTTTGTTTTCTCGAACATAGATCTTTGACGGTTCAAAATTATAATGTATTGTTTTTAAATTGGAATGTAACATGACAGAAAACATATTGTTGAAAATGAAATTTCAATGTAGAAATGGTAGAATAGATATTATGATACGTACATTCACATTTCTTTTTAGCTTTTCTTGGAATTTCAGGAGTTTGTGCCGATGATTCAGTTGCTGGAAAATTAAAAATAAAAGGTACTCGTGACTAATTTACATGTCCATTTGTATGTTTTTAAACTATTTGATGATTACAATATGAACTTTTTGGATTACGATAACTGTTCCACAATTCTTACGTATAAATAAATAAATGATATCTCTTTTACGCGGTTACCACTAATTCTGGCAGGTGACAATTCATGTTTCATCATTTGCCAGCACAGTTCACTCCATAGAACAATCGATACTGGTAATGCTAATATTTGTCCGTATAAGGTTAATATTTGTATGAAATCTTAGGTACCTTCGCTTCACCCGTATACGTCATTTACATCAATGTTTTAGAACTTCTTTTTAAAGTTTACAATATTTTCAACTGTGGAAATCAGCGATAGGTAATTTACGTATGGCTTGATATGTTTCGAAAATATCTACTACAGTTTCAGCTTTGCTATGAGTGGGGCTTATTGTAAGTACTCAGTTCAAGTTCTACTATAATAATTTTACCTGACATTTCTCATTCATCTGGAATTCCGAGAACTCAGTTTCTTTCGTTTACCTTATGTGCGTTATCATTACGGACACAATAATGCATTTCATTTCTATAGTTTTTGTGTGATTGGGAATTTTTGACAGTTTATAATTGTTTGTAATGTCACTAAATCTTTCTTTTGCACTTATGTATTCTGACGTAATCTTTACTGCCAGTGCAGTTACACAAACTTTTTGCAGTAACAAGGTTTGGTTTAAAGAGGATAAAAACCGCCTATTTCTCCCATCAGGTGTCGCTACTGTTGACTGTTCTTTTGTCAGTTCCCCATACAATTTGAGCAAACAAACATATTGTTATTGCGTATGGCAGGCAAATATCCTGCGTGGATCAAATATCCAGCTTAAGCTCCCTTAACCAAGTCTCTGCTGCATCCATCACACAATGCAGCTCGGCTATACCACCTGGAAACTGGTGCAGAGGGCACTTGTTCACTATGTGAGATATGGTTTGGTCCGGGTGACCACATTCACAGTATGGTGACTCCTTTAAGCCCCATTTACATAGGTGATGGTTTGACTTTCCATAGTCGGTCCTACACTGGTTCAGTCGTGTCCAGATTTTTCGATATTGTTTTGGTTTTATTACAACCCTTGGCGATTAACAGCAAAATCATAGTATTATATTTATTTTCTAAAGATCGGAAAGATGAAAGCTTAGAAAAACTGGTTTTTAATCAAAACTGCCTTTTTCCTACTGGCTGTTCGTAACTCATCTTTCAGACGGGATACACTCCACGTTGCTTCATATAGAGATATATAGGTATAGCAGTTTATCACGACTTTTAGGTAGACAGTATGGAGAACTGTCAAAATTTAGGAACACTTAACAGTGCTGCAGCCACGAGCTTCTAGTTTTTATCCTCATTCGCGTGTAAAGTATTTTGGATTGGTACCTTTACGAAATTATGTTTTACCAGTATACGTCCCACTGCTGGGCACAGGCTGTGCACTGCTGGTTGAAGGACATGTTTTTCTTACGGCTAATAGCCGGGAGCAATGGCTTAACGTGCCCTCCGAAGCACGGAAGGTAAGATGTTTTATACATGGACTTAGAATTTTTTCGCGCTTACGGTTTTACTGGCAAGTCAAATAAAAATTAGATGAGGTGATATGATACTGTAATACGATGCAAATAAAAAAGAAAGAAACGTCTATCCAACGAGTTAATACTAAATAGGTAGCAGCCGCAAATAATGGCACTTCAAACATTTTTTTTCTTTTCTTTTTTTTTATGTTACACCGACAAGAGCTTTAAATTGATGATGATGAAACTTTTCCACAAGTTTTCATTGCTTCCTTTTAATTAAATAATTGGTCAAAAATTATAGAATCAACCATTGATATATAATAATGTTATATTCAATCCTATATTATTACCTACTTACTCGTGTCGTGTACTTCTTGTATAAGTTATGCAAAATAGAACGTCGTGAGCTGAAAATAACAGCTTGAAACATCCGCTTCGATCGTTACTTCAAAATCGATTCGAATTATAAACATGATATTAACGAGTTTAATCAATAGGTTGTCAGGCGTGATAGTTGATTTTGTGGTGTTATTATGTAAGTAGAAGTTCGCACGAAACACTTTTATAAGACAGTACTTAAATAAAAAAATACCAACGTAATAGAATGGTACTTATCATGAAATAATACATAACATAACATAAGCTGGTATCATGATATAACATAAACCCAGGGTAGGGTGAGGTGCATCCATCGCAAAATGAACTAAGTACCCACACTGAGCTGTCTGTTAGACCAACGTGATAGTTTTTTTTTAGTTTATTTATTCAATATCAGCAATACAATTCATTTCTTAAAAGATAAGACGCCCTTCTGAACAGAAAAAAACCGTAAAGGTTTATGTATGCGCTTAACTCGCTACACTCAATTAGTAGGTAGGTACTACATAGTTTAACATGCGCCCAGTTAATACTTCTTTAACATTATTTAGTTCCTACACACGTCTGTGTGTAGCCTGCTAGGCAATTTATTTAAAATTTCTGGTAATAAGTATTCCGACTTCATCATGCTATACACATTATTATATTTCAGTAAATAGGTAAATAAGACAGTTGGTGAACCGTATATTGCCGTCTATAATAGACCATAACATGAATAACTTTATCTTCCCGCGCTCTAAGGCCGTTAGATGAGAAATCAAGAGTACTACACACCTATTTTAGAAAGTAAGCTCTATCTTTAATACTTAGCAAATATGAGACAGAATGCTTTTGACTGAGTCACATAGAAATGTCAAAGAGTGAGATTTGTTGCTGCGGGCTAACACCGAAATGTCACATTGAGATCACTATCAGAGCCAGGAACCTTGCAACTTGTCGGTTGCACGGTTGCATCATCCATTGAAAATTACTCGTTGATTGATCGTACAGGACTATAATATAATCCACCTTCAAGTCATTGCATGGCCGAGACGGAGATACAACTGTAAACTTTAGGGTAGCCATAAGTCATGAAATGAAACCATAAGATCCAAAACTTGCTTTTGGGCCTCGCCTGAGAGAAATTAGCCATCTAGTCCTTACGGTGTGTGGCCAGGAAGCCAGAAACTAATATAGAAACTAATTCAGTTGATAATTTGCAGCGTGGACTTAGGTGACTTTTTGGTATTGGCATCCTTCATAGGTAAAGTTTACACTATTTAAGAGTGACCGGTTTTGAAAGCTTATATTTCCATATGGCCTTCTGGTCAAGATAAAGCTTTCGTTAACGCAACATTAAAAACATTAAAACGTAATTAAACGAATTAGAATATTGTATTTGATTGACATAGAAGAATCTTAAGAAGAAGAAGGGACATTACGCATGTTTTTGTGTTATTTCGACAGTTTTTAATAATAAATTTGATATGTAAGTACTTATACTTATAATAGGTTGAAAGTTTTTAGGTATGAGCTTTTGTCGACTGAAATAAATGGTTTTATTATCATCATCATAAGAGTTTTTTGTAATTATTTCTTTTTATTTTGGTGCAATAAAGTGTATTTGTATTGTATTGTATTGTACTGCATCATTATTATATTAGCTTATGTTGGTCCCGTTTATCATTCCCGCAACATTATGTTTCTCTTTTAATAGTCATTTTGTGTAAGTTTTAAAGTCTGATGATTTTGTATTGTTATTGTGTGTGGCATCTTTTAAAATAATGAATTTATTTCTTTCGTTACATTTTCAGTCACTGTGGTCCTGTGGTACAACGGCTTGCTTCTCAATCCGGTACCGGACTTGCACCAATGAGTTATTAATTTATCTTAAGTGCAGTTTTCACTAACACAGCTCGACCATACTACCTATCAGGTTGGTCTAACAAAAAGCTCGGTGAGGTGTGGGTACATAGTGCATCTTTCAATCTTGATCGATGGGGCTGGCATAACAAATTTTGTTAAAAACCCTTAAGTAAATAAAAGACTAAAAAAAAAATTGTGCATCTTGCAATTAATGTACCTCTGACTACCTCAATTGGATATGTGTAAGTATGTGTGTTACATTCTGATTCCTTAAATTTTGTTTTTGTTCTGCTGAGCATTACTTAAAGAAATATACGTAAAGATGCATTTTTATCCCTTTGGTCAGAACAAGGGCCGACACTTATTTGTTCAATAATGTTTTGTTATCATAACATTAAGGGTGTTATATAACAGCAATTTGACAAATATTAAGATCAGTCATCTTGTAGGTCGCGAAGAGTGTCTTGTGATTAATAAATATGATTTTCGGCGTCTTAGCTTTGCTTTTGTTCATGTTTTTATCAGATTATTCGAAAAGGGCAATTTCGGGTGGTAAAAACGCTACTGATCCAATGGTATTTTTATTTTAATATTTTTTACATAATTTCTATATTTTTTATTCTTGAGCCGTGGTAACCAAGTTGGAAGAAAGCTTGACTACAGGTCGCAGCAAGAGTCTAATGATTTTAGAATTCATGTTAGATTAACAAGATTATCACGTGTTAAGCGGTGAAGGAAAACTTCGTGAGGAAACCCACATTCCCGAGAAATGTGTTCCGGAGGTATGTGACCTAACCTGTATTGGGTTGGTTTTCCTTTCGGGGGTTGGAAGGTCAGACACGCAGTCGCTTCTGTAAAAAACCGAACCTGTCCAATCTTCAGGTTTGGTAAGCGGACCTTGTGAAAACGAGATAACTTTTTTGTTCTTCAGCATAAAATTAGAAAAGTAAGCAGTTCTTAGATTGGAAAACAATCACCTCGTGAATACTTTAGAGTCCCGATACCGACCCCACTAACGGTATAGTCAATTTTGGAACGAGAGCCCTCGGCGGCGTACATTTAAATTCCTTTTTATTTTTAGTTAATTTATTTTGTAATTGAGTTCCTTTGTCTTTTTATTGAATAGTAGATTTGTAAAACTCATAATACGAGTATTTCTACATCTCTCACTTCGTTGTTCAATGCTGGAAGCGTTTTAAATGTCGTCTGCGTACGATTGTGATCCTTTCGGCCTTTCGATAAATTGACGATTAAGATGAATAATAAATCTTTTTAGTTTGTTTTTTGCTCTGTTGTTTATAAAGTTATTCGTCAACTTGTTTAGTATATGTACGACATGTATAAGCGGCTATTTTCAATTTGAGTACAATTTTTTATAGGAATAATAATGGTAATTAGATATCAGAGCAGGATAGTAATTTGCATTTGAATCTTGGTTCGTAAGTTGTTTTATTTAATCATTGTATTTATTTATCGCCATAGCTAGCGAGGAGTGAGTGTATACAGGGTGTTAGTGACACCGTAACGAATACTGAGGGGGATAATTCACCTCATGATTCTAAGTTAATATCATGTGGAATTTTCCGTCGCAAAATTCATATATTTTTTGCGTTTTTTTTAAATTATTTTCAACGCTATACTTTTGCGATGGAAAATTCCACTTGATATTAATTCAGAATAATGAGCTGTATCATCCCCCTTAGTACTTGATATCAACTCAGAGTCATGGTCAGAATCATCCCTCAAAGTTTTCGTTAGGATCTCACTAAAACCCTTACATCATAGCGGCGTACGGCCATTTAGACTAAAGTAAGACTCAAAGGGGGTGAGGTAAATCTAGTTCGGCGTCTGATACGATTTGGTGCGGGGCGGAGTGTTACCGTCCTACTATTATGAGGTCAATGACCCGTGGTCAGTATCCTCGAAAGAGTTAAAATAAAACTATTTTATTTATTATTTATCTTCGAAATATCCGTTTATAAAGTAATACATTTGTTATAGGTATTATTATAAGAGTACCTAACACTAAGATGATGCTTAAAGCACAGGCTTAATTTAGACTACTTTAGGCATCTGCTCAAACAATATTTTGTAACTTTGCCCGTTTCGCTCACTTTACAATAAGATCTCAAAAATGTTGTAAAATAGCTGTTTTGAAAATATATTTTTTTTATTTATTTATTCAGAACGCCACGGATCTGTCGATCACCAAAAAAGTACCGCTCCCATACCAGCGCAGTAAACATCCAAGAACTGAAAATTCGAAGTCATTCCACAAAATACTACTCGCTGGACTGAACAGAAGAGACAAAAGGCAAATACCACCAGAGGAGTTGCCGGAACATCAAGAAAATATGCGTAATTATTGGTATTTATTATTCACCGATTATGCCGATTCTTGGGAAGGCTGTTCAGCAGTGGACGATTTCTGGCTGGTGATGGTCGGCGGTGTTGAGTTACCCGGTCAGTCTGCCATCAGTTTTCTGTCAGTCTTAGCGGACTCATGCACTGGACTGATCAAATACTGACCGTGTAACATTTCTCTTAGGTACTTACAGGAAGAGTACAAGCAGCAGACCAAGTCTAATGGCATTATTGTTTTTATTTTCCAGAAAAATTCGCAAATGTGGCCACCATCACCATACAGCGGTCGGTGCATATGATTTACACTGTACTGAAAGCATTTTACGACGCGATTACATTCCATCGGGGCTGGGGAGGGCAGCCGCTTGAGATCGACATCACAAGGCCTGTTTGGTACATCAAAAACAGACTTTGGAGTTACGTACGTAATTCAGAACACGTGAAAATGGATAAACCCAAGTAAAAGGTGTTAGAAGTGTTGGTACACCACCTAACGTTTTTTTTACGCACCGCTTAGCCGAAGAAAAACAACTTTAATCTAATGAAAATGTATGTATGTGCGTATTATCAACCAATGTAACTAAAATGATTAAATGTTATACTCGATCCGCCTACTTTGTTTTTTAATAATATAATTATAAGTACCTTCCGTAATAAACTGAAATAATCAGAATGTTATCACCACTTAGCAAGTAATCGAGCAATTCAACTAGTACCGTCTTGGTTATGATTAATGATGAATGTTATTATGTACCCACTTTAGAACCCTGTCGCTTTAAGATATTTGACATTGGTGCGACTTACAGTTCAATTTGTCAATAAAGTTAATAAGTGTGATATGGTACTACAGTATATACGTACTTACATATTTAATGTAATAGTATATACGTAATAGGAACCAAAAGAAAGAGTTTGTATTTCATTAAATAAAACTGAAACAAATCAAAACCGTCGAATCTGTCTTAAGTTATGCTCTTAACTTGTTATGGTCTTATAACCAAAACCAATATAGAAAAGCTGGAAAATATGCAAATTAGGTTTTTAAACTCCTTGTTAATAAAAAAACTAAAAAAAAAATGTAAAGTTAACTATAGAATGCTATTCAAAATATGTAAAATTCTACCTGTCATTTCGAAACATAAATATTCATTATTAGTACATAATCACAGTAAACCCAATCTGCATCTGTCATAGTAAATAAAATAGATGATACGTACCAATTGCTAAATTGCATTTATACCAATGTTATTTAAGGCCTTAATAATAATCATCACTAGCCCATTAACGTCCCCACTGCTGGGGCTCGGCCTTCCCTATGGATGGATGGGGAGATCGGGCCTTAAACCACCACGCGGGCCCAGTGCGGATTGGTGGTTATTAACGACTGCTATAGCAGCCGGGACCAACGGCTTAACGTGCCTTCCGAAGCACGGAGGAGCTCGAGATGAAACTTTTTTTGTGGTCACCCATCCCACGACCGGCCTTTGCGAAAGTTGCTTAACTTCAACAATCGCAGACCGAGCGCGTTTGCCGCTGCGCCACCGAGCTCCTCACACAATCTCTCAGTTGGTTAAAATGTTACCTTTAAAGTACTTAGTAGAGTTTTAATGTCAGAAAAAGGTAATTTTTTTTTATTTATTTTTTTAATTTTTTTTTATATCTGTAATGTAAGTTTGTAAATGTGGCATCCAATATGGAAATAAATATTTTCTTTCTTTCTTTCTTAAATATATAACAACAAATAACAAAAATCGTGAAGGTAAAATATAAACCAGGCGGCATAATACTATTTTGGGCCTGGTTCTAGTTATATGGTTTTATAACTTATAGATAAGTAAGTAGAACTTTTTTTCGTTAAGATTGTTTTAATGAACCAGCTTATATGATACAGTTACCGACATAAAATACATGCTAGAAAAGTTTTTTATTTTTGCTTCCTGTTCTTATAAAATGATCTTTGGAAAACGATTAAGACGTGAAGGTCACTAAAAGGTAGGTACTTAAAGGTTGCCTGGAAGAGATTGCTACTTAGAAATAAGGCTGCCTATTGTACTCATTCTATTTCTCTTTTGTTTTGTATTTTGTTTTTTCCTGTTTGTGCAATAAAGCTTTTGTTATATATTATGTTATGTTATGTAAGTTTGTTTAAATTTCAAAACTGTTTCAGTTTCTAATCCGAGAAGAGATATTTTTATTATACATACATAAATAAGATCACGCCTATCTCCCGATGGGGTAGGCAGAGACCACGGAATTTCACCTACTACGTTCCTGACACACCACTTTCGCTTCTTGTACTCTCATAAAAGACTATTTCCATTTTAAACATAAGCATATTTAAGCAGGGTGAAACATACTATTAGTTCAACTTGCTATGCATGTACCCCTGACTACCCCAATTGGAATATAGTCGAGAGCTTATGTAATGTGTTTTTGACATATTTATTTTTTTAATTAATTAATATTTATAATAAAAAAATAACCAGTAAAATATAGAGTAAGTATATAAATTAAGTCAAATCGGAATGTTTTTCCTTTTTCTTGTCTATTTGATGCATCTCCTTGCAAGGCGTGGGTGTTGTATGTGCTTTGATATTCGAATGGCGTATCTAGTTTCTTTATATGCTAGTGGGTGTTCGTCGGAGTGGTATATAAGAGTGGTATGGACAAAGCGCGTGTAGACCTCTATAGTTCCTCCGATATGAAGGTACGCACCGACCTTGAAATAACATCGTCGTATAGTGAAATTCAAAAGTGTTAATGTATCATAATTCTCCACGTATTACTTTAACAGTTTATTAAAATAAATGTTGTTATCATGAATATATTTCAAAATGCATAATATCATATTTAGTGCGATTAAAGTATTAATTTAAGTGATGAGTGATAAGTGTCAAAAATATATTGATCAAGTGTACTTACCTATAACTGCGTGATCGGTCATACATAGTTGCTTTTTTTGACGTGATTTATTGTAGATTAACTACTTGGCCGGACAAATAGGGAGCGCTGAGCCACCCGGTATACATAATTTACGCGCTACTTACTGTGTTGTGTGGTTAAAATCTAAATTAGTGTTACTTTGTATGTTCGGAATATTGATAATAAAATAGATGTTAGACCAGCAAAAATACTACCTAAAATAATATGAATCACATTTACCCATATAGACGAAATATTAGCACATAAAAATGTTCTATTTGCATAAATATCTACGATCAAATATTGGACAGAACAAGTTTGATAATCTACTTAACCCTTAAACAGGCCCCGAAGAACTGCTGTAAGAAATAAAGTGTTATATATGGATTTAGGCTTTGAATAGCGGCCTGTATGATTCCTTATCAACACATTCAGAAAAAAAACACTGAAAGTCCTGAAAAAAAATGTGGGAAAACATAATCCCATTGCCTGGATAGAGACTATCCTTTATGTGATAGCTATATATAAATGTCGAATGTTTGTCTGTTCATAATAAATTCTAGTGTTTGATTACTAGATCATTATTATTTTAAATTGTAATTGCTATTACTTATTTAATTATTTATTTATAAATAATTTAATTTAAAAATAATTGTATTAATTTTTTATATTTATAGAGGTTATTATGTGGTAAGTAAATCAAATACTTTTTATTATAAATCCCATTTATTTCACATTTTATTATGAATCCCAAATTAGTATAATTTGTGTATAACATAATCATAATAAATTTGTTTGTAATCGAAATGATGCGTAGTTTTTAGTAAAACAAATATGTTTAAAAAAAACACAAGTAACGTCGGGTGCAAAGGCTAGTATAAAAAAATTGGTGATTTGAACAGGCAAAGGATATATAGCTCCCACAAATAAGTTCGACTCAACAGGCTTTGGTCACATGTTCCCCACATTATTATTTGCCTTGTTTTAGACAATTTAGCAAGAAATCAACTAGAAATAATGCAAATCCTGTTAGGAAAATTCAAAATCTCTAACATATCAAAAAATTGCACGACTTATCTTTCTTTGTTTCGCCATAATCTGTATAAAACCACCACAGTCACTCAAAAACACGTCTCTAACGGACAGACGAAACTCGAATGGCTGTCAGTGTCACTTACGTTCGGATACACAAAGTTTGAAAATTCGGAACCATAGAGTATATATTTACGATTAAATTTTGACAGATTGTGGACTCTTTATTGCCAAAACCTGGCTACAGCATCGAAAAATCAATGTGGGACACATATGTCCGCGGCCTGCTTAAGGGTTAAACAGAATAAATCATTTAATAAGTTGCTTTGAAAGATTTTTGGCGTTGATTTCTGCTTATAATACCAGAGGTTTAGATGATATTAGGTTAAGATGATGAGTTGAACTTCTCATTCAAGAATTGATTAACGCACCAGGTACATTACATACTCATATTGAGAGATTTTGCAGGCTACGTTCCCAAAAAAAATATAATGTGATAATGATCTATTTTCTCATTACTCGGGTACATAATTATTCAAAAATATAATGGTCCACGGAGGTCCGTGTTGCTCTATAAATGTAATAACAGAAGCATATATAAAAATATAATAAGAGTTGCTTGATATTTGGATCAGATTATACTTATATAGAATGTTAATGCCACCTATATTGCTTCTATTTATTTTGATCAGAATAATAATGAATGGAAGATGTGTTGTGCCTGGGTGTAATAAAAATGGTCATCATTTATACCCAAAAACAAATTTAAAGATGCATATATCTGTTATCCATGAAATCAGAAGGTTAACGAAGACATTTTTTACAGCGTCACCTATATTTTTTTTTTGGCAACGTAGTCAGGAAAGGCCCTCATTGTAGATGCAAGTAAAGAAACTTCTTTTATCGTTATGGCAGTAAAGAAAAGCTACATGTGGCCGAAGCTATTTAAACTGGCGCCACGCTATAATGGCCGATTTGACGTTTGCCCAGCTGATGAACTTCATGAAGTTTCGTATTAAATAATAACTACCTTAAATGAGTAAAACAGCCGTACTTCATTGTACTAAACAAGTGTCAAATTAATTGTTAATTATAATGACGGAGCGAATTGCTATACTTTATTTGTCAAAACTGCCGATAGATTAGTAGTATTTTTAGTAGATACGCGCTTTGTGACACGCAGCTTGTGTGTACTCGTAATAATATCTCTATTATCTTAGAAAATCAAACGAATATGAGTAAATATAACACAGTGTAATTGCCGAGGGAATTGCAGGAATGCAAAATGTGTTAATTGACAGATGTTTATGAATTTTATTTTCAATAAGTACATATTTTTCTTTAGATATTATTCATAATTACAGAAACTGTTACTCAATATTTCATGAAGGATTCCTGGGAAAGCGAGGAATACCTATTAGAACTATACAAAATAATAATAATAATAATAAAAAAGTTTATTTAGGTAACCTACGACACACATATACATTTACAACATCAAAATATACACACACCTCTACTACTAATACTATACCGCGTTAAAATAGCTTGTTTACAATGACTACAATTTCGTCACATCACTAATTTAAGAGCCACGCAGTGTTCGGTGTAGCATTATTCTTGTCTATCAAAGGCCAATCAATTCTTTCACTTCCTTATAAGACGTGACGTTCGCCTTCTCTTTAATATGTTCCATGAAAGCTCTTTCTTTGTCTTCCCCTTTATGATGTAGCTTCCTTTCTAAGATATTTTTAATAAATTCGTCGTGTCTTATTAAGTGTCTAATCATCTTACCTCTTCTGTCCACTTTGACACAAATACTTACACTTTCGTACCTATCAACCTAGTGGTTGCATATTATCTTTTATCCTCTTGTTATTCTAATATTAGTTTTAACGGGGTGTTCTTACCATCCTCATCTCTGTTCAGTTGGACTTATATAACCTGTTTACCTTATGAGGGCGATACGGCATACCACTTATTACGGTCACGTTGGTCTGACAGAAAGATCGGTGAAGCGTGTGTACTTACTTCATCTTGCGATCTTCTAACTAGTCCAATTGGGATATTATGAGCTTATGTCATGTTTGTGTTATCTTATGTTTTATATAGTACAATTAAAAAACATGTAAGTAGTTGTTTTAGGCGGATGAGACGTTCGTTATATAAAAAATGACGATTCAAAGTGTAACTATGTTAACTACTGAATAAAGATATTTTTGAATTTGAATTTGAAACATGTTCTTTTTGTGTATAGGTTTTATTACTAACACTGGTATGCGCGGCTGCGGCGGCTCAAGTGACGGCGGGGGCTGCGTCGACGGCGATTGCTTGGCCTGGAGCCATACCGGTGGCCAGCGCTTTCCAGAAGACCATCGTCACACCGCAGACGAAGACCGTCGCTTATGCTACCACGCAGTACATTAATGCGGTAAATATTCTTACTTTTAAGGTGACAGGGCGCACCTTGCCACTATATTTATAGAGCGTGTGGTAGACCTTGTCGCTCTCGCATTGGCTTTAATAGTCATGAAAGAAGGTTGTGGGTTTTGAAACCTCATCATCATCAGGACTCAAGATGTATGAGTATAATGATAATGTATGATGAGTGTAAGGAAAAACGGAACCCTTATTAGAATAGCTTTGTTGTACGTCTATATGTTTGTCTGTTAAAACCCTTTTTCTTGAGAATGCGTGCAGGTATCAAGTTTAAATAAACTTCTATTATGTCCGCGGTCACTAGAAGCTGTAAAAATTCAAGCTTCCAAGGATAAGGCGTTTCCAACCTTATTTTCATACATTTCGTAAGGGAGTCAAAACCTATGAGGCACTTCCCATACACGTCAGATCATGAAATTTGGCAAAAAGGAAGTTCTTAGATCATAAGTAAAGGAAAAAATAATGTGCGAGTTCAAACTTATTTGCAGTATTTAAACTAATCTCGACCTATGTCGATGTATGGGGAAAAATATGATTGTGTGATTACAAACTATTTACAGTTGGTAAACTAATCACCCTGTTTCGATGTATGGAGCCTCTATCTCATCATAGCCTCCCTTAGATAACGCTTGCCTCTCACTTTGAGGTTGGAAGTGCGAATCCAGCACAGGTCTAAACCAATAATTGTCGAATTTGTTTTCGAATTCGTGTTTGGATCATAAATTATTATCACGTGCTCAGCGGGGAAGGAAAACAGTGTAAGGGAACTTGTATTGGGCTGGTTTTCCATTCGCGGGTTGGAAGGTCAGACAGGCGGTCGCTTCTGTGAAAAACCGGACCTGTCAAATCTTCAGGTTAGGTAAGCGGACCCCGTGAAAAACGGAATAATGCTAGGGAGATGATGAGTCAAAGCACTTGCACTTGACCGGACTTTTTAGAGTACTCAGTCTAAACCAGCGAGCATACAAACAGTTAGTCAAACAAAGCACAGGTATTAATGGGAGTGATTGAACAAGTAAAAGTGGTGTGTCAACATCGTAGTAAGTCGAATTCTGTAATCTCTGCCTACCTAAGTGGGAAATAGGCGTGAAAAATACTATTAGTGACTAACAAATATCATCATCATCATCACCAGCCCATTAACGTCCCCACTGCTGGGGCACGGGCCTTCCCTACGGATGGATAGGGAGATCGGGCCTTAAACCACCACGCGGGCCCAGTGCGGATTGGTGGTTATTAACGACTGCTAATGCAGCCGGGACCAACGACTTAACGTGCCTTCCGAAGCACGGAGGAGCTCGAGATGAAAACTTTTTTTTTTCTGTGATCACCCATCCTATGACCGGCCTTTGCGAAAGTCGCTTAACTTCAACAATCGCAGACCGAGCGCGTTAACCGCTGCGCCACCAAGCTCCTCAAATATAACATGCATATTTTTTTTTCGGAAATCCGCCCTCCAACTTCAAAGAGGGGTGAAATTTTACATGGGACTTTTAGCAGTTTTCAGGGTAGGAAAAGGGAACCGTGTTACCCTGTATTTAAAGCGAGTGAAGCCGCGGGCAAAAGCTATTATAAATGCTTACTCTACCTTTTCGGGAACGGGAAACCCGTCATCTTTGTTTTACCTTGAAAAGGATGCGGCGCGCTACGCAAAAGCATTTAAATTAACTTGCCTATTTCGTCGCATTGACTGCTAAAGCGATTCGAGTATCGACCATTAATCGGTCGGCTACCTATTCAAGCATTGTTAAAATATCGCTAATAACTATAATAAAGCCAACATTTTTTTTACAGTTGCCGTTATCGTACCAACTAGGAGTTCGGCCACAATTGGCATACCAGTTTCCTCAATTGAGCCCCTTCGTCCAGCCTGCTTATTATCCAGTTGGATCCGCCACATACTTCCCTTCAAGTAGTATCTACTACCCGTCAGTGGCTCCGGTTGCTTCGTATCCCATCGCTCCGATTGGTCCAATCGCTCCGGCTGCACCTGAGCAACCATCCGGAAACCCACCATCGACACCAGAACAATCGCAAGGCGATGCCGACACTTCTGTAGTAGATTCCGCGGAGTTCCCAACACAACAGCAAGACCAATCCAGTCAATTACAGTCCACCCCTTCATATTCTGACTTCCCACAAACTCCTCAAGATTCTGAGCCCTCTTTCCCTCAGAACCCAGAATCATCATTCCCACAGACCCCAGAATCATCTTTCCCACAAAATTCCGAGCCATCGTTCCCCCAGAACCCAGAGCAGCCTTCAAATCCCCAGAACTCACAGGAATCTTCTACTCCCCAGACACCCCAGAACGATCAACCAAGCTTCCCTCAAGCCCCTGAGGGCAGTCCTTCATTCCCGCAATTCCCACCTGGATCGCAATTGCCGTCTTTCCCACAATTCCCTCAGGATTCTGGATTGCCATCGTTTCCGCAATTTCCTCAACAAGGTTCAGGGGGTTCACCTTCGTTCCCGCAATTCCCTCAAATCCCGCAATTCCCGCAAGGATCAGGAGGTTCACCTTCCTTCCCCCAGTTCCCCCAACTGCCGCAATTCCCGCAGTTGCCCTCGAATCCGTCATTCCCTCAGCCTTCACCGAGCCCTCCCTCTTCCTTCCCATCAGGCGACAACGGTGACAAAGGTCTGAATGATGAGGACACGGTATCCATAGAATCCGCCTAAGGTTTAAGACATTGTGATAATATGATAAATAAAATAGTCAAATTCACAAGGTTATTTTATTTATTCAAATGGAATCGATATTAACTAATTCGCAGTTTCGACATTATACTTTCGAACGATATGTTTCTACAAAATTACACGAAAATTTCTCAAATAGTACCTTTAATTTTATTTACCTGTATAAACTACTGAATTACGTAATTGTTATCTGTATAATTATATTACTTATTTTAAAAACTACATAATAGTTTGGATTCCAACGACGAGAATTTGGAGGAATTACTTTAATACTCAACTGAAATACTTATTTACATAAAAAAACATGCATGGACCTGCATGAAAAAGACAAATATAATTAGGAGTGTGAAGGTATATCTTTCTATGAATATTTATATGTCAAAACCCCTGTCAGATTATAAAAGCAAAGTGCCGGCAAATGGTTATTGACAAACTTCAAATTCAAGGTATAAAGGCGTGAATTTGACTACATTATGGACGGACATAATTATGTGTCTGGATAGAATTTTCCAATACTTAAACATAATATGAGAGCCATACATTAAACATAATTCAAGGAATTGAAAAATAAAAAAATAGGTAAAATTAGCTCAGCACTATGCTTATTCCCAATTAGGCTAGTCAGAATTACTGGCATATCAAGATGAACTGATCCTACTACTACGCTTCACCGAGCTTTCTGTTAGACCAACGCGATACCTACATCGCGGAAAAGAAATACGTAACTAAATTGTACTGTTTTAAAAAAAGATTTTTGGACAAGTTTCACATTTATCCAGGCAGTGATGGCATCGCTCGAATCGCCCATATGAAGAATAAATACTTCACCACAGCGGCCACCACCACGCCACTTATTGTTATGGAGAGTTATGTGTTTGACCAATATGTACGTATGTGTGTATGCACGTCTGTTCCAACCTAACTTCTAAACTACCTGTCAGAATTTGACAAATTAGGTGTCACTAGAAGCGTCTTGATTATGCGTCGGTTATAGGCTATGTGACATCCGGCGAAATTCAATGTGCCGCCCTCTAGATGACATAAAGCGAGGACGATAATCATTTTTCAAATGGTAGTGAATGAATGGGCGTATTTTGCACATTTCAAATATGTACATATTACTATATCGATAATTACGTTGTATTGATTACATGATTGCTCAGACACGTTCTGGATAGGTTTTATCTCCAAATCTTGTATAAAACACGAAGGTATTGGAAGCAAGTTATCTTAATAAATAAGATCCCAAAATAGTATAAATAACGATATAAGTTTAAAAACTAAAACCCGACTACAGAAAAACGACGCTCTAAAAGGTATGAAAGAAGAAAATGGTTATATTTACAAGAAATTCTTGCGAATAGTGATGTTTAGAAAATAACCCTGGTCGTATGCGTATCTGTCCTAAGAATTTGTTTACCACGGCATGCGACCACGGCTATCTCCTAAACATCACAAGAATGCATTCGCAAGAATTTCTGTGAAATATACCTATTTTCTTGTTTCAAAAATACCTTGTAGAACGTCATTTTTTTGTAGTCGGGTAGTTTTTAAACCTATATTTTTATTGACTATTGTTTTTTTGGACTTATTGTAGATTTGCCGCAGATGGCATTAACTACTTGGCCGGACAAATGGGGAGCGCTGAAGGCTCTCCCGGTACAACGTTTAAGACAACAGGCCTGAGGATGCCCAGTTGGGCGCGAACCTCGGCTCAGGGCGTCGTCTGAGAGGAAAAATATTTGAAAGAATTATTATTAACCGACCCTAGTGGGTCGATAGCGATAAGCGCTGATTGAGGGAAATCGTTGACCTCGCCGGCGGGGTCGGTATCGGGGTCCTAAATTGACTATTGAATATAGTGCCTATAACTACAGTCCGCATACCGGACTTCCGGAAGGGCCGTTAGATATTTACTAGTTGACTATGATTGAGTCTTTCTATCACAACTACAACCAATCGGGGTCATTTGGACCAAAGAAGTATATATCCCAGCTGGTGCTTGGAGGCATATTCCGAGGCAGGTACCATTCATAGTAGTAGTACAAGAATCTCTGCTGTGAATAGATGTACGCAATGCGGCCGACACACACTTGGAACTGGAAGTCAGTGTTTCTGTAAGTATCCTCCTCATATGGAGTGGCTCTGAGACGAATACACGTCGGTAAGGTGGGAATGGTTAGCCATTTCTGGAAATAATAACTTGTGTTAGCTTTCAAACTCTGGAATCAATAAATTTTTGACCAAGTTGGATTACCGTTTGGTTATTTGTTGGGCGATGATAACTTGACCATCGTACGCCACATTATATTTATTTTGGAACGAATATCGTATCGTTGACCAACATTTATTAAAGTGGGAAATAGAATGGAATGGAATGGAATGGAATTGAATGGAATGGAATATATTTATACGTGATGAGAAAATTGTAAAATTGCATCTTCTAATGATAACTATTTTCATATATTGCATCTTCTAACGAGGAGCTCGGTGGCGCAGCGGTAAACGCGCTCGGTCTGCGATTGTTGAAGTTAAGCAACTTTCGCAAAGGCCGGTCATAGGATGGGTGACCACAAAAAAAAGTTTTCATCTCGAGCTCCTCCGTGCTTCGGAAGGCGCGTTAAGCCGTTGGTCCCGGCTGCATTAGCAGTCGTTAATAACCACCAATCCGCACTGGGCCCGCGTGGTGGTTTAAGGCCCGATCTCCCTATCCATCCATAGCGAAGGCCCGTGCCCCAGCAGTGGGGACGTTAATAGGCTGGTGATGAATGATAACTATTTACACAAGAACGTCCATAATATAGGTTATAGTTAAGCCATCTAGGTTATTTTTAATCTTGATTCTTTTTCTATCGTGTAGGTTGTATGATGGACGATTTTTTTTGATTAAAATAATTATGGGTGGAACATGTAATTGTGCCAAAAAAAAAATCAATATAAAGAGGGTTATTATTTACACCCGACAACAAAGATAACAGATGTGTCTGTTATCCGTGAAATTAGAAGGTTAAACGAAGGGAAATCTTTACAGCGCCATCTACATATATTGTTTTTAAGGAACCTAGCCTGGAAAATTCCTCCCTAAAAACGCTACTACTTCGTTTGATCAATGGGCATAAAATTTGGTATTAATCTCACCCTCATAATTAGTTTTCCCGGGACTTCCTTTTGATCCACATGGATGTGAGTAAATAGGTTTATTTTCTTGTTGTCACAGTCGCCATATATAAATTCACTGTGATTGAAAACTGAAAAGTAAAAGGGGTCATAGTTATTGGAGTATTAGTGGCACATTCCAGTGACTGTCTTAGGCTCGGGAATTAAGTTCAAATGATTAGACATAAATATTTTATGTAAGAAAATTAATACAATACACTAAATGTCTTTGGTTTTGGTTTCATACAAGATCGTTAATCTGGCCCCAGGGAGGACAGAGTCACCTTCTCTGCCCTCCACTGGGGCAATTCCTATTCGGCGCGTCCTGGCCGCGCGGGTAGGCTCCTCTTACTTCAGTAAACCGGAGTGAAGCGGTAGCTGAGTTCGGATAGGGACCCAGACCTACTGGGTATAACGTAGAACCCTTGCCCAGGGATACGGGTGTAGATCTCAACGGTTGCAGAGGCGGAGATGGGCGCCATCAGTATGGCAACGCAGGACGAAAGGGGCAAGTCACAGGGACTATAACCTGGAACCTGACAGAGGGCAGCAGTAACTGTCAGTATTATTCACAGGCGGAGGACAGAAGACCAAGTACGGCTTTGAAATAAACTATTCTGGGCGCCATACCACTCGCGTTAGTTAGAGTACTGCAGAGCAGAAGGCAAGAAGGAAACCACTGCCCTATTTTTCCCTTAAAAATAGCATGGATGCTACACCGAAGCATTGGGCTCATGATTTGGAGGTCCCGGTTCGATTCCTAATGGGGACGTCATCGAAATCACTTTGTGAGACTGTCCATTGCTTGGTAAGAATTGCAGTCCATTGCTTGAATCATCTGATTGTCCGAAAAAGTAAGATGATTCACGTTAAGCCGTTGGTCTCAAGCTATTAGCCCAGACGCCTCCACCAACCCGCAGTGGAGCAGCGTGGTGGAGTATGCTCCATACCCCCTCCGGTTGATTGAGGGGAGGCCTGTGTCCAGCAGTGAGACATTTTATTGTATAAATGTAATGAAACTCTAACTAGATCCTACATATAAACTGCTTATCTATGTGTGTTTTAATAAATAAAAAAAATAGCTTACCTTGCTCTGGTCGGCCATACATCCTCTTGCGTAGATTATCGATGGAAGTAAAGTATTGCCATCCAGAGACCACATAAACTGAAATAAGTATTATGAAGTGTTGGTAGTGGTAATAGGCTAGTTTCCAACTAGTCAAATCAGTTACTTTTTGCTAAACGTCAAAACACTAAATTACTATGCAATTTGTGTGAAAAAAACACACTGTGACGTCATAGAAAAACGTGATAAAATGTCGACGTGTTTCTTGATTAAAATTCATAAATAAGTTGAATAGGAAAAAGAAAACGTTTTTCGTTAGTTTTAGATCTGTCTTCATTTAGCAATCAGAATTTCATAATTTATCTTGACCCTAGTACACGACCCAATAAAGCCGCCCATTGCACTGTCACTAAATGTTTGTAAGTTTTATTTGTGTGCAATAAAGGATATTTCGTTTGATTTGATAGTGATAAAAAATCTGCATAGAGCACTCCACTTTATTTGTAAACATTTGCAGACAGATTTGCAGCCGTAGTATTAACTATATTAAGCGGTTATCACACGACGCTGTCGTGGGCGCAGTTGGCTGTGAAGCGCTCGCCAAGGTAATATTGACTTGTAAATATATGTCAACAGTATTGTGGGGTAAATTATACAAACTTTTATTATAAATACATACTTACATACAATAAAACTCATATTGCGGTGGCTTATACAGAGCTACACGTTGTGAAAATTACCCGCAGGCATTTTCAGTAGCTAGATATGAGCTTTGTCCAGTATGAACCGAACCACAAATTCATAATATTTAGGGCCAAAACCGAGGTTCGAAGGCGCAACTCTACTACGCATAAGTAGATAATCACGGCTGCACTACATATACTGTGTTGGTGACTTCGTAAAGGAAAGTTTGAGGGATGATTCAGACCGTGATTCTGAGTTGATATCAAGTGGAATTTTGTGTCGCAAAAGTATAGAACTGAAAATAAGTAATTTAAAAAAATACTTACAAAAAAATACATGAATTTACCGACAGGAAATTTCACTTGATATCATCTCAGAATCATGGTCTGAATCATCCCCCTCAGTATTCGTTACGGTGTCACTAATAATAATCACTAATCTAGTACCTAAACGGAGCCGAACAGAAGAACATCAGGCAATGCAAAACCAGATAATAGGTGTGTTGTATATTAGGTGTAAAAGGGTAGTAACATAAGAGCCGCGGTAGCCCAGTTGGTAGAACGCTTGCCTTTCACTTTGAGATCACTGGTTCGAGTCCAATACAGGCCTAAACCAATGATTGTCGAATAATTTGTTTTCGAATTCATGTTTGGATCATAAATGATTATCACGTGCTCAGCAGTAAAGGAAAACATCGTGAGGAAACCCACATTCTCGAGAAATGCATTTTCGGAGGTATGTGACCTAACCTGTATTGGGCTGGTTTTCCGTTCGCGGGTTGGAAGGTCAGGCAGTCGCTTCTGTAAAAAAACCGGACCTGTCAAATCTTCAGGTTAGGTGAGCGGACCCTGTGAAAAACGGGATAATGCTAGGGAGGTGATGAAGATAGATAAAATACTTTATTGAGCACAATGGACACAAAATACAGAGGACAACATATACAGAAAAGCACAACAGGCGGCCTTGGCCAGCAATTGAAGGGTAGTAATATAAGAAAAAACTTATCAGACGTACCTGAACAAAAATATAAAACAAAACAATTCTTAAATGCGTGCGCCATGGCTGTTCTATTCCATTTGATCTCGAGGTAAAGAACTATATTATAGTTTGAAGATTTACAAACTTCAGATCAAACACAGAAAAGTATTTCTAAACAACGACAGATACAAGAGACGTCACTGCTACTTCGATAGAATACACAAGAGCCGTATCCAGGAACAGATCATAACGCAGGTTAAGGTGCTGAGGGAGCTGTATAGCATCTACACCCATACAGGGTGTTAGTGACATAATAACGAAAACTTTATGCGATAATTCAGTCTATGATTCTGACTTAATATCAAGTATTTTCCGTCGCAAAAGTATGGAACTGAAAATAATTAAAAAAAGCACAAAAAGTTTCAAGAATTTTTTGACAGAAAATTTCTCTTGATATCTACTCAGAATCATGATCTGAATCATCCCCCTCAGTATTCGTTACGGTTTCACTAACACACATACGTACTCGTATGGGTACCTGTACGTACTTATACTGGTGTAGACATTGTAACGAGTACTGTGTAAAGTAATGAAATTATAATAATAAAATAATAAAAAAACGTGAATTTTGCGACGGAAAGTTCCACTTGATATCGAGTCAGAATTATGGTCTGAATCATCCCCCTCAGTATTCATTACGGTGTCACTAACACCCTGTATATATACATATACATTTTATGTAAGTATGTAAAAAGTACATATGTGAATACATTTAGCAATAGAAGTAAGGTACAAGGTAGGTTACTGGTGTCTGAACTAGGCTGAGCCTGTGTTTCAGACGATAGATTTACTTAAAAAAAAATAACATAAGCAAAAATAATTTAATTCAACTAATTAACACCAATAAAATATAAAAAAAACCGAAGAGAAGTGTATTTTTTAAACTGAATCCGAATTGTGGAAGGGGCGTGGCTTCGAATCTCACTTCTGTCACATATTACTGAAGTGGGTTTTGGGATTCAAAGAAAACTCACTAAATCCAACGGAAAACGAATTTATTCTCTACAGCATTTTCACAGAGCTACGCGAGTTAACTTCGTCACCGTCACTTCACTTATTTCACACTTTACGCGTCACTTGAACACAACACGAAACATTGCACTAATCACTGCATTTAACTCTGCACTGCCTACACTCTGTTTTTCACTTCCACTATTTATTTTTTTTCACTTTTCGACTTCTTCCTCTAGCTCTTGTTAGTTATGTTAGTTCTATAAGCGGTGTTGTTTTAGAATAGTGTACATAATAAAAAGTTACTTAACTGGCAGCATGTTGCGTTTTAGGCGTATAGGAAAGGGGAAAGGACGAAAAGTTCCTGAGGGACTGGTATAGCTGAGAAGCTGGGGCTAAACTGGTCAGTACCCTATTATCTACACTAGCCCAGCCTTTCAGAATCCACTACAGAAACCAGCCCCACACCAGCCTAGTTAGTTGTGTAGGGCTGGAGGGTTGGTGCTGGTGCGGCAGTCATGAAACTATCCAGGAGCGTCTACCACAGGGACTTTCCACCACCACAGCCCGGATCGATCACGCGCATCTGTGACGCCCAAACGATTGAAGACTAAAGTAAGACCGAAGGGGTGAGGTAAACCTAGCTCAGCCGCTGGTGGGGAGCAAACAATTGCCGTTCTATATCTACGTAGTATTTCCTTATTCTATTCTGTAGGCGTAAGTCACGAACCTATGAAGAAATGGCGCGGCGCTACTTCGATAGTGCGTGAAGTCGTTAGAATTCGACGTTTCAGTTTCGAGTCTCTTCGTATGGCACTTGATGTGTTTTATTATTTATTATATCCAGCCTGTTTGAATATTACATAATATATGTTTACTTACATACTTCCAAACAAATCTGTTTACAAACAAAATCGACGAATAGAATAACTCTCCTGTGTTGTAAACAACACATCACGATAAAAATGTGTTGCTTAATTTTTTATGTGGAGTGTCATATTATAGCATGAAAGTAGAAGGTGCAACAAATGGATATTGAAGTATATTTACAGTTTACTTTTTTATTGGTCACAGGTACGCAGAATTACTGTTTCTAGGTAGATTTATCTCTCGTTTGGTCTGATCTTCCAAGCTTAAGGGAAAATAAGCCCAATTATAAATAAGATCATCCTATTTTCTCAGATGACCTCCATCAACGTTAAGCAACTTATATAATTTGTTTATGGTTCAAATACCAACATAGTTTCAGTGGTATAGAGTCCAACTCGCGATTAGAACCCGTGACTTTACCGTACCAGTCACACGTTCACCCAACTGGGCCCTCACAGATTTTGTTGTATGCGAATTAAAACTATAGATTTGTCTTTTTTTGAAAAAATGCGCTTTTCAGTTCATTGCAGTTTTGGTTGGCAGTACTTCACACCAACGAACGATGTGAGACGGTTGATGAAACAACCACATAAGTTACGTAAGTGACAATAATTATCTTGTAAATATTATCCGTAGGTACGGTTACGAGTACTAATATGTATAGGTACACTTTGAAACCATGTCACATTAGATTTTTTGACAAATTAAACCGTAAGTTCCATTAAATGTCAAATGTGATAGTGCGACAGGATTCTAAAGTGGGTACATGATATTGCTCATGACTGTGGAAGAGGTTGTTCCAGATAGATTCCATTATTCTTATTACGTGATTGTGGAGAGGCAACCGAAATCTTGGGGCACGGTAGTGCCTCCGCCAAGACGAGAAATTTTAGCGATGATCTGGGTCTATATTATAAAACATACATCAAATACTCCTATTTTAACTTCGCAATACCATTATTATGAATTGGCTTAATGTTATACATTAAAATATGTTAGTTTTCATATAAGTACTTACATTAAAAATATAGTATAGGCACATTTAATTAAAACATTAAACTAAATCATGCTACGTATATCTTAATTATGAAGATTTTTGGTTATGTAGTTTATATATTAAACTATTTTATTATTAGGCTATACTAATATTATGTGCATTTACGCTATGTGAAGTTTGTTTTATAGATTAAATCATTCATCATTGATGCCCCAAAAACAAAGATAAAAGAAGCATATAACATTAGAAGGTTAAAAATGTAAAATCCATACTGTTTTTCCCTCATTGAATTTTCCTCATTCAGGGAGACCTGATATGATCATTTTTTGACAGTGCGAGCCATACGGTCTCGACTTGGTAACATTTTACCTGAAACTGATTTTTGTGGAATGAGTTTATTAAAACAATTATTTAACTATGAGCTTCGCTATGAATACAATTTGGGCAAAATACTGGGAACTTAACACCAAAATTATATCGATCATTATTTCAATCTCAAGACATGGATTTGTGTTGTCGTCTACTGATAAGTGTTATTATTTGTTGAAATGTATAAAAGTAACTGAACATTTTTTTAATTTTCAGCTCATAAACAAGCAATATACAAGTATGGTGACTGTAACAGGAAGGATATATTCTTATATTATAATTTTCATTTCAAATCGTCGGAATTGGTCGGAAAAAAATTTATGTTCCTTAATACAGTAAGTATGGACCGGTTCCTAGCAGATCGTCCTTTTCGTATCCGACAACGGCGACTTCACTCTCTTCTCTTACTAAAATAACAATCTATTCAGACCGGAGTTATTTCTGTCATTTTCTTATCCGCCGAAAAGGAAAGGGACGGATGATTGACAACTGTTTATTTAAAATGAATGAGTGTGAATAACCCG
Source organism: Pectinophora gossypiella (assembly GCF_024362695.1). Classification (NCBI taxonomy): domain Eukaryota; kingdom Metazoa; phylum Arthropoda; class Insecta; order Lepidoptera; family Gelechiidae; genus Pectinophora; species Pectinophora gossypiella. Next base: position 11,753,493 of record NC_065405.1, on the reverse strand, counting down.
GGCGAATCAAATAGATATCTCGTTGGTATGCAAACCGTTTGATGTGTGCTGTCAACTTAATTAGTTCGGGTTATTGGCCAATGTAATATTTTTAGAGAGTAGTTTTAGATTTGTGTCTAAAATTGACGTGTTTTCCATAAATTTTATGCCTGTCGATTTCCTTTTCGGCGGATAAGAAAATTTTAAGTATAACTTAAAATAAAATTAGATGATGTGTACTCGAATTAGCACCATTAGCAGCATTAATTATCCAACGCCCATACTAGATGACCTTACGATGTTGGACAGAGCTTAACTATACCATCCCCCAGGTTCCATCCATCCTTTTCTGACATACTTTTTTATAGATTTATTTACTTAGGATAGGTTTATTTAGGTGATTTATTAAAACCCTTGAAATGTCTATTTTATCATTTACAAGAAGTCGCTATACAGAATGTTAGTGATATCGTAACGAAAACTTTGAGGTATGATACAGGTGAGATCCACTCATTCTGAGATGATATCAAGTGGAATTTTCCGTCGCAAAAGTATGGAACGGAAAATAATGTAAAAAAAAAAAACAAAAAAAAATCCGACGGGAACATCCGCTCAGAATCATGGTCTGAATCATCCCCCTCAGTGTTCGTTACGATGTCACTAACACTCTGTATACATTAGACCTTTAGTATCAAATCCTCATACAAACTTCTATCGCTTAGTTAGAGTATGAACGAGTCCCAACTCTATAATATAATCTACAGCCGTGTTGGTTATCGGTCATATTCTGCCCTTAGTGAAATATAACACTGTTCTTTGCAGGAATACGAGATATCTACTGGAAAGAGTGAACCGACTTGTGCCGTGTTAAAGACGAGTTCGAAACACAATGATATGTTTCGAGACACTAGTTACCAGTTCAAGATATGTATGAATTATTTCACTATAATTCATTCGAGAAAACGTTACATAAGAAGAGATATTATCTGGTTTCTACCCCCAGACATACCATCGGAATGGACGTGGGATGTATATATTTATGGCCGAAGGAAGTATAATTGGCAATAAGAATATTTCTTAGTTTAGTTTTAATTAAGTTCTTGTCGTATTTATTATATTGTGGCATAGACAGTTATCATGATCTATCATTAATAAATAATTATTAGTTACTAATTTTCAATTATTATTAACATTATGCCAAATTATGCCACAATATAATATTTTATCGACTGCAGTAATAAATAAAACCCTTCATAAAAATAAAGGAGATGAATAGATTTCTGCTGAACTCTGATCCATTTGTCTGGGGGCACGCGAGTGCCTCCGCCAAAAGCGAAGCGCAAGGCGCCAAAAGCGAAGCGCAACCCATTTTTTCTCAAAACGTTTCGTCAAAATAAACTCCTTAAAGTAAAAATAAAAGTCGGCCAAGTCCGGGGCCAATAGCAAACCCATCAGAGGTAAAAAAATCCACAGTTTGAATTCATGTTTGGATTATAGATAATTATCTATTTTTATTATTGGTAATTATCAATTATAATTGGCTTTCGTGATTTGTGCCCGGTTTATGGTAATAGAGTCGCCCCTATTATATTACACGGAACTTAAACATATTTGGCGCGGAGTGGGTTTACCTCTGCTTACTGCCTACCCCTCCGGGGATACAAGCGTGATGCTATATTATGTTATTGTTTAAAATCTACTTAATACATTAGATAGGGCAGTTTATACGGGGGTATTTAACGACAATGAGCAGATTTGTAGAAATTGCATTGCAAAGAAAATAGTTTCTTTTTCTATTTAATTCGCCTAAAAAGCAAAATTGCTATTTGACATTTGATGACATTGTGCACTTTTGTATGCGCAAATGTCAAAATGAAACATTGCTTTTTAGATGAATTGTTTCAATGCGACTTTTTTCACCTCCCCGTTCTTTAAAAGCATTTCAAATTTGAAAACAATAAGATACTATTTTGGAATTAATTACGACCGCCTTACTAAGGCGCGGGTACACTCGAATGACAGTCAGGGTATTCATTAACTGATCCAATCTGCTTTACCCTTTGAGTAGAAGTAAATGTCCCAGTTGGTATAGACGGGCATATCTGGAGGGATGGACCACTCGAAGTAGTAGTAGAGATACCGTCTCTGAGAGTATATGTATGCCACTCGAGTAAGGCACATTTGAAACTGCAGTGCGTTGTTGTGGACTACGGTGTCATCTTCGAATGTTGTCGAATTTAGGCGCACGCAGTCGGGAATCTTCTTAGAAAGCATCCATCCCTGTAATAATAAAAATATTCTAATTACTGTAAATCGTTTCCTAAGTGAGGGATCTCAGGGGTTAAAATGCCACATTGAAGCAATTCATCTAAGAAAACAATATTGCGATTTGCGCAATGCAAACAAATGTCAATAAACAATTATAGTAATATTGCTTTCTTAGATGAATTGCTTCGATGCGGCCATTTTAACCCCCTAGGGGTATGACATAATAAGGTTTTTGAATGGTACTGCGTCTGGTATAAAATGAAAGGATTTAATTTGCACATTTCAAATATGTACATATTACTAGCTTTTATTTGTGGGTTTTCTTGTATTTACTGGATAATTACGTTGAATTGATAACATGACTGCTTAGACTTGTTCTGGATAGGTTTCATCTCCATTTTTTTTTATAAAACACGTATCGGAAGAAAAAAAAATCACGCTCTAAAAAGCATGAAACAAGAAAATAGGTAAGTATGTTTGTCTGAAATTCTTCTGAATCGTGTTGCTTAGAAGAAAGCCGTGGTCGTTGGCCTGGTAAGCCAACTTTTGGACAAATTGGCATACGACCATGTCGGCCACGTCGGTATCGGGGTTTTGAAGTGTGGGGAAAGAGGATGTAAGTATGTGTGGAAACTTACTCGTATTATTGATTTTCCCTTGATATCTGCGAATTGTAGGTGTTTATGCCCGTTGTGAGTTAGATTTTGATGTTTATCGCATTTACCATATGCATATTCAGTACGGCTGAGCTTTACTGCAACAAAGATGATTTGTTTTAAAATATTAATTTATTTCACAAATTATTAATTTATTTCTGTTAGAAATAAGTTGTGCCTTTTGTCTCTCCTCATGTTGTCATATTGTGTTTCTGTTTTAACTTTTTTATGAATGAAAAAAGTGACTCCCCAATGGCGTTTATATCCTGTTTCTTCAATTTTATCTAACCTGAAGTCATTTACAGATCTAACAAAACTGTCACCTTAAACTGATAAAAAATAAAAACAATGGTCCGCGGCTGCCTTCACATTTCAAGTCTAAACTATGTTCGAGGGGGTGAGGTAAACCTAGTTCAGACGCTGGTGGGGAGCGGAGAGTTGCCGTTCTATACGTAGTATTATTCCTTATTCTATGATATAAGTAGGTATAAAGTACCTAACATAAGATAAACCCACGAGTAAATTCCAAATGGTGGTATTGGGGTAGTTAGAAAGACATTCCTATCTATTAAAATAAACATTTAAATGTTAAATGAATGAGTCTTACTTATAAATAAATCAAATAAAAATACACTTACTTCTACCTTGTTGGGGATTGTTATGTTCGACATTGGCCAATGATTCGTAATATCGCCATCCAAAACTGAAACGGACTGTGTAGAATATACATATATATGTATATATGTACACATAATATATATTACTTATACAACACACACACACACACACACACGACGTGTTTTATGTAACATCATAGAAGGAAAGAGAGGAAGGGGAAGACCAAGAAGAACTCTTACATGGAACAGATTAAAGAAAAGGTTAACGTCGTGTCTTAAAGGGAAGTCAAGGAATTGGCCTTTGATAGATTGGAATGGAAATGCTACTCCGACAAGAGCGTGGCTCTAAATTGATGATGATGAATATAATATAATAATGTAGTAGGGGTAGCTAAGGTTATTATATCACAGACATAATAACAATATAACGTATGTTCGCGACCTCTATCCCTATCGGGTAGTCAGAAACACATCCATCACTTGATGTACCAGCCACTCTTGCTTCACCGAGCCTACTACTCTGAATATATGTTGGTTATTGGGGTCGGTCCCGTTACAATATATTATATTATACAATGAAATAAATTAAATCATGTAAATATCTATTAACATAACATAAACAGCCTATATACGTCCCACTGCTGGGCACAGGCCTCCCCTCAATCAACCGGAGGGGGTATGGAGCATACTCCACCACGCTGCTCCAATATCTATTAATATACTATTTCTTTTACGTATTTTTTTTATATGATCGAAAGATTAAACAGTTTCTTCACTCAAGATGTTTGATTTTAAATGTGTAATATAAAAAAATATAGATCAAAAGAAAAAAATAAATTAAAATGTCCCTGGCAAATGCGAAGTTAAACCTTTAATTAATTTGTCTATTTATACAGATATATTGAAGAAAAAACCTTATCTAAATATAGGATTAAATCATAATTACCTATGAATATTAGTACTAATAAACGTATTAAAATTAATTTCATTTTTAATGCACTTTTCACGTGATACTTCAGTACTTTTTTTAACATAACGTTCAAGAGCAACGTATACTGGACCACAGCTTTGAATAGTGACTATAGATTGAATAATGCAGATAAATTAATGCGAAAAAATTAAATAAACACAGTCATTGTAAGAAATTTACTATTGTTTTCTTATTTGTATAAAAACACACACATGCTTGTGACATCAATAATATACTATTATTGTTTACTCTGTGTTCTGGGTAAAATAATTATTATACTTTACTCAGAACATCGAGATCAGCCCGAATATATTTACATAAGCAGACTTCTTTGTAAACTGTGTGTGACTGAGAGCGAATAAAACTGAACGCGTCCTACTGCTTGTCTTACTGGGCATAAATGTACCTACTAAGAATCTTTCTGTCTCTCTCTCTCTCCTTGGCATTTATTATTCCCATCTGATGGTGGGGTCTGCCTTCTTCGTCTTTCTCTTCCACTTCGCTCTATCAGACGTATCGTTCTCGGACACATTGCACGAGAACAGGTCCTTTTTGAACATATCCGCCCATCTTGTTTGTATAATATACCTATGTACCTAGTAAAGTCTTACAGCGTAGTACGTAGTTGGTGTATCAGAGCTTCGTACCTACTAGAAGCGGCTGCAAATTGTCTTGTGATTTTAAGTGGCTCACTCCACCCCAATAAGGTTCTCTGGTGTGAGATTATATAACTATTTAAGTGCGTATATTTTTTATATTCATTTCTTTATTAACATTTCTTAGGTCGCGTAGGTACTAAGGACTATGATTGACGGAAGCCTAAACTATTAACATTTAGATCTACTATTATACTAAAAATTAATATGTTGTGATACTAAGATATCTCCTATACTTAAAGGTTGCCTGGAAGAGATTGCTACTTAGCAATAAGGCCGCCTATTGTACTAATTCTATTTCTCTATTGTTTTGTATTTTGTTTTTTCCTGTTTGTGCAATAAAGTATTTGTTATGTTATGTTATGTTAAGGTATAGGTAAGTAATAGAGATCCTAAAAGACTTTCCAAACATGATGTTTTCATTTGTGTTCTGTGTTTTATTACAAATAGTATTTAACATTGATAGCCTCGGTGTTTGTTGAAATCATTGAGCCCGGCAATAGCGATATCGTATCTGAAGAGATATACTTACGCAGACCCTGATTACAGCTTTCAGCTTTTGAGTACAGGATGATACGATTTTCCGCTCAAATGGAAGTAATGAAAAATACGGTCGCCTTGGAAGTTAAAATGGCCACCTCGAAGCAATTCATCTAAGAAAGCAATATTGCTATTTGACATTTGTTTGCCTTGCGCACTTACTTTTAAATGCGCAAATGTCAAATTGCAATATTGCTTTCTTAGATGAATGGCTTCGATGTGGCAATTTTAACCCCCCTGATTACTTACCTGTATTTGGGTTTAAATACAGTGTGGTTACGAGTTGTCTTCTAATGACACGGGGCTCTATATACGCCGAAGGGATTCGACCACGTTTATTTTTGGGTTCAGTCGTCGGTCCTGAAAATCATAATGGTTTAATTCAGATTATACATACATAAATAACTTTCATTACGTACTGACATCCTCTCAATGAACCGGAAGAGGTACGGGGCACACTCCGCCACGCTGCTCCACTGCGAGTTCATAAAGATGTTTTACTGCTAGCAGCTGGGACCAACGGCTTAATGTGGCTTCTGAATAACGGAATCATCTTACTTTTTCTGACAATCAGGTGGGCTAAAGCGGCTCATCTCAAACCTATTACATACCTATTGCTATTGGACATTTTCGCATATAAGAGTAAGTGAACAATGTCAACAAACGTCAAATAGCAATATTACGTTTTTAGATGAATTGCTGCAATGAAGCCTTTTTAAAAGGTGATTCAGTCTGCAATATCCTAGCCAAATAAAAGACTGTCTCACAAACTACTTCAAATTATGCACGATTTATGTGTAACCGTTTTAATGTTTGGCAGACATTTGAACTTCATCACCATCAACATTAAAACGTCCACTGTTAAATAGGAAGCAGAGCATATTATCAAGTCTGACAGGAAAGGTTTCCGCACCATGAAAACAGGTTTAGATTGGCCTTAAGTGAACGACTGCTACTTACACATCCCATTGGGAACACAACAAGGGAAAAGTTTGGCAGATAAGAATAATCTTTTGGACACCATGTTCATGCAGCAGGTATTTACGTTTCGCTGAAAGCATTTCGAATCACTACTGTGGTGCCAAGTGGACTGAACAGTCAAAAATGTATTTTTATATCTTTATCATAACTTTTAAATTTTAAATGAAATACTTAATATACGCGAACATGACAAAACAAACAATTTTATATATCTTTATGATTACAGTTCATGCAAGTTCAGAGGTAAGCAATATTAATTATCCTCAAGAAGATAGAAAAAAAATCACCATAAATAAGTATTTATTTGGTGGTCATACATAACATAGAGTTGATATTTTGTCGTTCACCACCTTACTTGACTTTTTAAAATAGCATTAATTTTATTCATTACTTGAGAACCTACTTTCCTATGGTACTTTATGTGAATCCAAAAAAAAAAAATATATTAAAGCTATATTAAGTACAATATTAATAGGTACATCATTGATATTGCAGCATCACTTACACTGAATTAGTGTAAATCAAAACATTGAGAACAGTTATATTAAGTAGGTAAGTATTTTATTTTATTGTTGTTACTGGTAAGTATTATAAAATTATTGATATTTTAAAAAGTCAAGTACCTAAGGCGATAAACGGTAATATCAACTCTATTATACAGGGTGTAACGGAAGGGGGGTATCAAGCCGAAAGGGGACAAAACTATACCTTATGTAGATCTTATCTGCAAAATTTCAATTAAAAAAAAACACTTTTGATATTTTTTTCAATTTCAGTTAAAAAAATATTTTAATATTTCCAGCATGTAAAAAACACGGCACAGCACTATTGAGGTCACTGTTCTTAATCCACTCAAATATTGGCACTACACAAATCTCCTAGCGCGTCCTGGTCGCCTGGTACTCGCGGCGCTCGCACGGCCGCGATAGGTACGAAATTCGAGCGGGCGGCGGCTTTGGCGGCAACGTCAAAAGGAGTCGGCGGCCGATTGGAACAATCCGAGTCGGCGGCACGTCGGCGACTGTAACAAACAAGAATGACACTAAAGCATCTAATAATTGGAGTCATTTTGCTTTGACAACTATTCTCACATTATTTTATGACGTGTAAAATAAGTTAAAATTACCTACTTGTTTAGGTAAGGTATTTAATTTAATAGTAAATAGGAAAAAAAGTGTGAAAGTGTGGGTAAGTAGGTAGGTAATTAATAATTAGACTTACGTTTTACAAGAAAGGTTCGAAATGTCGTCATCCCCGTTCGATGCACAGACCTGCCGCTTCATCTGTCCACAACACTTTCGAAGCAAAGTCTGGTGAGCTTTCCACTTGAACTCGGTACCATTCTCAGAATGCCACACGAGGTAAATAATCAGCAGGAATTAGCTCGGGCGTACGTTGCATGTGGTAAGGTTCGCGTGGTAGTCCTTGGGTTGGCTGCACGGCTAGTACGGCTTCTTCAAACTCCGGATCACGGGTCGCCGAGCGGCCAGTCTCGGATGACGCGTGGAAAGAGCCCGTTAAATGCAGTAGGCGATTGACCATTTTCCTGAAGCAATGCAGTGAAGGCAGTTGCCTGGCTTCATCAGCTGGTCTACCTTCTATGAATCGCTGATACAAGTTCCGTGCTTCACTTAAGTTGCCATCGCCGGCACCCACACACATCATCATTTCATAATAACCTACATTACTCAAAGACACCTCGAACTATCACTGATCACAGTTATCACAACAAATCCAAATTTCGAACTTCACTCCACAGATAGTAAACAAGCACTGACAAATAATTTGACAGTTTACTTTCGTGTGCATGTTTCTATCTCTTTTGGAATGCTAGTATCCTGGTACTTAAGGGTGTGTTATTTCTTTGTGCGCAATAAAATATTTTTATGGTATTGTTTGAATGAATGAATGAATGTATTGTATTTTATGAAAGTAGGTACGTATTTTACTTTGAACCTAGAAAAGTAAAAAAGTCGTTTATCTAATAAGGATCACCCGCGCTCACACTCTGGCACTAACACAGAATTGCCACGTTTCTTCGCAAATATCCCGCGCAATAGCAGAAGGCGAAATTAATCTGTCAATAATAAGACATACTATCACTCTGCCCGTATCCCTAATGGGGTGGGCAGAGTCACAAGAACATCCCATTAGCGGTACGAGCATGATAATTATTTATGTACCTATGTTATGATTACTTGTGGCTCTGTCTGCCCCATAAGAGATAAAGGCGTGATATTATGTATGTATGTTTGGTACGGGCATGTAGCGATACGAGCGTGTAGTGGTAAGTGAAATTCCGCAGTCTCTGCCTACTCCAATGGGAAAAAGGCGTGATGTTATTGTTCACTGTTGGATAATACACGACTACAATTTAGGAAGGAAAAAAAATACAAAAAAAAAAAAAAATATTTTTTATCATGGTTAATGATAACTTCCCCTTAACAGCACCGCCATTTTGAATTTCGGGTGCACTAGGGCTTGCCGATCAAAAAATGTCTATCGATAATCTATCCCGACCGAGAGTCGATCGATAGCAAGACTATTGATAACTCGGAAAGTGGGAACATTTTCGATTTTATTACCTAAGTGCAATACAATCGATAGTATCGTTGCGGATTAATAACAAACTATCGATAATTTTGCCCTCAGTCAGTAGTATTGCTACACTCCGATAGTATGGTTATTTTGAGTGGGCTGATTGTCTAAACTGAATTTCAATAACTCAAAAGTCCATGGATTTAGATTTTTTGAAAAGCTATTTTTTTATTTCTACCAATCAAAATCGTAGTTGAAAATGATTATGATCGATAATCGATACTGAACTATCGATAGTTTGAAACACTAGCGTGCCTTTTTCTATTCGCGAGCCCTGGCATCCTGGTACAGGGTATAAATCCCATTAACTGTCCCAATGCAATTTGCAATTCCGTGCTTCGGAAGGCACGGTTGGTCCCGGTGACTACTTACTCATGTAAGAAAGTAGTTATTACATGAGTCATGTCAGGGGCCTCTGGCGGCTCAATAGTTACCCTGACACCAGGGTTGATGAGGTTGGTAATCCACCTCACAACCCACACGATAGAAAGATCTAAAAAAATACTGTTATGTGTTTTTAATTCCTTGTACGCAATAAAGTATTATTGTATTGTACGAAAGTACTTATTTTAAGATTACTTTTACCATGTCATAGTAAAAGTAAAGTTATGTTAGGTAGGTACTTTACTTGAGAAATTGATTTTGTCTTTACTATGTTGTAAACGTAACATTAATGTCTCGTTAATAAGATACACAATCACTTGCAGCTGCTCGTATCCCTAATGGGGTGGGCAGAGCCATAAGTAATCAGAACATACTAACATAATATCACGCCCGTATCACTAAGGGGTAGGCAGTCACAACGGTACTTGAGAAATTTATTTTGCTTTTACTATGTTGTAAATCCCCAAGGAATTCTAAGAAGCCTCTGACGTTGCCGGTCGCCTCAGGGAGGCACCCCGTCTGGCCAAGGTGCCGGACCCGGTAGTTGGCGGCTCCTTCACACTCCAGTAGCACATGGACCGCTGTCTCGTCCATGCAGGTTCTGCACAGGGGCTTGTCGGTGACACCTAGTGTAAACAGATGTTTGTTGATATCACCGTGACCACACAGCTACACCTGCTACCTGCAGCTGTTACCTGTATTAGTGGAGACCTCTTCACATTTAGAATTCTTTTGGAGAGACAACTATTGATGTTGGGTAGTGCCAACTTAGCCTGCCTGCATTTATTTACGGTGGTTCATAGTCTGGTGTGTTTGTTCATTCCCAAATACCCTAATACCGAACTAGCTTTATTTGCGGATGATACAGCCATCTATTCTTCGTGCCGTGGTCGAGTTATGATGACCGGAATTCTCCAACGCGCCAATGCCTTGGGCAAGTAGTTTCGCAAATGGAGAATCAAGGTAAACCCGGAGAAAAGTGCAGCGGTGTACTTTTCAAAGGGCTATTATAATACGTCACGGTCACGCTGTCAACTTAAGTCATCAAGATGTCTGGCAAGCCGATCCCTTGGGAGGAGCAAGTCAAATATCTCGGCGTAGTCTTAGATAGACGTCTTACTTTCAAGGCCCATATCAAACGTGTGCGCGATCGCGCCACGTTTGTAATGGGCCGTGTTCATTGTCTCCTTAACAAGCGTAGTAAATTATCCCTTTGGAATCTACACGACTTGCATCCGTCCGATCATGACCTATGCAGGGGTAGTTTTCGCTCACGCGAGTCTCTCTCAAATCCACCGTCTACAGGAAATACAAAATCGTTCGTGGTTCCATCGCAATGAAAATCTGCACATTGACCTAAGTCTGCCAACCATTGCCCAATGGCTCAAATTAGTTTTTTTGATTCTGCTCCGCACCAACCAAATCCCCTGGTAGTTGCGGCTTCCGAATACATCCCGCTTAGGAACGGTACTGAATAGCATCGGCGTCCGAAGTATGTAATACGATCCCGACGACCCGATTACTCTAGCCATAGAATCAGCCAATCAGCTCGCGACAACAAACATTTCAGGACCCCGATACCGACACCGCCGGCGTGGTCGACGACTTCCCTCAATCAGCGCTTATCGCTATCGACTTACTAGGGTCGTTTAATTCTTTCAAATATTTTTCCTCTCAGACGACGCCCTGAGCCGAGGTTCGCGCCCAACTGGGCACCCTCAGGCCTGTTGTCTTAAACGTTGTACCGGGTGAGAGCCTTCAGCTCTCCCCATTTGTCCGGCCAAGTAGTTAATGTCATTTGCGGCAAAACTTCGATAAGTCACGTCAAAAAAAGGTGTGTTTGTTGGCTGCTCTCGTTCGTAGCAGCGAGCGGACCTGTCCGAATGAGATCGGCAATATCGGTTCCGGACCGATGGCTGTTACCTCCCGTTCCCCTTCTGGCCAACTCGTCCGCCGCGTCGTTACCTCTTGAATCACTGTGTCCTTTGATCCATTGTAAAGTGAGGTGTTAGTATTTGCACACCTTAGTCAGTGATTGGTGGTAACTGTGTATGAGTAGTAGTAGTTGTTTAGGGCCTGCAAAACTCTGAAAGTATTCTAATGAAACTGTCCCGTACCTAGCTAGCCATGAACGCATTCGCCGCTAGTGTGATGCCCATTTGACCTGGATGACGGTGTTAAGGGAGCCTGATATTACGTAATCATAAAATAAAGCATACTACACAAGGAGACGAGATGCATTGTAAAGTACATTTCTTTATCAACTATTAATGTAGGTAATCGACTACATTTTTGGACAAAACTTGTACAACAAAGTGACTCTGCCCATCTCAGTAGCGCAGTAAGTGTGATATTAGATATGTGTAATTACTTGTAGCTCTGTCTGGTCCATTAGGGATAAAGCCGTGATTTATGTATGTTCACATCTTGTTCTATCCTATTGGTTGTGAGGTGGATAACCAACCTCGTCAATCCTGGTGCGAGGGTTATTATTGAGCCGCCAAATGCCCCTGACATGGCTCATGTAACGACTACTTATTACATCAGTAAGCAGTAACCGGGACCAATGCCCATTGTTTTTTTAACTATTGTGTCTGGAAATCTTGGCCTCACAAGGATGAAACAAAACAATTTAAAAAATATTGATTAATATGGCCATCACTGGCACGTTTACCCTTTACTAGGGCAGGCATAAATAAAAGAGGTGGTAGCTGTTCACTCAAAAGTTAAATACCTTGAACAGCTGATTGCTACGTAGTGTTGTGCAAATTTGAATTTATTACATGAAGACCTGGAATTCAATTGCTCATAACTAATGCAAATATGAATTTAGGCGGCCAATACTCTCGCATGTGATTTGTAGATAGTGACAGAGTAGGCACACTTCGGGTTGATACCCCCGTTCCGTTACACCCTGTATTTCTCAATGTTTTGATTTACACTAAAATCAAAACATTGAGAACAGTTATATTAAGTAGGTAAGTATTTTATTTTATTGTTGTTACTGGTAAGTATTATAAAATTATTGATATTTTAAAAAGTCAAGTACCTAAGGCGATAAACGGTAATATCAACTCTATTATATAAGAAAGAGGTTGGAAGCGCCAAGTGAGGCCGAAATGTCCGCAAAGTTTACGATGCATGGAGCTCCGCGATATATCAAAGGGTGGTATTGTGCACTTGCAGGTCAAAAAAATAAATATTGAAATCCCTCCTAATCACAGGAAAGCTAAAAACCTTAATATTTTGTATGCAGTATATTATGAAAAGTCATGATAAAATTGCAGCCTGTCACATAAAATATACATATGTTGCCGGTGTGTGTGACTACGGAATTTGAGAACCAGTAGAGCTATCGTAGTTATCTGTTTGCAGGAGTAGTAGTAAGGGCTCAAACTGGATGACAGCGGCAGCGGCGCGGCGGCGATAGCGGCGCGGGGAGCGGCGCGGCGGCCGCTGTTCCGTTCTCGATGCCAGCGGCTAAATCGCGCGGTGTTGCGGCGGTATACAGTTGTGTCTCAAATTAATGCGATGTCGAAACGGCGACAACGCATTTTCGATTGTAGTTCTTTTGTTTCGTATGATTTATTATGGGCAAAAGAAGATCTGAATCCCTATAATGAACAAAGGAAACAAAAAGGAGAGTTTCAAACGCAGAGACACCGCTCGTACCCTGCTCGCCGCGCCGCTGCCATCGAGAACACTTCAATATAAATCTTAGCATTTGAACGCACCGCTCCCCGCACCGCCGCCGCCGCCGCGCCGCTGCCGCTGTCATCCAGTTTGAGGCCTAAAGGAGAGTAGGGTTGAACCAGTGACAGCGGTTCTCATACAGAGTGAGCGATAGGGCCTTTCCAACCTCTTTCTCAACTCTTTTAAGTAAATATGCCATCGAATATCCCAATCCAATTAGAAAAAAAATATAAACCTTAGGTAAGTTAAGTACCTATTTTGTGCGTGTAAACAAATCCACACAATTAATTTTAAGTACTTAATTTGTTTTATGAAATCACTTTCAACACGTTTTATTATTTACAGAACTGCCCAACAGAAGTGTCCGTAAAAGGAATCAGTGTAACATGGCATGAAAGTCCAACAGATACTGGTGTTGTATCAGATCCTCTTTGCTATTTTCATAATGACCTTATTACTAGAGATTGTAATAATTCTGAATGGATACCATCTTTAAATGACCTAGATCCTTGTTTAGTGGTGTTTGAATATTTCGATCTATCCTCATGCCCACCAAGTTTCTTTAAAATTTCAAAACAAAACAATAAATACTGCTACAAAATCACTGAATCTTCTTCCTGGGACTACCCGTGTCTTAGAAGTGGTGGTACATCTATAATAACAGAGCTTACCGCTGAAGAACTCGAATTGTTATTGCAGTCTCTAAGAGAGACAAACTCGTCAAGATATTTTTGGCTACCTGCACATCGCCGAAAATTATTCAATCCTGTAGTGTGGCATATTCCAGGACCAAATTGGGGCCAGGTGGTAGATCGCGATGATCTACAATCATTTGCTTCGATGGTAAAAAATTGCTTGATGTTAGATATCGAGAACGGGTTAATAACAACAGAAGCATGCAGTAAACAATTACCGAGTCTATGTATTTATTTGAGTGATCTTCGGAGTCCTGCTAGATGTCCCGAAGGGTATCATGGTTTTCGGTTCATGTCGGATAATGGTACCTGTTTTGGAATTGAGAGAACTGATAATGAAACGGGATTGACCTTTGATGATTTTGTAAGCAACAAATGTAAAAATCCAATGGGAGATCGTAAAGACGGTGACTTATCAAGATTTGTTTTCAAAAAAATTGCAGAATTAAATCAATTGCCTGATGATAATTGGTGTTGGTTTGCAACTCTGCAGCGAATAATTAACTCTACTGATTCACCAACGATACAAAATAATAAATTAAAATTTCAAGGAGTTATTGACAATAATGCCACATTGGGCTTGATGAATTCATTATCAACTTTATCCTGTATGGCATGCGAAACTGAAATGATACATCACGGAGAGACAACATTAGATTTGGAGTATAACTATGAAGAAATGAAATTGTTTCTCACTGTCTATTATCCATCGGGCTTGTGGAGGAATGATATGGACGACATAGGCGTTCAATGTTTTTCAGATGCTAAAGGATTTGTTAAACCCATTGAAGTAAACTCAACGACATTAATGGAAGCCGAAGTTATACAACGAAATGAAGTTATAAATTCATCAAACGTAGAAAAAGCTGTATATGTTATGGAACTCGCGGCTGAAAGATTTGCACAATATTGGTGTGAAGGTCATAACAAAACATTTTCCCTCTTAACAACTAGTAAAGTTATTGCTTATCCTAAAGATAACACATTGCACGTTTTTGCGCTTGTAATCAAAGTCCATATCTCAGCCAATGATACTACGCTGGACTTCATAGGCTTAACCAAAAACTTAACAACTCTATTTAATGCAGATCAAGTTTTACTGATGGATATTTTTGAATATACAACAGATTACCTGCTAGTTTTAATGCACATACACGTACCTGTCAGTGAAGAGTTTGAAACTGAGGCAGAAAGCTTGCAAGTGACTTATCAATCACTGAAAAATACAGCTGTGTTAGAACTTCCTGCGTATGATATTACTTTTATAAATATTTCAAGTTCTATTTATTGCCTGCCTACTACATCACAGGATTATATAGTATTGGATTGGGAACTGACAAAAATAGGAAGTGTGGCCGCTGCAAGGCAATTTTGCTTACAAAGCAATGGGTTACCAGTGAAAAGGCGATGCCACGGTTCTTATCTCTTAGGTGGCATCTGGGGCAATGTTGAAGGAAGTTGTAACGAAAATTATGAACCGTCAATGACAACAACATTTTTGTATAATTTTGCCAAAGGACACTTTTCCGAAAACTACACGTCACGTTTTTTGACCGATGGCCTCGGTTTTGTTTTAGATGACATCGATATTTTAATACCCGCAGACATTTATTATCTAGCCATGTCATTGCAACACATTATTGATATTGTACAAGTTAATGAGTCTTGTGTGGATATGGGTGATATCGAAAATATGGCATGGGCTATGGACAGAATACTGCTCCTTGATAATAACTACCTGCGGTTAGCTCAAACATTTAATTCGACAAATATAATTTTAGATTCAATAAATGATATTATTGAAAAACTTGCTCAGAAAAATACAAGCTCGATTGAAAATTTTCGAAAAGATGCTTATCAAGTATCAATTCAACCACAATTTATAATACAGATATCATACCCAGGATTCAATAACATTACAGGTATAGCAATAATAAATCGAAATAAATCTGATAACTTTACTGATATGGAAATTCAACCGCTTTATAAAAATACAACGTTAGATTCCGTCATTTCAATTGAGAATTTGGAAGTAGCAACTTGGATACCAGATAAAGTATTGAGTTCCTTTCGAATACTCGCAAATGAGACTATCGAAGAAAGCGAAACTATTAACAAAGATGACATTCATATAGTTGTAAACGTCTTTCACAACGATGTTGTATTTCAACAATTAGATTTATCGAAGCATGTAGTAAACAGTCGTGTTGTGGGACTCACAGTCCCAGGATATCAAACAAACTTAATTCATTCAATTCCTCTTTTATTTAGAGACTTTAACCAGAATAATACCAAAAAAGTCTGTGGTTTTTGGGATTTCCAGACTAGAAAATCTGGAAGTCATCCAGGATTTTGGTCTAATCACGGTTGTTATTATAAAAAGACCATAAATAACATTACAATATGCCAATGCTACCATATGACACATTTTGGACAACTACTTGACATCGGCGAATTCCGAAGGCCAGAATGCATATTAAATAATGAAAAGCACACCAAAGCATTGAATACTATAACTCTTGTGGGTAGTTTTTTGTCGTTGCTTGGTATCGTTGGCATTTGGGTAACAGCTCTAGTATTTCAAACATGGAGGAAAAAACCTGGCACTAAAGTACTATTGCAGTTGTCGACCGCCATTGCTCTACCACTGATAATAATAGTGGTATTTAATTTAGACAACACTATGTTTTACGAAAAAGACGGTAAATTTGTAATTGTAGAAAATAAAAATGTAATTTGCATAATTCTTGGGGCTCTATTACAGTACTCTATTTTAGCTAGCTTCATGTGGATGTTAATAACGGCAGTTTTGCAATTTATTAGATATGTCAGGGTTCTAGGAGTGTGCAGACCCTCCAGATTCATGTGCAAGTTTGCGTTAGTTGGTTGGGGACTTCCATTGATCCCGGTTATAATTGTACTAGCATTAGATTATGAAAATTACCTCCCAGATCCAACCACTAACCCAGAGAAACGTGTGTGCTATCCAACTGGTTTTAATTTCATTGTAGGTATCCTGATACCGGTAGCTGTGGTTTTGTTCATAAATTTAATATTGTTTGCTTCAGTTCTTTATTCTATATCGCGAGGACCAGAGGGTAAGGTGAGATCCACAGAAATGGACCTTGTAGGAGCTCAGTTGAGGCTATCACTATTTCTTTTCTTTCTGCTAGGACTCACATGGATCTTCGGTATACTTTCATTTAATCGCAATGTGTTATGGTCTTATCTATTCTGTTTGACTTCAACTTTGCAAGGATTTGTATTGTTTATTTATTTTGTGATATGTGATCCAGCTACTAGGAGTTTGTGGGTCACGTTAGTGAAACCACAATTTCTCGGATCGTCACCGCGCAAGAGCATAAGTAGCATAAGCAGCAGTTAGAATAGATTTAGAAAATGTACAATTAAGCTTACATAATGAATGTTATTATGTCATCATATAATTGTGTTAATAAAGTTTGAAATAATTCATTATTTCAAATGAAATATTCTTAGGACTTTTTGTCCACCCCCAGGCATCTTGTCTTATTTGCTTAAGGTAATTTGCCTTGAAAATCTATAAAAAAAATAGTCCAGTAATATAGGTATTGACACAATTTTATTCAATAAGTACAATTTATTATTAGCTCTCAATTGAGATTATTTTCCTAATTTTTTTTTTTTAACTTACTGGACCTGGCATGTTTTGTATGTTGACGCTTGATCCCACGGATACTAGGTCCGGTTTTCGAAATCGCAATTCCTATTTTTGCCTTATTTGATTTGTAAAATAAAAATAAATACCTAAGTAAGTACATATTAAAATATACCTACTGAATAGTTTTTTTTCTTTACTGTTGTATTTTTCTATACACGACGGAGATATCAAATAATAGATTGACATCATAACATAAGCTGTTTTCCCAACTGATCTAGTCGTCTGACTCTTCATCGTTGTGCGAAACCATTAGCCAAACTATAAATCTAAACTTAAACCGTAGTATTATTCCTTATTCTATAGTCAAGCGTAGAATAAATCCACTCATCCATGTCGTTAGAATCGTCGCGGTACGTCATGTCGTGAGTACGGTCACGAGTACTAAGGTAAACGCTCCTATTAACGCCACCCAAAAATCGACATCGTTTACCGCCACCTTTTTTAAATAGCGGATATTTTGAATTGTGTCCGAGATAGAAAATTGATTCAAATGTCAAAAGATACATGTATTAATTGACTATGAAACGAACATACCCTTGAGCGTGGGCAACAACAGTCTAATTTGTGATTGGTCTGTAAGTGTGCAGTGTCCGCGCAAGCAACGCGCTCCATACAAGCCACTACTGAAATGCATAAGCATACAACATTTTTTTCTTAAGGTTTTGTGTCCGATGAAACATATTTTTCTTCATTTTAGTAATTATAACTACTTGTTAATACGTTTAAGAACTGAGAAAGCATGCTATATTTGATATTTGTGTTAGTTTTAAATGATTAATTTGAGTTTTAAAATGTGGCGGTGATAGAAGCATACATTTGCAGTTTGGTTACTATTACCGCCACCTATGGCGGCGATCGATATTTGTATGATATTTGTATTTTTTAATTATTTAAGGTAACATGCCCAATCATTCATAATGTTATCATCTTATTTTATAGTATGGTTCATGAACTATATTAAAATCTATTAACGCCACACATTTGGTGGAATTCAAGTATCCTGTGCTGCATATAAGTTAATGTATTTTTTTAAGAAATGTATGAACAAGTAGTTGAAGTAATTATGAATTTCTAATTTAAATACTTTATATATTTATTAAAATATGCTTTGAAACTGGTTATTACATCCGTAGCTCTCATTTTGAATATTTATTTGTTTTCTTAAGGCTAATTTTTATGTGGCGGAAATTGAAACACAGAAATTACATACATGTTTCTATTACCGCCACCATAGATTCCCTCTTATGATTTATAGACAGGGTGATGCATTATTCTTCGGACTGACAGAGACGGACGGACAGACCGAAACGGACGGTCAGATAGAGACAGACGGACGGACAGACCGAAACGGATGGACAGATAGAGACAGACGGACGGACAGGGACAGACGGACAGACAGAGACAGAAAAACAGACAGAGACAGAAGGACAGGCAGAGACAGACGGACGGACAGAGACAGACGGATAGACAGAGACAGAAGGACAGACAGAGACAGACGGACGGACAGAGACAGACGGACGGACAGAGACAGACGGACGGACAGAGACAGACGGACGGACAGAGACAGACGGACGGACAGAGACAGACGGATAGACAGAGACAGTCGGACCGGCAGAGACAGACGGATAGACAGAGACAGACGGATGGACAGACGGACGGACAGAGACAGACGGATGGACAGAGACAGACGTCAATTATGTATATAAATCTATGAAACCAAAAGATTTTTCTGTAGTTTATGTCATAATTAATTTAATAAAAAAATAACAATAATAATAAAGTTTATTGAAAACTCCTCATGCAGAATCATTTCGTCGACTTCCGAAATCCTGAGGGAGATTGGGAGTTTCTATAGACAGCTATATTCCACGAAAACATTAGGCGAAAGCATGGCTCGAGACCCTCGAGCCAAGCTTACCCGACATTACACTGAAGATATCCCGGACGTCAGCCTGTACGAGATTAGGATGGCCCTCAAACAGCTCAAAAACAACAAAGCGGCAGGAGATGACAGAATCACAGCAGAACTTCTGAGAGCGGGCGGAACGCCAATACTCAAAGCCCTCCAGAGGCTCTTCAATTCCGTCATATTTCAGGGCAAAACGCCGAGGGCATGGAGCGGAAGCGAGGTGATCCTGTTCTTCAAGAAAGGTGATGAAGCCCTACTGAAGAACTACAGACCTATCTCGCTTCTGAGCCATGTCTACAAGTTGTTTTCGAGGGTCATTACGAATCGTCTCGCTTGCAGGTTTGACGACTTCCAGCCTCCCGAACAAGCCGGTTTCCGAAAAGACTTTAGCACCATAGACCACATCCATACGCTGCGGCAGGTTATACAGAAGACCGAAGAGTATAATCTGCCACTTTGCTTGGCGTTTGTGGACTATGAGAAAGCCTTTGATTCGATCGAGACCTGAGCGGTGTTACAGTCTCTTCCGAGGTGCCAAGTGGACGATAGGTACATCGAAGTGCTAAGGGACCTCTACCAAAACGCCACTATGTCAGTTCGAGTACAGAACCAGAGCTCTAATCCGATCCAACTGCAGCGAGGAGTGAGACAGGGAGATGTCATCTCTCCGAAACTGTTCACTGCTGCATTGGAGGATATTTTTAAGCTTCTGGACTGGAAAGGATTTGGCAACAACATCAACGGTGAGTACTCGACGCACCTTCGATTTGCCGATGATATAGTCCTAATGGCTGAGACCCTGGAAGAACTGAACACCATGCTCGAGCATCTCAGTAACGCATCCCAACGAGTGGGTCTTAGCATGAACATGGCAAAGACAAAAATTATGTCCAACGACCATGTCGCACCCACTCCAGTTCAGGTTGGGAACGTTGCACTCGAAGTTGTAGACCAGTACATTTACCTAGGACAAATAATCCAGTTAGGTAAGTCCAACTTCGAGAAAGAGATCTCTCGTCGGATCCAACTCGGATGGGCAGCGTTCGGGAAGCTGCGGAATATCTTCTCGTCCAAAATACCAGTGTCTCAAGACGAAAGTCTTTGACCAGCGCGTGTTGCCAGTGATGACCTACGGCAGTGAGACGTGGCCGCTTACTATGGGTCTCGTGAGGAGGCTCGGTGTCGCTCAGCGGGAAATGGAGAGAGCTATGCTCGGTACTTCCCTGCTTGATCGAATCAGAAATGAGGAGATCCGCAGGAGAACTAAAGTCACCGACATAGCTCGGAGAATTGCAAAACTGAAGTGGCAGTGGGCAGGACACATAGCGAGGAGAACCGATGGCCGTTGGGGCGGAAAGGTTCTGGAGTGGCGACCACGTGTCGGACGACGCTCAGTGGGTAGGCCTGCTACAAGGTGACCGACGATCTGGTGAAGGTGGCGGGAAGGCGCTGGATGCGGGCAGCGCAGGACCGATCGTTGTGGAGATCCTTGGGGGAGGCCTATGCCCAGCAGTGGGCGTCATACGGCTGTTGATGATGATGATTATTGAAAACAGTTCGTTTACAGTTTTTGTTGGAACACTGTCTTTCAAACTAGGTGAACCTGTATTTTGAGAGACAGTGCCTTCCCAATTTATATATCTATTAACTACATTAACAGTGGTAAAAACAACTTTTTTTTAAATAAAGTATTTTATTGTACCTGAATAGTTGGTTAGATATCTCGTTGGCGGTATTCGATGCAGCAAAGGCGGTAATAGAAAAAAACCGCAATTTATGTGGCGGTAATAGAGGAAAGTGAGTTTTCGGACATAAAATTATTTTTTATTCAAAATATTCACTCAAAATTAAAAATTCTTGATGTATTTAGCAGAAGACAGTCATAACAATACAAATAAAATAAATAAGCTGCACTAGCAAATACAGAAGTACTTAATTTCTGAGAGGTAATCAGAGCATAGCTTAACCTGGCGGTAATAGGAGCGTTTACCTTAATATGTATTTGTTGTTGGATGTAATTTGTTTGTATAGGGTTAACTTTCATGTGTCGCATTTGATTCCAATCTACCCTGTAGTTACGCTATGTGTAAAGCACGCAATAAAGTCATGTGAATGTGTTTGATGGTTTTATTTTGTTTTCTGCACGTACAGTCACGAGCATTAATATGTATACACTTTGAAACCATATCACATTAACTTTTTTGACAAATTAAACCGTAAGTCTCATTAAATGTCAAATATCATAGTGCGACAGGGTGCTAAAGTGGATACATGTTATTGCTCATGACTGTACCCACACCTCACCGAGCTTTCCTTTAGACCAACGTAAGTCGAAGCCGAGCCGGTGGTAAGCCATATCACGCAACTGTGACAATGGCAATATTTTAAAGATACAATTCAAAGCCGAAGAAAAGTGCAATACTTCTTAAAGGCCTGTACACGCCACGGTCACACCGGCAACTATAAATTATCAAGATGTTTGGCAAACCGGTCTCTAAGGAGGAGCAAGTCAAATATCCTCCTCCTCTGGGTAAATTTTCACTGAACCCTGGCCGTTTTTGTTGAGCTGCGGCACCCATATACCTTTATATTTTCCAACTAAATATTAATTTAATAGTGTGTATATTTTAATGTTGTAAATGTATATATATATGTGTGTCGTAGGTTTTACCTAAATAAACTTTTTTATTATTATGATTTAATATCTCGGCGCAGTCTTGGATAGACGTCTTAAAACATTTCGGGCGCATATCAAACGTGTGCGTGATCGCGCCGCTTTTGCATACCAAGCGTAGTTAATTATCCCCTAGGAATAAGGTGAAAATTTACACGACCTGCATCAATCTGATCATGACCTATGCAGGGGTCGTTTTTCGCTCAGGTGAGTCTCTCTATAATCCATATTGTCTACTTTCTGCATCGTACCACGCAAATAACCTGGTAGTTGCGGTTTTCGAATACTGAAAAGTATCGGCTCCCGAAGGACATAATATACGATCCTGATAACCCGATTACTATAACCATAGAAGCGGCCAATCGGCTCGCGTCAACAAACTCTTCGGGACTCCGATACCGATCCCGCCAGCCCGGTTGACGATTTCCTTCAGTTTCAGCGCTTATCACTATCGAGCCACTAGCAAATCTACAATAAGTCACGTCAAGAAAGAAGGTATAGTTTACGATTAGTCAAGTGGATAGGTAAATATTATCGAACTGGAGGTAAGTATTCGAAAGTTTGTAAATGTAATCCCACGACAACAGATTTTTGCCACATACTTCTACTTAGTTACACAATGTTATTCAGATGTTTTCGCAGTCACAAGCGATATCTGATTTGGAGAGCTTAAAAATGGATATCCACTTAATTTTAATGAAGTTTTTTGTATTAGGTAAATATTTATACTATATTTAATTAAGGATTCGTATTATAACAGCGTCGTATTTTCTGGACGAATTAGAATATTATTGTGTTTAAATTGCAGTTTGTTTTTGCAAGAATGGATATTGCTTCTATGCTCATTCTTCTCTTATTGATGTTGTATTTACACACATAGAGGACCCGGAACGTAAGTAAATAGCAATAGTTATACTTTCCTATAATATTTTAAAGGTAACTACATACAGGTTGAAGGACGTAATATACGATCCCGACGACCCGATTACTCTAGCCATATAGACAGCCAATCAGCTCGCGACACCAAACACTTCAGAATCGCGATACCACCCCGCCGCGCCGGCGTGGTCGACGATTTTCCTCAATCAGCGCTCTCAGACGACGTCTTGAGCCGAGGTTCGCGCTCAACTGGGCACCCTCAGGCCTGTTGTCTTAAACGGTGTACCGGGTGAGAGCCTTAGCGCTCCCCATTTGTCCGGCCAAGTAGTTAATGCCATCTGCAGCAAATCTACAATAAGTCACGTCAAAAAAAAAAATACATACAGGGTGTTAGTGATATCGTAACGAAAACTTTGAGGGATGATTGAGCTCGTGACTCTGAGTTGATATCAAGTAGAATGTTCCATCGAAAAAGTATGGAACTGAAAATAATTTAAAAAACACAAAAATTTCATGACTCTTTCGAGGGGAAATTCCACGTAATATAAACTCAGAATCTTGGTCTGAATCATGCCCTTCAGTTTTCGTTACGGTGTCACAAACACATATACGTACTTGTATGACTACCTGTATGTACTTGTACGGGGTGTAAGTGACATCTTAAAGAAAACTAAGGAGGATGATTCAGCTCATTGTTGTAAGTTAATAGCAAATGTAATTTTCCATCGCATAAGTATAGATTAAAAAAAACATGTGCAAGTGAAAATTCCATATGATATTAACTCTGAATCGCGGTCTGAATCATCCCCTCCCCTCAACCCCTCAAATCACTGTATGTGACGTCAGACTAAAATCTATGTAGGGCCCTCTAGATGACATAAACTGATGAAAAAGAAGCATCTTGTGTAGGGTGTCAAATGAATGGGATTAATTTGCGCATTTGATATGTATGTATTTAAATGTATGTATTGTTACTAGGTTTTTCCGCGGGTCAGCTTGTATTCAAATTCGAACGTTCAAACAAAACGTTCTTTAAAAAAACATAAATATTGTTATACAGTTTCATAATTTGGCTGCCTTACATCAGTACCCATACAGTTACATAACATACATAACATAAATAGCCTATATACGTCCCACTGCTGGGCACAGGCCTCCTCTCAATCAACCGGAGAGGGTATGGAGCATACTCCACCACGCTGCTCCACTGCGGGTTGGTGGAGGTATTTTGCGGCTAATAGCCGGGACCAACGGCTTAGCGTGCCCTCCGAAGCACGGAATCAACTTACTTTTTCGGACAATCAGGTGATTCAAGCCTGAAAAGTCCTTACCAAACAAAGGACAGTCTCACAAAGTGATTTTGACAATGTCCCCATCGGGAATCGAACCCGGACCTCCAGATCGTGAGCCTAACGCTCTTACCACTAGACCACGGAGGCTGTTGTAACCCATACAGTTAATGCATTCATATCTTTTAAGTAACCACTAACCTTATAATAACCTTTATTACAGAGTTTCAGTTTAATTACTGTCTTAATTTGAAACTGTTCAAAGCTGTATTCACTCGATATTTACGTTTAATTGATAAAATAACTGATCAGACATTTTTCGGATGGATTTATCTGCAAATCTGTCATAAAACGCATAGTGGGTAATAAAAACCCCAAGAAGCAAAACCCCAAAATAATATTTAAATGTATAAGTTTAAAAATTAAAACCGGAAACACCGCATTTCAGAAAGTATGAAACAAAAAATATATTTTTTTAAATACTTCCCAATAGGTGTTTAGAAGATAGTAGTTAAACAATCTGTCCTAAGAATTAGATTACTACGGCATAAGATCACGTACATCTTAAGTATATCATATTTTTCTTGTTTTATTCTACTTTCTAGAGAGCGATTTCTCCATAGTAGGATTTTACTTTCTAAACTTATTCTTTTTAAATTTTATGTTGCAGCTAATGTCCATAGTGAATACTATTTCGGAAAGTGTGCACGGCAAAACAAAGAATTGTATAGATATATTCACTTGACTTACAAAGATCTTAGAAGAAAAATGATATACAGGGTAAGTTAAGTATTTACACATAATCTTGCACTTGTAAAGCTGTACAGAGTCATAGCCAATCAGAAGAAAACCTGCAGCTAAAACCCATACGTACCTGTGTGGCTACCTGTACGTACTTCATCGTAACGAATACTGAGGGGGATGATTCGGCTCATGATTCTGAGTTAATATCAAGTGAAGTTAATATAAAGTGATTCGGCTCATGAGTCTGAGTTCATTTTCCAGCGCAAAATATAGAATTGAAAATAATTTAAATACCAAAAAAATTCATCATCATCATCACGCTGAACGCGGAGATAAGCAGCTGAATACGTTCAAATATAGCATCACGCTTGTATTCCCAAAGTGGTAGGCAAATATAGTAGGTGTATGCCGGCTGCGTTTAAGTTTAAGTACTATTTATATAAGTAGGTATATACATATTATAGGTTTGGTATATATATAATATATATATTTGTATGTATGTTATATATTTATTTGCATGTATTTATTGGTAAGTTGTTATTATATTTTGTACCCGCAATCTTTCAATTTTTCATTTTTCCTCACCTTATGGTTGTCTGGAAGAAATTGCTTTAAGCGATAAGGCCGCCATTTGCCATGTACTTAGTTAAGAGTGTTTTTGTAATTATTTCTTTTTATTTTGGTGCAATAAAGTGTATTTGTATTGTATTGTAAGTCCCATATCATAGGGGTTTATACTATACTAATAATATTTGTTATAGTATATATACGCGAAAACGTGTTTGTGAGATTTTTTCGCTTTCACGGCTAAGTAGAATTATTGAGATATTAAGTACCAATCTTATTGATGACTTAGAAAATGTGAATGCATGGGATTAACTGTCTGGTAACCGATATAAGGCAGCCAAATTCATGAATTGGTAACAATATTATACAGGGTGTTAGTGACATAGTAACGAATACTAAGGGGGATGATTCAGACCATGATCTGAGTTAATATAAAGTGGAATTTTCCGTCGCAAAATTCATATTTCCTTTAGTTTTTCAAAATTATTTTCAGTTGCTTACTTTTGCGATGGAAAATTGCACTTGATATTAAGTCAGAATAATGAGCTGAATCATCCCTCTCAGTATTCGTTACGATGTTACTTACACCCCGTACAAGTTCATACAGGTAGCCATACAAGTAGGTATGGGTGTTAGTGATACCACCGTAACGAATACTCAGTACATATCAAGTGGAATTTCCTGTCAGAAAAATTATTAAAAAGTTAGTGTCTTTTTATTATTATTTTCAATGTCATATTTTTGCGCCGGAAAATTTCACTTGATATCAAAAATCATTGTGTGAATCGTCCCACAATGTTTTCGTTACGATGTCACTAACACCTTGTACTATGTTTATTTAAGAACATCTAGGCACTGTGCCGAGGTTTTTCTTGCAGCTTCTTTTTCTCGACTTTACAAGTTGTGAGAAGCTCATAGTAGTTTTAGGCGGATGAGACGTTCGTTACGTAAAAAATGACGATTCAAAATGTAACTAAGTGCCTCAGTACATAAAGATATTTTTTCAATTTGAATTTGACAGTCTTTTTGCGCCGACTTCGCGATGACACAACTGAATATATTACTTTTTTTTCTTTTGTATAATATATATTACTTTCTTAGATGAATTGCTTCGATGTGGCCATTTTAACCCTCCAGATCGTCAGTCGCTTCCGTAAAAAAACCAGATCTACCATAATTATCTTCAAGTTAGGGAAACGGAGCCTGTAAAAACGGAATATGCCAGTCGCTAGAGCGGTGATGAGTTTTGTTTTGTTGGCGGATGCTTCTTCTTCTTTGCGAGTCGATGGCAATCGGTACTAAATTTTTGCTGACCAATAATTGGCCACGTTTACGGCATTGTCAGTGGCTTCGTAAAGGTCTAGGCGGATGCTAAGTATTATAAAGTGTTCTGTTTCTAATCTATTTCTTCTTACTTCCAGGCTTGGATTCGTTATATGCATACAAATTCGCCTGAAGAATATGAAATACCGGTTCTGCAGTGTGTGTACATTAGGGGAACGTCGTCTATGGCAGATCAAATTAAATATGATTCATTCAAGTTTAACGTTTGTTTTTGCAGGTAAAATTCATTTGTCGCATTGTCATACATAACATAACATAAACAGCCTATATATGTCCCACTGCTGGGCACAGGCTTCCCCTCAATCAACCGGAGGGGGTATGGAGCATACTCCACCACGCCGTTAAGCTGTTGGTCCCGGCTATTAGCCGTAAAAATACCTCCACATGATTCTTTTTTTCAGGAATTCACACTAAATATTAATAATTCCTTACCAAAATTATCTGGAGTGACTGAATTCTCGAACTATTTTCATTCTCGAGGCCAAATACTCGAGAATGAAAAATACTACTACTACTTATTAAATACTATTACTTATTGAAAGATCAATAAGTTTAATATTTAAAGAAAACACTCAAGAAATGTAAGAAATTAACATAGTTTTGTTGCACCAACCAATTTCACTGAGGGACTTTCCAGGCGACGTTCGCTAAAACTGATATAGGTGGCGCTGTAGTTATAACGTGATAGTTACCTATTTTCACATTATTCGGGCACATTATTATTCTAAAATACAATGTAATGGCAGAAGCATGAATATAAAAATAATTGTTGCTTGATTTTTGGATCAAATTATGTATACATAAACAGCCTATATACGTCCCAATGCTGGGCACAGGCCTCCCCTCAATCAACCGGAGGGTGTGTGGAGCATACTCCACCACGCTGCTCCACTGCGGGTTGGTGAAGATGTTTTTACGGCTAATAGCCGGGACCAACGGCTTAACGTGCCCTCCGAAGCACAGAATCATCTTACTTTTTCGGACAATCAGGTGATTCAAGCCTGAAAAGTCCTTACCAAATAAAGGACAGTCTCACAAAGTGATTTCGACAATGTCCCCATCGGGAATCGAACCCGGACCTCCTAGCCTAACGATCTAACCACTAGACCACGGAGGCTGTTAAATTATGTATAGAATTATTTATTTATTTTATGTATTTATCAATGTTCTAGAACTATCTTGTGTGTTATTATTATGTGGCTATCTATATCGCTTCTCTTTATTTTGGTCAGAACAATAATGGGTGGAAGATGTAATTGTGCATGGATGATAAGGGTCATCATTTATACCCAAAAACATAGATGAAAGATGCATATGTCTGTTATCCATGAAATTAGAAGGTTAAACGAAAAAAACTGTACAGCGCCATCTATATTCATTTTGAGGAACATACCCTGAAAAGTTCCTCATTAAAAAGGAACGAAAGTTGTGAGGTGGATGACCAACATCAGCAACCCTGGTTATTATTGAGCCGGTCATTATCAGGCCCTGAATACCAACCATCGACCACCAACAACCACAGGGCCAGAATGCTCATCAAGACAAATCAATCAAGCCCAAGGTCGCGGGTCTTATGTAATTTTAATGTCGAGTTCCTAAGACCATCAGCTCATCATCACACCCTGATTGTGAAATTCATTTAGAATATATTTAATAAATCACGGAATTTATCTTAAATGAATAAGTATGTAGGTAATATAATATGATAACTATTGACTAGATAAAGCCTATATACGTCCCACTAAGGGGGTATTGAGAATATTCCACCACGCTCCTCCACTGCGGGTTGGTGGAGGTGTTTTTACGGCTTATAGCCGGGACCAACGGCTTAACGTGCCCTCCGAAGCACGGAATCGTCTTACTTTTTCAGACAATCAGGTGAGTTGCAAACAAAGGACAGTCTAATAAAGTGATTTCGACAATGTTCCCATCGGGAATCGAACCCGGACCTCCAGATCGTGAGGCTGGCGCTCTAACCGCTAGACCACAGAGGCTGTTATTGATCGACTAGATATATAAATTAAATAGATAAATTCCTAATTTTTAAAAGAACTAACTTCTTGAGATATTACTTGTATTTTATCCCTAACATGGTTTATGTTAAATCAGCAATAACAATTTATGAGCTAAAATCTCGTCGCTCACAGTCCAGAGTTGCCAGATTAGAGGTATATCGCAATTTCGGGCAAAAAATAACTCGTTGTGGAAGTTTTGGGGAAACAAGAAGGATGGGAAGAACATTGGGGATTTTTTAAATTGTTTCAGCCAATCCAACTGACTCACTTATTTGATGGACATTGAAATTTAAATTCACTTGACACTTGAAGACTTCGGCCGTTTAGACGGTGATGACGACGTGACGAGGTGGTGGTGACGGTGGTTGTCTGTGAGATAACCGTGGTCCAATGCCCGTTTGCCCTTGTCAAAAGTTTGTCTACACGACATACGACCATGGCTATGTCCCAAACGTCAATAATCCGAAGAATTTCGGAGACATATTTCTTACTTCATACCTTTTAGAGCGTGATCGTGAGCGTTTTTTTTCTGAGGTCGGGTTATAGTTTTTAAACTTATATTTTTGAGCATTATCGAAGAGATGTAGCAACTTTTGAAACGTCAATAGGGTAGTTTCCAATTGATCAAATCAGTTACTTTTTATTAAACGTCAAAACTTGAAATTTCTATGTAATTTGTACGAAAAAGTAACCTGTGACGTCATAGAAACACGGGACTAAATATTTATTATTACATTATTCTTTATTAAAATTCACAGATAAGTAAAATAGAAACAAGTAGAACGATTTTTTCACCTTTAGACCTGTCTTTATTTTCATAATTTATCTTTAACCTAAGATACTACCCAATTATAATAGGTATCAATCAAGTTTTAAATATATACGACACCAGCGCCACTAGCGGTGGATAATGTTACTATATTTTACGATAATGATTGCCAACGTTTGGCCACATCATGAAGTAATGCATTAAGTTGCTCATATCGTTAAACGCTTTGTGATCTGGCTAAACTACGTTATGATGTGGCCACCGAATGATATTTATTCTATTTCATGAAATAATCGAACACATCATGAAATGATCAGTTCTTAGGCTGCGTTTCCGTTGACGCGGAGCTGTGCGGAGATAAGCGGAGATGTGCAGGAATCGACCAATCACTGTGAGGGAGAGAGTGACAGAGCGTCTTCGTTTTTCGCTCTCTCAACCGATGTGATTGGTCAACTCCGCACATCTCCGCTCTTCTCCGCCCATCTCCGCGTCAGTAGAAACCCGGCCTAAGATCTGGTCACGACAGAGGCTAACTCAAACTTTGTTTTACAAATGAATGGTGCCGTCGGGCATTATGGACTGACGCTCTCTCTCGACCAAGGTATTAAAATATCCGGTTAATCAAATTGTCCGTCAACATATTTTATAAAAATTATAATTTTGTATACTTACTTAGCATAATGTAATTTTATATAATTGTTTCAGGGTAGTGGTGAACTACGCAAGTCACAAGTTTGAGTATATGTTTTTTGAGTGGTACATCCCTGTGTTTATGAGACCTAATATAGTTTGGGAAGTATTTATTTATAACTGATAATAAAAAGAACAGAAAGCAAAAAGTAATTTACTCACCTTTACGTTCCGTAGTAATTTTGTATATTATAAAAACCAAGGTATATCAAGCTCACTAGCTGTGTCTAAGTGTTTTTTTTTGACGTGACTTATTGTAGATTTGCCGCAGATGGCATTAATTACTTGGGCGGACAAATCGGGAGCGCTGAAAGCTCTCACCCGCTGATTGAGCGCTGATTGAGGGAAATCGTCGACCACGCCGGCGGGGTCGGTATCGGGGTCCTGAGGTGTTTGGTGTCCCGAGCTGATTGGCTGCCTCTATGGCTAGAGTAATCGGGTCGTCGGGATCGCATATTACGTCCTTCGAACGCCGATAATTTTCGGTACCGCCCCAAAGCGGGATGTGAAGCGGGAAGCCGCAACTACCAGGGGATTTGGGTGGTGCGGAGCTGAATCCAAAAAACATTTTGAAGCTAAGTTGAACCATTGAGCAATGGTTGGCAGACCTAGGTCAATGTGCAGATTTTCATTGCGAAGGAACCACGGAGCTCCCGTGGCTTTCCGCATGAAACGATTTTTATTACCTGTAGACGGTGGATTTGAGAGGGACTCGCGTGAGCGAAAATTACCCCTGCATAGGTCATGATCGGGCGGATGCTGTAGATTTTCATCTTATTCCTAAGGGACAATTTACTACGCTTGTTAAGGAGACAATGAAGACGGCCCATTACAAACGCGGCGCTATCGCGCACACGTTTGATATGGGTCTTGAAAGTAAGACGTCTATCTTTGACTACGCCGAGATATTTAACTTGCTTCTCCCAAGGGATCGGCTTGCCAAACATCTTGATGACTTTAAGTTGACGGCGTGACCGTGGCGTGTTATAATAGCCCTTTGAAAAGTACACCGCTGCACTTTGCTCCGGGTTTACCTCGATTCTCCATTTGCGAAACCACTTCCCCAAGGCATTGGCCGCGCGTTGGAGAATTCCGGTCATCATAACTTGACCACGGCACAAAGAATAGATGGCTATATCATCCGCAAATAAAGCTTGTTCGGTGTTATTAGTATACAGTGAAAATAGTAAAGGGGAGGAAGGTGCAGTGACGAAAGCGTCCCTTCCACGCGGTAGCGAAAGGTTCGATTTGAGAGGAAGTCTCGTATGATGTGCACGAGACGGTCTGGCACTCCCAGTGAATAAAGCTTGTAGATCAAGCCGTTGTGCCAGACTTTGTCGAACGCTTTCGCCACATCGAAGAAGAGCGCTCCCGTATCGAAAGGTTTTTTTTAGGTTTAATCTACTAGAGATATGTTAAACAATACGGTGCACTTGTTAAACGCAGGAGTATTTGGTTCTAAAACCAAACTGTTCTGGAGGAATATAAGACTATTGGATTCGGCGTAGTTCCGTAATCTAGCAAATATGAGCCGCTCATAAATCTTCCCCATGGTATTGAGGAGACTTATGGAGCCGTAACTGGAAGGTTCGTTTTTAAGTTTCCCAGGCTTTGGTATACCAATTACAATTGCTTCTTTCCACTGCTGTGGAAGGACGCAGTTGCTCTTGGCGACGTTGAATATTGCCGTTAGTAAGCAGATGAGGGGAGCACCGAAGTTTTTAAGGACACGATTCGTATGAAATCTTTTGATGATACCTAGTATCTCTTTCTCAGTGACCTGTAGAAGAGGAGGATCGGTGGGAGGTATAGAAGCCCTACGCTGAACTTCAGAGTTAGTTCACCGTCGAGAGGTGCCTACGATCAATAGGGAGAGTGCTGGGCGAGCATTGGGCTTCGAGACTGTCGGGGGGTTGGTTAGGCCTATTTAGAGGAGGAGTAGGGGCAACCGTATTTTGAAGAGACCTAGACAGCTGCCAGATGGCCTGGTGGTGGGGCTCAATGCCGCTCAAAAGATACGTAATACGTTTTCTTACAGTATGCTGCAAGAGACGCAAATAACGGCGACATGCCTCGGTGCGATTGGAATCATATGCGTTTTTCTCCGTTTCCAGCGAAAAAAACATAGCAAAAATACTTCATTACACATTAAGCAGAGATCCCTTTTTAGTAAAAAAAATTCGTTAGGGTACCGTTTACCGTTGGTTTATTTATCATGAAAGCAGGCCTTTCCTAATTTTCATTGTATGTGAAATAAATTGCTACGGTTCTAATAATTCAAAATATTAAGATACTCGTAATAACGCTTTAAGCATGCATTGGCCCCGATTCCTGCATACACCGCCTAATTTTATTTTAAGTTATATCCGTCATTTTCATATCCGTTGAAAAGGAAAGAGACGGATGATTCACAGCTCTTAATTTTAGGAAGAATGAGTAAATGAATGTATAACCCGGGCGAATCAAAAAGGTACGTCGCTTGTATCCAATCCATTTGACGTGCTGTCTACTTAACTGTGTCGGGTTTTTGACTGATGTAAAATTTTTAGACGGTTGTTTTAGATTTGTGCTTAAAATTGACGTGTGTTCCATAAATTTTATGCTTGTCGATTACCCGTCCTTTTCCTTTTCGGCGGATAAGAAAATGACAGATATAACTTAAAATAAAATTAGATGGTATTTACAGGAATTAGCACCATTATGTTGTTTCAAAAGGTTATATTTTCCAAATAAGCTTGCTTGATTAATATAGGCGCAAAACGAATTGTAGCGTGGACAGCGATTCCCGGAACGGCGACTGCTTGACATCACATCTGTCATTTACATGTACAGTTCAAAACACAATTTTAATCACGCTACATACAATTTTTTTTTCCACTGAAATAATTGCATTTTTGGTTCATTTTTGTTTCATAATATTGAAAACCTTCCAGCCTGTTTTATAAATGCAGTAATCTTATGGGATTAAATATGTGATACAAAGCTACTAGGTATATATACTTACATCTTATCTCGATATTTTTTTTAATATATACTTATACCTATCTGTTCGGATGGCTGGTTACTGGCACCTACTCTCAATTATCAATACAATCTTGTCTAATCTAGCCTACAAGATCCGACTGCTGAGCAAAGGCCTCCTCTTCCTCTTCCCATCATCGCGATCCTGAGCGCATTCCAGCCAGTCCCTCCGGCAAGCGTCCATGTCGTTGCGCCATCATAAGACACAACGCGTGACGATCCGTGCGTACCGCGCAGCGTGCATGCGACAAGCATGTCCGGCCCAACCTCATTTAAGTCTGTCATCAATACAATACAAAGTGCTTATTGGATACTGAAGAAACACATTATTTAAACAATCTCAGAGTAATAGTTGTTACAAAAGCGGCCTTATTGCGTAGCTAGAACTTTATGCTGTTAGGTATAGGATATAATTAAGTTTATCAATTAATATATAAATGATAGTTTTAGTAGCAGCAATGATGGATGATGATGTGATAACTTTTAAGAACCGATGTGGAGAGGTTTAAATTAATAAAACACATTGTCATCAATAGACTCTTATTTATATATATAACGTTTATATTTTTAATAATTCTTGAACAGGCGCACACACATAAGCTTCGACGTCCTTTCGTGTTCTTCTCGTACACTGTGTGGCATATTCTCATTATCTCTCTAGTACTCGAAGAACCTATGAACTCTGCAGCGGGTTCGCTGGGAGAGCATCACCTCGTCAATTACTTATAAACGTAAAAATATTTGAATTTGAATTTGAATAGATGAATCCCACCTGATGTACTTTCAAGCAGCCGTAGCTTTACCGTACTTGTTAGGCGCTTGCTGCTATAGGTCCACTCCGGCCTGCTATCGCTTCAACATCATCCTGCGCCCACGTGGTTACTCTCAGGCATTGCCTAAATTCTTATCCCGGACTAAGACTTTTCACCTCATCACCTCAGCATACAAGTAAGTTCGCACTCAGTTGGATCATGAGCAATCTTGGTGGCTTTTAACAGATCAATAGCAACTTCTGTTCCCAGGGAAGAGTGACACTCTTTATGATACATAACGATGATAAGCAGCAATGATTCCATTATTCGAGTATTTTTATGTAAAAATAAATAAAGTGGATACCTAGGTATTTACATATATTTTAATAGCAAAGGTAAGTATAGCCGAATTACCTTATTGACAAACCTTTCCTTCAACTCTGAAATTGGTAAACGGATGCATTCGTTGTCTTCCAACTTTTTGAAAAACTGGTGACTTTCACATCAGAGAGTAACGTTCAATGAATTTCGTCCAACCTTAGCATATAGGTAACTCGACCAGTCCAGTATCGACCATTCTTTTTCTTGATTATTTGGCAAAATTTATCAACGAATAATTCCAAACACTGATAACCACAGAATAGGAGTACTTTGTTTCATCCTTGTTTCACAATTTTTTGATACTTTTATTGAATTTTTACAATGAAATTGAAATTTATTCTATAAAAATAACAATAGACATGACAAATGCTTGACATGACAGGAACATTATTTATTATTTGTAATTTTATTACTTATAATATACTAAACAGTCAAAACATACATACCAAAAACTGTAAATTAGATTGAAAGAAGATTACATGCTATGATAATTTATTAAAATTGTTCAATTTTATTTGATCCTAACTAATAAATAGAACAGAATAAATTCGAATGTGAGTTTGATTGTGTGTTACGTTACAGCACAGCAATAACTAATAAAATAGTACTACCTATAGAAAACACTCTCTACGCGTTTGGAGCCAGGGACAAATATTTTAGGTACTTATTAGGTATTACTTATCTAAATCAAAATTCATTTTATATTATTCAGGCAACGGGTTTAATGATTATAATCATGGTACCTACTTAAACATAATAGTTATGTTTGGTATTCTTGTAACTGTTAAGAAAGAAGATTTAAATGTGTTCTTTCTTTGTGGTTTTTAAATATTGATGTATACTGTTTTTAGACTTCCGACAAGGCTGAATCGCATGCGAGTTTTTTTTTTTTTGACGTGACTTATTGTAGATTTGCCGCAGATGGCATTAACTACTTGGCCGGACAAATGGGGAGCGCTGAAGGCTCTCACCCGGTAATCACATGCGAGTGTGTGCCTCCGCGCTTGGAAAAAGTTGTGTCAAATTAACATTTATCGAATGACGATGGCAACTTAAAAAAGATTAAGTTGACCAAAGACTAGGCTGTATGGGTTAAGCTCCCTTTGCATGCCTTATTTTTAAAGTGGTGTGCCACGTCAATGATGTTGAAATGATGTTAAAATCTTTTGGTGAGTTTTTTTGTGATTATTATCTCTGAACTTTGGCTAAAATAAGTTCCACATGTCCATGACAATGGCTTAATCTCACTATCTTTCTTTCAGTGTAAAACCCTCAGAATAATAATAACTGTAAAACCACCTAAAATCATTGGCTTAGTACATTGACTATCGATTATGCTGTTATACCGTCACACGTAATGTGGTTTACCTATGTTTCCGCATCTTAACGGGGTAGGCAGACCTGTAATATGTCGTTTTGTTGCAGGGTTCAAAGTCCAACTTGGATGTCTATCTTCAAGGGCTACCTGGGGAGTTCCCCATTGAGATAATGTTGTGCTTACACTCGGAGTAATTGTCTTCTACATCTACATCATGCTTTTCGTATAGGACCTGCTATCCAGCGGTTTGCTTCATGATTTTGCCTAAGACCTGCCGTCCAGGCACTTAATATATCACTTTTTGGGTGAAACTTTAGCGTTTAAGTGGTTTGACTAAGCTTTGCTTGATTGTAATAACAGGATTATTTCTAAATTTGTATTATCATGAAATAACCTAGACCTGCTAAACTCTTTGCTCTATAAGAAGAAGTAATGTTAATATACATTTTTTAAAAGTGAAATTTTTAATTCTATCCCCTTTGCTTTGCTTGCAATAGGAGAGTATCATGTTCAAGGCGCCCAATCCTACTCTCTATTTTTTTGCACTCTATTAAGATCCCTTTTATTCTCTGAGTTCGGCAACTAACACCTATGCCCTGGGACCAACCCTTTCTCAATGCCCTGCCGACGGCGTCCTAGAGGTAGGGTGGGCTCATCCCCACACAGAGGCTACGCAGGAAGTTTCATCCTTCGAAATATCCATTACAAGATTTTTAAAGCAGAATTTAACTTAACGAGGCCTATGTTTGCGCCAGCCTGTATTTACATGATAAATGTACTTAATTTTTTTTTCAATATTCTACCCCTTCGAGGATACAGACGTGATGCTATGTTATGTCCTTTATTACCTGTAGTTCTAACTGATCAGTTCTACCGTAGAACTATTGTATTATTTCACAATATAAAGAAGGTATAGGTCTTTTTAAAACAATGTTTATAAAAATATATTATTATATCAAAATGGAGTTTCATTAGTTGCAGCCATTTTCTCCACATAAGTACCTATAATTATTATGTTTCTTAAAAGCTAGGAAAATAATAAGAGGAAAATTAATTGTAAGTATTTGTCTATTTAAACCAAATCATAAATAAAAAGAATAGGTCTAATACTACTACTTATATAAAAACAACGAACTGAAAAGTATAAGAAAACAGCAAAACAGTTTTTACCATAACTGTACAATAACGTCAAAACTCGCTCGACGTAAAGGGAAAATAAGGCCACTCGCCGTAAAGAGAGTCGCCGTAGCGCGGGTCGCCGTTCGGAAAGTCGCTGTCAACGCTACAATTCCGCAAAACGTTTTTATCCGTGGTACTTACCTTTACCATAGAAATTTTATTTATTTTAATAGGTTTTTAACACAATATATTATTATGAAAAATATCACTCACAAGGCACTTAAGTTCCGATTTTTTATTATCAAAATTTCTTATTTAGGTATGTACAGATAATATTTTATGTGCACTACTCGCATTATTACTAGGTAAATCTTATAAGTAATTAATTGAATTTGAATATTGGAATACTCACTTAAGAATATTCATACTGAACGGGGAATCAACTTCGTAGATTAGACGCAAGATATTCGCTTGTCAGTGTCTAATGTCTTAATTATTGGCTGCTTTATGGATTCCAATATTCAAATATTTAAAAATAATTATAAGAACTATTCCGATTTGTCAGACGCGAGTCCTCCGGATGGCAGGGGAGGTGGTGGGACGTTGGGTATGGCAGGGTCTTTAGAGGAGTAGTTGAGGACATTCAGGTCAGTAGGTTCTGGTGGCGGTGTGGCTCCATCACCATCCGCAGGTGCTGGTGATGGTACTGGAACTGCGGCCTTCGGAGGAGCTATGGGTCCAGGTGCACTATGATTCAGAACATTTGTCAAAGGACGGTACAAGGGCGGGAGATTAGCATACGGGCTCAAACTGAAAGGATCGTAAGGATCGTAGAACCTAAGTCCAGGGTAGGAGTATGTAAACGGGCCGATATGTGTAAACCCGTCGAAGGCGGGATCGAAACGACCAAGCGGCAAGACTTGTGATGGTAGACCGAATTGGTTTAGGGGAATTGGAGATTGTGTATTTGGTGGCAAAGGAGGGGCAGGGGTAGGTTTTTTGTCTGCCTCGTCTCCACTGGACGCAGGGCTGGCAGGTGCTTCAGTGGGGAGTGACTCCGGAGCCTTGGTTTCAGCAGGAGTGTCCCCATTCGCCGCGGGTGGAGGAGGCGTCGGTTTCGCATCTTTGGATACGGGCAAGGGCACCGGCACAAGACCCTGAAACGTGCAAAAAAAAAAAATGTTACAATACCTTGTCATAATAAATGATATTTCTAAAATAGGAGCAAATAAAAAAAAAGGATAACGTGGCACTGCATTGTTATCTTGTACGTTTTGGTGGAAACTGCGATTGTAATAAGTGTGTGTTCAATCAATAAGTAATATCTAGTAAGTGCACAGTCATGAGCAATATCATGTACCCACTTTAGAACCCTGTCGCACTATCACATTTGACATTTAATGAGACTTACGGTTTAATTTGTCAAAAAAGTTAATGTGACATGGTTTCAAAGTGTATACATATTAGTACTCGTGACCGTACAATTCTCGAACATATTGAAGAATGTGAAGAGAATAACTTACATTACTCAACGGGAAGTCTCCACCGTAGAAGATAGCTGGTTGGTAGGGGTAGCTGAAGGGATCGTGGAGTACTGGCTGGTACACTGGATATGCTTTACTGGGTTCCAGGTTTTGATTGGAGGTGATCAGAGCATTGTACACCTTGGGTATCCGGCCTGGTATTGGCTCCGACAGAACCTCCACTAGGAGGATGCTCAACACCTGAAAACCATCAAAATAAAAATGAATGATTATGCTGTCTCACGTATTATCTGCAGACGGGGTGTCACTGTCACTGTACAAAAAAAAAAACAAAAATTTTGTTTTTACTGCACCGCAATGTAAACGGAACAATGCTGCAGCTGTTAAACTACCTATGTAGGTAGCCTACCTACCTACTGCTAGATAAAAAAAAACGATCGACCTAATCTTGACTGATACATCACTATGTCACAACACTAGCTAACGTACTTTGACAGATACCAGCGATGTACTTGGAATAGCGGTTGCTGCCTCTTTAGATCACATCTGGGTGCTCCTGGATGTCCGTTTTCGTTTCGTTTTGTCTATTATGATTATGAAATATTATATTAATATTATTATTATATGTATATTATGACGTTTATTTAATTATCGCACTCACATCACATGCACCATAGCTACACACTGTTTTCACTACTCACTTATAGACCCTTCTTTTAGTGCAATATTTCTTCTTTTATTGTTTTGTTTCTTCTTTCCATGTGTAACACTAAGTCGTTTTTTTTTTGTACTCTTTATTTATTTTTTAGAATTTATTGTGCGGGTACTCGCGTTTCACCGATCGGCGTGGGTTGAAAATCAGTGTTGCCCTCTGGGTAAATTTTCACTGAACCCTGGCCTTTTTTGGTGAACTGCGGCACCCATATACCTTTATGTTTTCCAACTAAATATTAATGTAATGTGTGTATATCTTCATGTTGTAAATGTATATGTGTGTCGTAGATTTTACCTGAATAAACTTTTTTATTATTATTATTTTATTATTATAGATCTGATTCTACCGCGCATTGAGGCTATTGTAAAATGTTATCTTTATTGAAATATAACTTTGTGGCCCAGGTTCGAATCCTGGTGGGGACATATAAAAAAAAAACACTTTGTGATCCTTAGTTTGGTTAGGACATTACGGGCCGATCACCTGATTGTCTGACAGTGAGATGATCTGTGCTTCGGAAGGCACGTTAACCTATTGGTCCCGGTTACTACTTACTGATGTCATTATGTAGTCGTTACATGAGCCATGTCAGAGGTCTTTGGCAGCTCAATAATAACAATTACCCTAACACCAGGGTTGATGAGGTTGGTAATCCACCTCATATCCCACACGATAAGAAGAAGATTGAAATATAATCACCAATTGTACTGAACTGCTCGTTCTATAATTTGTCTTTTTTTACATTTGGTTTAAAGGACAACAATTTCCGACAGGAAATTCCATTTGATATCAACTCAGAATGATGGTCTGAATTATCCTCCAATGTTTTCGTTAGGTACACTGTCACTAGCACCTTGTATAATGATCAAGCTGAACCACAAATGAAAATGAGGTTTCATTATAAAATATTATGTACTTATAATTTATATTAAAATGCATACGAATATACATCTGGAGCGCATAGGCCATTTATTCATGTATGTATATGTATGTAGAATGTTCTAGATTTGTTTCATATTAAATAAATATCATACGTAGGTACGTAGCAAGCTTTATAATTTACCCTACATTAATAGGAAACCAGTTTTTTTAATGCAAAGCAGTTTGTAAGGGGAACAATTAGGATTTACCTTGAACGCTACACCCAAGTTACACCAATGATTCATAATTCCGAGATTACGCATGAGTACCTACGTGAAGTATTAATGATTATTATTAAAATGATTCGATATCTACTAAGGGAGCATGACATGCTGCGGAAAATGATAGTAGAAAAGTAACAGACGTTGTAAACTCCATTTTTATGAACGCTACAAGCTTGCTACAGTCAATTTACTGCTTTTCTAAAGTTTCATAATAATATTATGCATATTTAATGCGAAAAATAACGGCCTCCCTGGTCCAGAGGTTTAGCGTTGGGCTCACGATCCGGAGGTCCCGGGTTCGAATTCCGATGAGGACATATCTCAAAAATCACTTTATGCACCCTGATTTGACATTGCAGGCTGATCACTCGTTTGTTCGGAAGTAAGATGATCCGTGCTTCGGGTGGTTAAGCAGTTGGTCGTGGCTCGGCTACTATTTGCTTTCCTTTTACTTGCTTGTTTTTTGCTTTGCTTTTTACTTACTTTTATTAATCACAATGTAGGTAGAGTGAACGGTTTCGCACTCCGCAGTCATTGTTAGGGTTCCGAACCTCAAAAATAAAATTGTGGTACGTCTGTCTGTCTGTGTGTCAAGACCATTTTTCATGGGAACGCGTGGAAGTATCAAGTTGAAATTAACATCTATACATTTCATAGAGGAGTCAAATAGGTACTTCCTATGGAACCAGAATCATGATGGGAAGAAGGAAGGTTTTAGAGCACAAATAAAGGAAAAAACGGAAATCGTAAATTTGTTGCTACATCACAAAAAAAGGTTTTGCGATTACAAAATTAATTGCAGTCTATTTGTTTGCAAAACTATTTATTTACATTGTGAACCTAGTTATGCAGCCTACACCTCCTAGAATTGTTATCAGTACGGGTGGCCGCCGCTGACTCGAGTCGCGCCATGGCCACCGCGAATTGCCGCGTAAGCTTTCGTCCATTCTTGTTACTGGAAGCGAGGTGTGGGATGCATCCGGCCCAGCGAGATATGCATGATAGTTTTAGTTTAGCTTTTAGTCTTGTCTAATAACTCGAATGTAGAGCACAGCTCCATTTTTAATAATATAAAATTCAAACTTCAATTTTGTATTTTTTAAAAAACGCTCTACCGCGTTCCCAAAATCTTACTGGCGCAGCCGGTAGGATTATTCGCGAAAAAGGACTGATCTCGAGGACTCTAAACATCGGTTTTCGGGTGAAACGAGTGAATAATCTGCGAACCAAATAAATAAGTAACGATTATCGGCGCGAGAGACAAGACTCAACATCTGGAGCAGCACTGCTATAGAGGGAGGAAATGAGAGCAGCCAGGCTGTGAGTAAAACCCTTCATTCCTGTTTTGTCCAGTTCTATTCCCTTTGGCAGTCTAGTTTAGTGTAGGTAACGTTTCAGACGACATAGCTGAACCTTATCTGATTTTCTTTTGCTCGTATTGCACTACATTGGCAATACCCATATTTTAATTAAGTGATTTAAATTATATAACTCACTAAATCGGAGTTATAAGTGTGCTTTTAATTTAGGAAGAAGCTTTTATTATTCTATTTTACCTTTTTAACTATTTTATTTTTGTGTTTTCGTGCTATTTCCTGTGTCTTATTTTACTTGTGTATAGCTTACGTTTCTTTTTTTATCTTTTATAATTGTGAAACCCCAAAAAAAAATAATAATAAAAAAATAAAAAAATAA
This sequence comes from Pectinophora gossypiella, assembly GCF_024362695.1. Taxonomy (NCBI): domain Eukaryota; kingdom Metazoa; phylum Arthropoda; class Insecta; order Lepidoptera; family Gelechiidae; genus Pectinophora; species Pectinophora gossypiella. Next base: position 11,711,246 of record NC_065405.1, on the reverse strand, counting down.
AAAATAAAAATGGAAGGAAACATTACTGTTATTCCGAGAGAGATGCTGTGTCTCATTCCCAGATTCGAAGGGGAACCCAATTTGATCAATCTTTTTGTCAGAAAGAGCGAATACGTTTTGGACTGTTTTACGCGACAAAACAATATTGCCCAGAACACTTATGTTCTGCATTCAATTTCAAGTAGGCTTGGTGGTAGAGCGGCAGCACTAATAAGTGAGAGAGAGGATGTGACTACATGGGAGCAATTGAAATCTCTGATAGTGCAACATTTCGGTGATCCGCGATCGGAAGAGTGTGTCGCAATAGAACTAGAGTCGCTTAAAATAAAGCAGGGTGAATCTCATTTAGACTTTTGCCATCGTATTCAATCCGTGCGTAGCACGCTCTTCTCGAAAGTAAACCTTTTGAATGACGAGGGTGTTAAGGCCGCAAAGATGATTATATATAATAACACAGCTCTTAATACGTTTTTATACAACCTGTCCGAAGACATGATTCGTATCGTGCGGTTAAAAAATTGTAGTAATTTAGAGCAGGCTTTGAGCGTGGTTCTTGAAGAAGAGAATTTTCGAAATCAGTACATGTCTAAAAAACAAACCAGGCAAAGTAACCAAAATTCACAAAATCTTCAAACTTCACAGAACCCCCAAAATGTATTTGGCTTTAAACCTACAAACTTTCAAACTATTCCTATTCAAAATTTTACTAAACCCGTTGACCAGCAAAACTTCCGTTTTCCTGTGCAACAAGGGTTCCGTTTTCCTGTACAGCATAAGTTCGGAGCTCCAGTACCGAACTCAGGTTTCCGAATTCCGTTACAACACCGATTTGGAGCCCCAGTACCAAATTCCGGTTTTATAATACCTCGGCAAAATTATGCTGGCGTTCCTAATCAGTATCGATTCGGTAATCCATACCCTCAACCAAATACGCGCTTTTTCCAACCTAACCAAAATCAAAATCAATTTAGATTTGGTGTTCCGAATACACAACCGCAACAAAATCGCGTTCAAAACCCTCAAATAGGGTCTGGAGACGTTTCAATGCGCACCGCACCGCCTATTAGACAAAATATGATTTATGACCAACAAGACGTATTTTACACTGACTCTGAGACTGAATCGACTCCTGTCGGTTACGAAAACTATTATTGCGAAGATCAATTTTATTTTAATGATGGTACCCCATTCGAACCCCAATTGATTGACGAGACCCCTGTCGAATTTCAAGTTATTGAATCTACAGAGAGTGACCCACAATGTGAACATAAGGAGTCAAATTTTCGTTCAACGGCCTCATGCCCTACAGTCCCGAGATAGTACAGTTAAATTGTAACAACACATTGAAACTTCCTTATATTAACATCCCTGAAATTAAATCTCGTTTCATGATCGATACCGGTAGTACAAGATCATTCATTAGCCCTACAAAAGCCAATCAGTACTTTTCTGATTTTAAATATAACGAACCCTTCGAAGTAGTGAGCACACATGCACGTAGTTGCCACGGTGAAGTTATATATATACCTCTTTTCAAGACCTTTAAAAGCTTCGACAAACATAAATTCTACATTTACAGTGTTGATGAGCGGTACGACGGATTGATTGGGTCAGATTTATTAAAACATTTAGGCGCGATAGTGGACATGGAAAATCAAGTCTTACGTACAAAAAATGTAGAGATTCCGATCATTTATAATCCACCGTATGAAATCACCCTTGAACCAAGAACTGAAACTCGTGTAAAGGTTCCCGTTGACCTTCCAAATGGTGAGGCGATTTTAGACTACCTAGATCTTGGTAAAGGTGTACGCATGCCAAGCGCCCTTATAACATGTAAAAACTCATTCGCTTATACAGTCCTACAAAATATATCAAACGACAAAGTGACCCTAACCTTTGAAAGACCGTTCAAAGTTACGAAGTTCCAAAATGACGCATGTGAAGTAAACACGGTAAACAACAACGATTTTGAAATTGACGAAATGCTCAAACAAAATTTAAATAGATTACGTACCGATCACATGAACTCTGAGGAGAGAAAGGCGATAATTGCTCTTTGTCATGAATACAAAGACATCTTCTACTGCGAGAGTTTGCCATTGACCTTTACGAACCAGGTCAAGCATCAAATCCGGACTCATAACGAAAATCCGATTTATTCCAAGCCATACCGTCACGCACCCGCCGAAAACGATGAAATAGAGAGGCAAATCGAAAAACTTCTTAAGGATAACGTCATCATAGAATCCTATTCACCTTGGAGTGCACCCGTGCATCTAGTGCCTAAAAAGCTAGATGCTACTGGTGAAAGAAAATTCCGAATGGTTATCGATTATCGACGTCTAAATGAAATAACTGTGGATGATCGATACCCCTTGCCTAATATTTCCGACCTTTTTGATCGTTTGGGACGCGCAACTTATTTTAGTACGATCGATTTGGCAAGTGGCTACCACCAGATAGAGGTCGAAGAAGCATCCAGAGCGAAGACAGCCTTCACAACATCATCAGGGCATTATGAGTTTCTGAGAATGCCGTTTGGTCTCAAGACGGCGCCTGCCACCTTCCAACGTACCATAGACAACGTACTACGTGGTCTACAAGGCATTCACTGCCTTGTCTATCTTGACGATATAATCATATACTCTTCAAGTTTACAGGAACACCTCGACAAGCTACGTAGAGTTTTTGAAAGACTAAGGCAAACCAACTTAAAGGTGACCTTAGATAAGTGTGAGTTCCTACAAAAAGAAGTTTTATATTTGGGCCATCAAATTACCAAAAATGGCCTAAAACCTAACAGCGATAAAATCAAAGCTGTTTTGGAATTTCCCTTACCTAAAACCCCTACAGAAATTAAAAGTTTCTTAGGCTTGATTGGCTATTACCGAAAGTTTTTAAAAGATTTTTCAAAATTAACTCAACCCTTAACAAACTGTTTAAAAAAGGGCAAAAGAGTTGAAATTACTCCTGAATTTGTAACAGCTTTCGAAAAGTGCAAGGAACTGTTAGTAAATGCGCCCTTACTTCAATTTCCAGATTTTTCTAAACAATTCATACTTACTACAGACGCTTCAGATTACGCTTTAGGGGCAGTACTTTCTCAAGGCCCCATCGGTAGTGACAAACCAGTAGCATATGCTAGTCGATCGCTAAACGCTGCAGAGACTAGATACAGTACGATAGAGAAGGAACTCTTAGCCATAGTCTGGGCGGTGAAACATTTCCGTCCCTATTTATACGGAAGAAAATTCACAATATTTACTGACCATCGACCACTTGCTTGGTTAAATTCAATTAAAGAGCCGAACAGTAAGTTAACGCGATGGAAATTACACCTAGCAGCATACGACTTTGAGATAATCTACAAAAACGGTAAACAGAACACCAATGCGGACGCACTGTCGCGAATAAAATTAAATATTTTAAATAACGACGAGACTTCCTCAATTAGGGTGAATATAGACGACAATGAGACGATCGAAATTTCTGACTCTGAAGAGACACTAAGTGTTGCAAATAGCTATGACGATCTTGACAGAAACCAACTGGAAAGTGAATATCCGATAGTGTCGCCTACTTCTAGTACAATCACCGCAGCAAGCTCTAAATCGGACACAATTCACTCTGCCCCGGACATAGATACTAATGGCATCCCAATCCTTCACGAAGCGATAGATACCAAACCAAATCAGTTACTTATATATTCATGGAATAGACAAAAAACTACAGTCAAAGATCTTTCTAACAAAAAACAAAAAATCTTAGAAGTTCACTTACCTACAGATAATTCGGAATTAGTAAAAGATTTTCTTTTGAAGCACATTAAACCTAAAATAAAATATTTCATATATTTTGAAGACGACTTACACAGAAAATTATTTACAAATGCGATCATTAAACTTTTTAAAAATGATATAGTTAAAATTTTCGAATGCACACAACGAGTAATTAATGTTGAAGATGAAGAAGAACAACGTCAAATCATATTGAAATACCATTCTGGTACTACGACACATCGTGGTATTCGGGAAACTCTCATAAAACTGAAACGAACTTATTATTGGAATAACATGGAAGTGACGATCGCAAGTGTTATAAATGCGTGTGAAGTCTGCAAACAAATGAAATATGACCGAAAACCCTTTAAGCCCGAACTACAACTAACGCAAACTCAGTTGAAACCTTTTGAGGAACTTTTCATTGATTTATTCTCAATCGAAGGGAAATCTTTTCTTACTATCATAGACGCCTTCAGTAAAATCGGTCAAGCTTTAGAAATATCAAACAAATCCACCCCGGAAGTAGTGCGCGCTTTAATTAAATATTTTTCATACTACGGGACCCCCTCCAAAATTAGCGCAGATTCTGGAAGTGAATTTAATAACGCCTTACTCAAAGAAACATTACAATTTTACAAAATCGACCTTCATATTTCGACACCTCATAACCCAAATTCTATGGGTCTAGTTGAACGTTTCCATTCCACCATTCTGGAAATATACAGACTTGCCAAGTACGAGCACAAATTAACAGATGCTGCAACGGTAATGACGTATGCAGTTATGTCATACAATAATACTATTCATTCCACTACTGGTCTGACACCTTTTGAGGTCGCCTTTGGACATACGAATGCATGTAGCACGTTTCATGTAGATTTTACTAAACAATATACCCAAAAGTTGGTTAGGGATCATGCCAAGAGAACTGAATATCTTTACAAATATTTGACTGACAAGATGATTGAAAGAAAGGAAAAGATTAGGAATAAACGGGGAGGTGAGAAGGAGTTCGGAGTGAGTGAAGAGGATGATGTATTTGTAAAAGGTGTGAATACCCGAAGAAGTAAAGATAAACCACGTTTTCAGAAGGCACACGTAACAGGTGAGATTATGAGAGGAATATTACCTGTGGAAGTTAAGGGTCGCGAAACACAAGTCCCCATTAAAGACGTCAAACGTCCTTCACAGGTTCACGCTGCTACTGGTGCCGGCAATGGCAGCCCTCGGCCTTCAACTTCAAAAAATCAATAACAACCCAGGCGTTTTACCCGTTAAGGAAGGCCAAGCGGTTATTAGTTCTGACAAATGGATTGTTCTAAAAGTATTAGATTTGCAAGTGTTACGAGAGGATTTGGAATTCAACGTCAACCGATACTCTAATTTAAACAATCACGTCTTATCCTTTTTTGATAAACAGAAACTACAATACGAGATACATAACATTAAAATCCAGACAGATCATCTAATGAACATGACAATAGACAAATTCAGTCAAATCATCCCGCTGCAGAGATCTAGGCGTGGAATTTTAAATCCTTTAGGCTCTTTGATAAAGGCCATAACCGGTAACCTCGATAACGAGGACGCAATCAAATACGAGAAATTGATAAATAGCATAGGTAAACGTGAGAACATACTTATGGAAAGGATTACTCTAATCTACAAAATTATGCATTCATTTGTTAATGTTTCAAAATCTGCCAGAAACAATTTCGTCCAGGTAGATAAATCACTGTGGGAAATTCGCAAACAACTAAATGAGACAAGTAAAACCCTATTGTACACTCAACTGGTAAATGCTTATAATTTATTTTTACACACCTTTGAAATGATATATATAAAACTGGACGAGGTTGAAACTGCTGTAGCTTTTAGTAGGCTCTACACTCTACATCAATCTATCATTAATACTAATGAATTGTTAAATATATTAAGTTCTATCGCCAAATCTCATAGATTACTATTTGATGTTAATTTAGAAAACTTACAGAAATTGGAGCAAAATATCCAATTGAAAGCATACACAAAAGGAAATCAGATAACGTTTATATTAGAGATACCTTTAATTTCAAAAGAAAATTATATAACTATAAAATGATCCCGTTACCTATTACCAATCCATTTAATCAAACGACTCTCATTCTACCCAAAAATCCTTACCTTATCCTGGAAGGGTCCAAAGCAGTCTGGCTAAAGCAACCCTGCAGAGAAGTCGACAAAGAATTCTTTATGTGTTTTAAAGATGAATGGCAGCAACCTCCGGCGGATCCATGTATCGAAGATCTCATCAGGTTTTCATCTAACACCAGCAATTGCAACCCTATCCTGGTCACAGTTAACAATATCAAAATAGAGCCCTTAAAACCAAATCAGTGGATTGTATATAGCAAACTGGAAAACATACTGAAGAAATCGTGTGGGCTAGAGGAAAACCGGGAAATCATAAAGGGCACATACATACTTACTATAGATGATGACTGTAAAGTGAACATCAACGAATTGATGCTGGAAAGACATCAAACTTTTGGCGCACCTGTAACCTCATACAAAACGGCCTTCATGACCTTACCTGACATATTAAAGACCGAACCAGTACCAGCAAGCAGACATCTCAATTTAGATGAAACAGCACTGATGGAACTGCAGACGGTTTCGATGGAAGCGGAAAGAGCATTCAATCGTGATGGTGAAAGTGAAAGTGTAATAAAGGTGAAAAGTATTAGTTTAGGAACGGTTATTTTATATGTATCTTTAGCTATAAGTCTCTGTATATTCATAGTATATAAATTTAAGTTACATTTATTATTATGCTATCAAAGTCATCAAAATGGAAATGATGACTTTGATTCTAACGGGGGAGGAGTTATGCAGCCTACACCTCCTAGAATTGTTATCAGTACGGGTGGCCGCCGCTGACTCGAGTCGCGCCATGGCCACCGCGAATTGCCGCGTAAGCTTTCGTCCATTCTTGTTACTGGAAGCGAGGTGTGGGATGCATCCGGCCTAGCGAGATATGCATGATAGTTTTAGTTTAGCTTTTAGTCTTGTCTAATAACTCGAATGTAGAGCACAGCTCCATTTTTAATAATATAAAATTCAAACTTCAATTTTGTATTTTTTAAAAAACGCTCTACCGCGTTCCCAAAATCTTACTACCTTTATTATTTTATTTTTTGTTTGTGATTTGTGTGGTAAATAAATATATGAACACATATTAATTGATTATTATAAAATCATCTTTCGTAAGTAGTACTATCTACCTAAGTAATGATGGTTAAATTAGGTATTGTAATTGGCACCCCTCAGATGTCACACACACAGTTGCGCGTGTTAGTATTAGAAACTGCAAACCACATATTTTCCCCCTTCTTTAGAACGCATGTTTAAAACTGATATAGTAACGTAAGTACACAGACATATATTGTAGTATATTTGTGTAATTACATTATTTACAACGCGCAAATAAAATAAATGTGCATATTTATACATTCCTTATTGATTTATGTACCAATCGCATAGCAATCAGTATTATGGTAAGCAAGTTCTTACGTGCAATTCTCCTGCATATGCAAAGCCTCACTTTAAGACAACGGCCTCTGTGGTCCAGTAGTCGAGCGTTGGGCTCTCGGCTCAGAGGTCCCAAGTTCGAATCCCAGTAGGGACATATCCCAAAACTCACTTTGTCATACCCAATTTGGTTAGGTCATTGCTGGCTGATCACCCAATTGTCCGAAAAATATAACTAACCATAATCTGAGAAAACTATAATAATAAATAATAGACTATACACACACATACAAAACAAGTATTGAAATAAATAAAATACATCATACATAATAGTAATATCCTAAGAATATCCGCATAAGGATTCAGAATGAGCTCTACGTACTATCGATAGCATTGCTTCTGACTGTTGCAAGAACAATCTATACTTTCGATTACGTCACTAACTCAAACGCCTCCGCCAACCCACACTGCAGTATACCCTCTGCGCTTGATTGACGGGAGGCCTGTCTCCAACAGTGGGACGTATATACAATACAATACAAAAACGCTTTAATTCACATACAAACACAACACTAAAACAATTACAAAAGTGACAAGAGAAGCACAATCGGCAGCTTTATTGCTAAATAGCAATTTCTTCCTCAGGGTGGAAGAACATAATATTGGAGTCAGGGACGATGCAATACAGTTATTTGTAAATAATGCAATATAACTCAATCGTAATTATATTATACGCCAGGTAAACATGTAGTTAGGTGGAAAAACGTTTAGGTTAATGCATATACTTTATACCAATCCATTATTTATATGAAGTTTTTATGTAAGTACATTCATAGAACTCAATAATCATTGGATGATTTGTATAGGACCTTGACAATACAATTTGTCATGCGTTGAGGTTGGCCGACATCTAACCTATTCCGGTATTTATAGGCGCAAAACTAGTACTGTGTTATAAATAAAAACGTATTCAGATGTAAAAAAAAAACACTGTAATTTTAATACCATAACATAAGCCCACGACTACCTTACTTAAGAGAGAGAGAGAGAGAGAGAGGAGTTAGAGAGGAGAGGAGAGAGTCAGAAGACGTACCCCTGTACATTCATCGTAAGATGAATTAAGTACCCACAGCTTACCGAGCTTATATAACAATATAATACATCTACTTTTCTGCGAAGTTGCCCTTTGACGAACTAAGGAAAGCGACGCGTTTCTACTGACGCGCATATGATACCATAGCAAAGGGGATTCCATGGCTTCTGCCTGCCTCTACGGGAAGTAGGCGTGGTTATGTGTGATATTCAATGATTGAGAGAATCGCATAGCCAAGTAGAGAGATGTAGTAAAAGGATGTAACTTATTTTTTTTTAATCAGCTGTGCAATTATGAATATTAACGAGAACAAAAGCGTATGTCCTTCCCACGCGACTCGGGCCAAGTTCATTAAATGTAGGTTAATGTGTGCAATTCGTGTTTAATCTCGTGACAATGTGTTTCATAGTGCACCCACTGAACATGGGCGTCCTTTTTGGACATGAGTTATTGTAGATTGGCAGAAATGACATTAACTACTTGGCTGGCACTAACCTACATACTTAGGTTAGTTTACTATTGCAAAATATCATACTTATTTTAGATTGGCCTAGGTTTCACTAGGCCACGTAAGTCAAGACTTTTTAAACGTGGGATTTTCTAAAATAAAATAAAAAAAAAAATAGATAAATTAGTAAAAGCCGTGGTAGCCCAGTTGGTAGAACGCTTGCCTCTCACTTTGAGGTCGCAGGCTCGAATCCAGCACAGGCCTAAACCAATGATTGTCGAATTTGTTTTCGAATTCATGTTTTCAATAAACATGTTCATTCAATAAACACACGAGCAAAACTGCGGTCCGAAACGCGGGAAAAGCTTAGTATATAAACACATAAACCCATAATAAAGGTTAATGTGATTTTGAATAATCAATGGGAACGGTAATTAAGTAGTGACTGGTATAAAGCGGTCAGGCCAGGATGTTCGAAACCTTTGACAAGAGACAATGGTCGTGGGTCGTGTCCGGTTTGGTAGCAGGAAGCCTACAATGCCGAGACTGCCTTGGCCGCGCCTACCAAGGTCTAAGAAATGGAACGAGAAAAAAGCCAAATGACAGTTGAACTCACATTGTGTTCCGTACATTAATTTCGGTGCCGATTTTGGTTGGAAAAAAAAATAATGGGACCGAACTAAAATAAAATAATACTTATTATTAATAATATTAGTACCACATAATAGTATTATAATTAATATAATATAGAATAATATATAATATAGAATTGAGGAGCTCGGTGGCGCAGCGGTAAACGCGCTCGGGCTGCGATTGTTGAAGTTAAGCAACTTTCGCAAAGGCCGGTCATAGGATGGGTGACCACAAAAAAAAAGTTTTCATCTCGAGCTCCTCCGTGCTTCGGATGGCACGTTAAGCCGTTGGTCCCGGCTGCAATAGCAGTCGTTAATAACCATCAATCCGCACTGGGCCCGCGTGATGGTTTAAGGCCCGAAGCGAGGTGTTCTGTTATGCTTATAGGCAAGAGATAACTTTACCTGTAGTAGCTAGTTATTTGGATAATTATTTTTCTGTGTAAATAAATTAAGCAGAATTGTGGAAAGATGGAGGAGATGGCATCTACTAAACAGCGACTTAATAAATACTAATAAGCAGAATTTGAAATATCTATCAGGCTTATCAGTCAATAGGTACTCGTAGAGATGTTAGTGTTTTTTTTTATTTTCCTTTTCTAATCCTATAAATAAATAGATTCAGATTCGCAAAGGCGTTTTTCTAAAAGCGTCTAAACCGTGTTGTAAATAAGTATAATACATTAAGTTATGTAGATAGTATAAGTTCGTTCCCTCAAATTAAGATGCTATGGATGTTCTAATAAAGTGCAATATCGGTTGTACAGTGTCGTTACGTTATCGTTTGTTTCAAGATTTGCCGTGGACACTTTTTACAGAGATTGGTTGTTTAATTTTTATATGAGGTCTAAAAAAGATTAAGAAGAAAGAAAGATTATGATTAGGGATAGATTTTTCTGTAAGTAGTTAGAAGGTCAGATAGGCAGTTGCTTCTGTAAAAATGCTGGACCTGTCAAATCTTCAGCTTAGGTAAGTGGAACCTGTGAAAATAGGATAACGGTAGGGAGATGATGATAGTAAAGTTGGTATGTACTATAGTGGCATATTAACTTATATCATCACCAGCCCATTAACGTCCCTACTGCTGGGGCACGGGCCTTCCCTATAGATGGATAGGGCGATCGGGCCTTAAACCACCACGCGGGCCCAGTGCGGATTGGTGGTTATTAACAACTGCTAATGCAGCCGGGACCAACGGCTTAACGTGCTTTCCGAAGCACGGAGGAGCTCTAGATGAAAACTTTTTTTTTGTGGTCACCCTTCCTATGACCGGCCTTTGCGAAAGTTTCTTAACTTCAACAATTGCAGACCGAGCGTGTTAACCGCTGCGCCACCGAGCTCCTTAAATTTAAAAATAACATTGTTTATAATAACAAAACAAAATTAACTTATATAAGCAAGATTAATGCCTATTATTTTAAATCACACACTAAGTATATTGTCAGTATAGTAGGTGCAAAAAAGAAAGCCATTCTCATATGAAACTATTAAATATGGGAGAGCAAGGTTTATGACTGGCGTGAACGGAACTCTAAAAATTGACATTCGCTAAGGTCGAATTAGTCAAATATTCAAATTAGTTCGACTACAATAGAGTTAAGTTGTTAATGTGACTAAAATGCTTTTGTTGACTACAAATACATAGCCTATTTTTTTATATCTATACTTATAATAAATCTGTAGAGATGTCAATTCTGTACATTAAATATTTTTTCAAAATAACTATCAGGGGGTGATAAGTGGTCGATACTGATGCCAAAAATGCAATCAGTAAAATTTTTGTCTGTCTGTCTGTCTGTCTGTCTGTCTGTCTGTCTGTCTGTATGTTCCTTATAGAAACAAAAACTACTGGACGGATTTTAATGAAACTTGGTACAATTATTCTTCACACTCCTGGACAGGTTATAGTATACTTTTCATCACGCTACAATCAATAGGAGCAGAGTAGTGAAGGGAAATTCTTTTGTATGAAAAATCTAAACCACTCAAGTTAGACGTTTGAAATTTGGCATGCAGGTACCTTAGATACCGTAGAGGTATACTAAGAAAGGAATTCCCGAAAATCCTACGGGAACGGGAATTAGCGGGAAAATCCTTTTGTATGAAAAATCTAAACCACTCAAGTTAGACGTTTGAAATTTGGCATGCAGGTACCTTAGATACCGTAGAGGTATACTAAGAAAGGAATTCCCGAAAATCCTACGGGAACGGGAATTAGCGGGAAAATCCTTTTGTATGAAAAATCTAAACCACTCAAGTTAGACGTTTGAAATTTGGCATGCAGGTACCTTAAATACCGTAGAGGTGTACTAAGAAAGGAATTCCCGAAATTCCCACGGGAACGGGAATTAGCGGGAAAATCCTTTTGTATGAAAAATCTAAACCACTCAAATTAGACAATTGAAATTTGGCATGCAGGTACCTTAAGTACCGTAGAGGTGCACTAAGAAAGGAATTCCCAAAATTCTCACGGGACCGGGAATTAGCGGGAAAATCCTTTTGTATGAAAAATCTAAACCACTCAAGTTAGACGTTTGAAATTTGGCATGCAGATACCTTAAGTACCGTAGAGGTGCACTAAGAAAGGAATTCCCGAAATTCCCACGAGAACGGGAATTAGCGGGAAAATCCTTTTGTATGAAAAATCTAAACCACTCAAGTTAGACGTTTGAAATTTGTCATGCAGGTACCTTAGGTACCGTGGAGGTGCACTAAGAAAGGAATTCCCGAAATTCCCACGGGAACGCGAATTAACGGGAAAATCCTTTTGTATGAAAAATCTAAACCACTCAAGTTAGACGTTTGAAATTTGGCATGCAGGTACTTTAGTAAACTTAAAGCTTAGTTGCAACAGGATATTACAAAATTCCCACGGGAACGGTAGTTAGCGGGAAAATCCTTTTGTATGAAAAATCTAAACCACTCAAGTTAGACAATTGAAATTTGGCATGCAGATACCTTAGGTACCTTTTTTTTTTTTTTTTTTTTTTTTGACGTGACTTATTGTAGATTTGCCGCAGATGGCATTAACTACTTGGCCGGACACCTTAGGTACCGTAGAGGTGCACTAAGAAAGGAATCCCCGAAATTCCCACGGGAACGGGAATTAGCGGGAAAATCCTTTTGTATGAAAAATCTAAACCACTCAAGTTAGACAATTGAAATTTGGCATGCAAGTACCTTAAGTACCGTAGAGGTGCACTAAGAAAGGAATTCCCAAAATTCTCACGGGAACGGGAATTAGCGGGAAAATCCTTTTGTATGAAAAATCTAAACCACTCAAGTTAGACGTTTGAAATTTGGCATGCAGATACCTTAAGTACCGTAGTGGTGCACTAAGAAAGGAATTCCCGAAATTCCCACGAGAACGGGAATTAGCGGGAAAATCCTTTTGTATGAAAAATCTAAACCACTCAAGTTAGACCTTTGAAATTTGTCATGCAGGTACCTTAGGTACCGTGGAGGTGCACTAAGAAAGGAATTCCCAAATTCCCACGGGAACGCGAATTAACGGGAAAATCCTTTTGTATGAAAAATCTAAACCACTCAAGTTAGACGTTTGAAATTTGGCATGCAGGTACTTTAGTAAACTTAAAGCTTAGTTGCAACAGGATATTACAAAATTCCCACGGGAACGGTAGTTAGCGGGAAAAAACATTTGTATGAAAAAATCAAATCTAAATAAAAGGAGAAACTGACTGACTCAGTGACTGACATATCAACGCATAGCCTGAACGGCTAAATGTAGGCATTTGAAATTTGGAAGGGACATAGCTTAGGTACCGTAGAGGTGCACTAAGAAAGGAATTCCCGGAATTCCCACGGGAACGGAAATTAGCGGGAAAATCCTTTTGTATGAAAAATCTAAACCGCTTAAGTTAGACGCTTGAAATTTGGCATGCAGGTACCTTAGTTAACTTAAAGCTTAGTTGCAACAGGATATTGCAAAATTCCCACGGAAACGGGAGTTAGTGGGAAAAAAAACATTTGTATGAAAAAATCGAAACCGCGTAAGATAGATATTTTCAATTCAATTCAATTAAATTATTTATTGCATTCCATGTAGTACAAAGGGTGTTACATAGGCATAGGAACTAAAACATGGACCCTATAGGGCACAGCAACGTTGAAGGGAAGAGAGGAAGTGTGTATTAAAATTAAAACTCAATGAACAATCAATTAAAAAAAAAACAATTCAATCAATTGATTCAATCTAGCACGCATGCATACCTTAGTAAATATAAAGTTTATTTTTGGCTGTATTTTGAAAAATTTTTAACAAAAAAAAAACCGACTTCAAACGCAAAACTAAAAAGCAATAAATAAATTTACTTCGCACAAAGTAATTAGTACGTATTTTCAATTAGTTAATTAATTTATAATTCTGAAGCCGGTGCCAAGGAAATGCTACAACGAAGTACCGATTCATATATTTTTCAATACTGATTGTTTTGTAATTTTTTGTTTGACATTGTTTTGTAATTGCTTTGATATAGGTATTAAACAATATTGTGTGTACATAGTAATTTGATATTGTAGTAGGGTTGTTGTAGCATTTACTTGGCACCGACTTCAGAATTATAAATTAATTAACTAATTGAAAATACGTACTAATTACTTTGTGCGAAGTAAATTTATTTATTGCTTTTTAGTTTTGCGTTTGAAGTCGGTTTTTTTTTTGTTAAAAATTTTATTTTATTTTACGATTTTAAGTGATGGTTAGACCGAGCAAGGATGCAGACAGACAGATTTTCTGATTTATATTCATATATAATAATATAATATATTATTAGTAGTGATCACAATTATTATTGATGAACATGTTTACACACACACACTCACACACGCGCTAACGCACACGAGCACACGCGCACGTACACACGCACACACACAGATACACGCACACACACAGACACACGCACACACACACACACACACACACACACACACACACACACACACACACACACACACACACACACACACACACACACACACGCGCGCGCGCGCACACACACACGCACACACACACACACATGTGTATGTGTACATACACACATGTGGTTGTCAGTGGAAGCTGCTATCATACACACTCACGCATACATATAGATACAGTAGATTTCGCGTGGTTCGCTCGCTGCTAAAGCAGCTCGCGTGTCCTGTTTATTCGAAACTGTCCCTCTTCGTATGGCGGCCATCTTGTTTTTCCGCCATTTTGTTTTATTTCACCGGCGACAGAATTTGACCAAGATTTAAATGGGTGTCGTGGAAACAAACAAAATCCAGGTGCAATAGGTTTGCCAGACCGTAGGATGTCTCCCTGATTGGGAGCAGTTTTCAAAGATGACGTTCCGATCACACCCCTATACATCATTTTTACCCCCAAGACATTTTCTGGAAAAACAAAATTTTGTATGGCGGCCATCTTGTTTTTTCGCCATTTTGTATTTTTTTCACCGGCCATTAAATTCGACCAAGATTTAAATAGGTTTCGTGAAAGAAAAATTGGTTCAGGTGTGATAGTTTCGCCAGGCCGTAGGGTGTCACCCTGATGCGGAGCAGTTTTCGAAAATCGGGAAGTATTTCCATACTTAACATGACGATCCGATCACAACCCCGATATATATTTTATATCCCGAGACATTTTCTGAAAAAACAAAATTGTGTATGGCGGCCATCTTGTTTTTCCGCCATTTTGTTTTTTTTTTTACGCGCTATGGAATTTGACCAAGATTTAAATAAGTGCTCTGAAAGTAATATTGGTTCACGTGCGATAGTTTTGCCAGGCCGTAGAGTATCTCTCTGATGCGGAGCAGTTTTTGGTGACCAGAAAGTATTTCCGTACTCTACATGACGTTTTGAGTAAGCGCCCCATACATTATTTTTACCCAAACGGGCTTCTTCCAAAATCGACAAAATTTTGTATGGCGGCCATCTTTTTTTTCCGCCATTTTGTTTTTTTGCACCGGCGATTGAATTTGATCAAGATTTAAATACGTTTCGTGAAAGAAAATTTGCTCCAGGTTGTATAGTTTTGCCAGGCCATAGGGTATCTCCCTGATGCTGACCAGTTTTCGAAGGTCGGGAAGTTTTCCCGAAGCCTAAAGATCAATCTGATCAATATGACTTTACAAACGCACTAGTCGCTCCTACGATTTTTGAAAATTCCCCTCGATTTCTCTGGTCTTCCATCATCAGATCCTGACTTCCTTGACATGGGACCCCCTTGGGTATATCTCCTTTCAAACAAAAAAAGAATTATCAAAATCGGTTCATATACGACGAAGATATGCCCGAACAAACATAAAAAAAAAAAAAAAAAAAAAAAAAAAAATATACGGTCGAATTGAGAACCTCCTCCTTTTTTGAAGTCGGTAAAAATGGGAGTTATTGGGAAAAAAAAATGTACTTATGAAAAAATCCAAACTGTATAAGTATGCACTCCCACACACACAAAGATCTCTCTCTTATATAACACGCCACGCGGACGAAGTCGCGGGCAAAAGCTAGTCATAACATAAATCGCCTGTATAACTCCTTATACTTACCCACATTGAAATAACAACTTGTAGATATTCCCTTCTTGTAATAAATAGCCATATAAAATGCATATTGTGAAGCATGGCAAAGATAAATAACGTAACATTTGCGCCGAGGTGAGTGCATCATTGTGTATTCTCAAGTAAGGCCCTTAAGGTCATCGACCCTGCGCTTGCGTCGCGTAATGCATCTAAAAGCTTCGCAAAGTTCAACTGGGTCTAGTAAAGTTCTTAAACGTAAGTATGTAAGTCATTTACCCGCTACTTTCTCTTATGTTTCGTTAGATAGTGGTTTCGCTTTAGGAAAAATCAGATATTATTTTTTTTATTTCTACGAAGTTCACTTGTAAGTATCCGGCCAAGTAGTTAACGCCATTTGTGGCAAATCCACTATAAGCCACGTCAAAACATTATAATAAAAGATTTATGTACTCACGACCCGTGAGAAGAAAGCTGGCAACCACTTTTGGTATCATATACCATAAACATACATAAAACATAAACAGCCTATATACGTCCCACTGCTGGGCACAGGCCTCCCCTCAATCAACCGGAGGGGGTATGGAGCATACTCCACCACGCTGCTCCACTGCGGGTTGGTGAAGGTATTTTTACGGCTAATGGCAGGGACCAACGGCTTAACATGCCCTCTGAAGCACGGAATCATTTTACTTTTTCGAACAATCAGGTGATTTAAGCCTGAAAAGTCCTTACCAAACAAAGGACAGTCTCACAAAGTGATTTCGACAATGTGCCCGTCGGGAATCGAACCCGGACCTCTAGATCGCGAGCCTAACGCTCTAACCACTAGACCACGGAGGCTGTTCATATCATATACCATATTTGTACAATAAATTATTTGACTGATTGATTGATTGATAGTCTCCTTATGATGGTAGAACCTACCTACCTATATGTAACTCGTGTGAATGAAGAATGTGAAAATCTATAGATCTAGATTATGATGGAATAGTATACTCGATTATTTACGAAAAACAAATTAAATATGGAACTTTTTTGTTATACCTTTTTCCTTCTTTAGTGACGTATAGACAAGTAGTTCAAAAAATACATCCCAGTTAGACGGTATAGTGTTTTGTTTATCTATCTTGTAAAGGTCCGCGGAGGTCCGTGTTGCTCTATGTTGTAAAGGCGTGTTTCGCAAAGATACACCTCTTTTCCCATGTCACTCAATAAGCCTTTATGCCAAACCAACGAGCTTTTCATGCTCTGAATATGTTTATTTACAAAACATGTCATATGCGACGTATGAACAATGACTGTCCTTGGTTTGACTGACAGTAGATGCAATTTGGCAATCGTATGCAATCTGTTTCCGATGTTGTACCCACATAAATACATGTAGTATGATAGCTGATTTTAGCAATCAAAACTCCCATCATCATCTCCCTAGCATTATCCCGTTTATTCACAGGGTCCGCTTACCTAACCTAAAAATTTGACAGGTCCGGTTTTTTACAGAAGCGACTGCCTGTCTGACCTTCCAACCCGCGAAGGGAAAACCAGCCCAATACAGGTTAGGTCACATACCTACCTCCGAAAATACATTTCTCGGGAATACGGGTTTCCTCACAATGTTTTTCTTCACCGCTGAGCACGTGATAATTATTTATGATCCAAACATGAATTCGAAAACAAATTCAACAATAATTGGCCTACTCTACCTGTGTTTCACAAATAAATCAATTTGTATTTGGTTTAGGCATGTGTTGAATTCGAACCTGCTACCTCAAAGTGAGAGGCAAGCGTTCTACCAACTGGGCTACCACGGCTGAAAACAATCATAACTCCCAATGAGAATAAAAAATAGACCTACTAGAAGCTCAAATGTACACGGCAGCACTGTCGAGTGTTTCTAAATTTTGACAGTTCTCTATACTGGTCCCGACTCCTGCAGACACATCCTAATTTTATTTTAAGTACGGACGGATACGGATATATGGATACGGATACGGTACGGACGGATGATTGACAACTGTTAATTTTAAAATGATAGAATAACCCGGGCGAATAAAATAGGCATCTCGCTCATATGAGACCCGTTTGACGGCCAATGATATTCGCCAATATAAAATTCTGGAAGGGTTTTTTTTTAATTTCTGCCTAAAATTGACGTGTCTTCAACTATTTTAAAAAAGAAGCAGCCAGTGTTCTTGCTTTTAAAGAGTTTTTTACAAAAAGTAGTTAATACCATTTGCAGTAAATCCATTGCCATTGCGCCCTGCGGTTGAGTTTTGGGAATGGGATGGTACAAACTCAAAAATATCTTTATTCAGTGGGTAACATAACATAACATAAACTGCCTATATACGTCCCATTGCTGGGCACAGGCCTCCCCTCAATCAACCGGAGGGGGTATGGAGCATACTCCACCACGCTGCTCCACTGCGGGTTGGTGGAGGTGTTTTTACGGCTAATAGCCGGGACCAACGGCTTAGCGTGCCCTCCGAAGCACGGAATCATCTTACTTTTTCGGACAATCAGGTGATTCAAGCCTGAAAAGTCCTTACCAAACAAAGGACAGTCTCACAAAGTGATTTCGACAATGTCCCCATCGGGAATCGAACCCGGACCTCCAGATCGTGAGCCTAACGCTCTAACCACTAGACCACGGAGGCAGTGGGTAACATAATGAACTTTTACTTAAACCTTTTTTTTCGATCGTCTGCGTTCGAGCGCCAAAAATACTGCAGCTTCTCACAACCTGTATAGTTCCAGAGTTGTATAATGGACTTGCAACACTGTTCGCATTTATGTAAGTATTATGGGTTGTATATGGTAACATTATTGTCAAAGCAATAGGTTTACCGTGGACAACGCTCTTTGTCCACTCTTTTGCATGTTTGTGTTTCATTTGGAGGCACGTGTGCAGGTTTATGTGTGCTATATAGATTCAGAGGTACCAATGTTTCTATTTGTATCAGAATACGTGGATAATGTGGTTGATTGTATATGTACTTATGTGAAAATATCCTACACCTATTGTGAATACATCATATACCTATAATTGTTTATTATCCCAAGAAAATAAATAAATAAATACCAATTTACTTAAAATGTTTGTTAGGAAAGGTTAGGAAAAGTTGAATGAAAATGTAGTTCTTATACCTATCCTATCTTGAACTCTGATAGTATTCAGGGTATTAGTGACATTACAACGAATGGAGTGGTGATTCAGGTCATTATTCTTAGTTAATATCAAGTGGAATTTTTCATCGCAAAAGTATGGAACTGAAAATAATTAAAAATAAAACACTAACATTTTCATGAATTATCCGACAGTTTTGGGCATATCGTAAAAATAATCAAACAAAAAAAGAAAGGGATTGTGTCCATTCGAGCACGATGAATAATCATTATGGGTGATAGGCTGATTCTTTGTCACACCCCGAGCACTTTACATAAAACACCTCGTCTTACACAGACACTGTATACTGTCTGTTGATGTTATCGTACACGCGTATTTGTGTGTCTGGCGTCATACGATTGAAGACTAAAGTAAGACCATCATCATCAGGGTTATCATATCCATCTAAGGACTTTATATCAAAAGTACGGTCTCTGTGGTCCAGTGTTTGAGTGTTGTGCTTACGATCCGGAGGTCCCGGGTTCGGATCCTGGTGGGGACAAATCACAATAAATAATTTGAATTTCAAAAAATCGCTTTGTGATCCCTAGTTTGGTTAGGATATTACAGGCTGATCACCTGATTGTCCAAAAGTAAGATGATCCGTGCTTCGAAGGCAAGTTAAGACGTTGATCCCGGTTATTACTTACTGATGTAAGTACGTAGTCGTTACATGAGTCATGTCAGGGGCCTATTGCGACTCAATACTAACCCTGACACCAGGGTTGATGGTGTTAGTTGGCCACCTCACAACCCACATGATAGAAGAAGATCAAAAGTGGCTGCAAATTGTCATTTGATTACTCGTGTCTCTGCTCACCCTGTTAGAGATTGCAGGCGTGAGTTTGTGTATGTATATCATCCACCTACGCGCTTTATCACCACAAAAGGTAGGAGTAGGAGTTATGCACGTGGTGTGCGACAATTATGAGGCATATAGAGCATTTCCTGTCTGCTATTGCGAAACAAGATTCTGAAGACAAGAACTACATTCTTGACTTAATTGTATTACGTAGGCCATTTGGAAGGATTCCATAATTTATCTTCATGATTAATAAATCTACACACCTACTAAATATTCTTATTTTACGATTGAAATATTTTAATCTTTTTTTTTATTGATTTTGTTTGCCATTTTAGAAGGCGATTTGGCTCTCCACCTTTCACGTTGGTCTAACAGTAGGGTCGGTGAGGTGTGGGTACTTAGTTCATCTTTTTTGAGGTTTACGCGGTTATTATCATAATTAAAACACATAATACTGGGTTCTTACCGCGTTATTATCAGGGATATGAGACTCCCGATATTTCAACACTGTTGCAAGTGCCATGATCACGGGACGACTGATGAAATTGGAGTGGAATAGGTAAATCTATAATTTTCTAAGGACAAACATATCTATCTTCTTTCGTCGCCATGTGGGTTATGAGGTGGATTACCAACCCCATCAACCCTGGTGTCAGGGTTACTATCGAACCGCCAAAGGCCCCTGACTTGACTCATTTAACGACTACTAACTTACATCAGAAGTAGTAACCGGGACCAAGGGCAGCACGGATCATCTTACTTTCGGACAATCAGGTGATGAGCCTGTAATGTCCTAACCAAACTAGGGATCACAAAGCGATTTATGCTCAAATCACTGAATCACGGAGTCCATAAGATTAGATTAATCGAGACAAAGTTAGGAGGTACTAACGAAAGTAACAGACAAGATACCCAAATTGTAAGGTCAGACTAGGAAATGTGACCTCATAGAGAGAAAAACGTTCAAACGGGTTTCCTCTCATTGTTTGTGTTGCAATAATAAACTGGTGCGCAGAGTAATATCTCTGTAACCTACACTTAAAGATACGAGGAAAATGTAGCATTAAATTATTTAGCTTCATAAGGAATATCGTCTTATTTATCTTTAGGCTAAGGTGTACTAATGCCTTTACGTACATGCTTTCAACAACTTAAGGCCGTCTGGAAGAGATGGCTTTAAGCGATAAGGATTTTTGAAGTCTAAAATCTTTGAAATTTTAGACACTGTTAAATATAAAAATTATAATCGAACTAGAAAAAGAAAACCCAACAAGAAAAACCCAACCCAACCCAAGAGAAGGCCTGTGCCCAGCAGTGAGTGGGACGTATATAGGCTATTTATGTATTCGGACGGTCACGAGCATTAATATACATATATATACACTTTGGTACCATGTCGCATTAACTTTTTTGACAAATTGAACTGTAAGTCTCACTAAATATCAAATATGTTAGTGTGACAGAGTTCTAAAGTACTAGTGACTTGACTCCGTTTCGGCTGAGTAAGATTTTTACTCTACAGTCGTTTTGGTGAAATACAGGAAACATAGTAAGTTAAGTACAGGTCAATGAATCTCGAGATTAGCCCGATGGATATTGTTTACATTGTGTTTGTTTTTTTTATTTAGTATTGATAATTCGTCAGAAATAGAAAGCAGTTATTTGTACTATTCACAAATTAATTGGTACCTACAAGAGGGTATTGAGTTACGTGTGTTGTTTAAAATGCTTTTGTCTTTTGTGCTTTTTTGATTTTTTTAGTTACTGAAATACTATCTTTTGGGTAATACCTAAAATATAATACTGGTTAATAGATAGGTACCGTTTATCAGATTTCATTTAGACCTGCAATATTTAGTATTGCATTAATTGCTGTTTTCCAAGTAATGAAGCCAGAGGAATTATTTTAAGAAATCCTCGCTGCTCACTAAATATCAGATCTTATATTTCTCAATTGCAGAATGGTGAAAAAATATGACAAAATTGAAGAATTTGTAGGCTAAAAAACATTGATTATTGGGCTATAGGCCTTGTAGATATTCTTATTCATCATTCATTAGGTTCCTAACCTCAATCAGAGTGAGCAAATCTAAAGATAATCTGAGTCAGTCGAGTGATATCATGTAGGTACGGTCACGAGTCACGAGAACCATGTCACATTAACTATTTTGACAAATTAAACCGTAAGTCTCATTAAATGTCAAATATGATAGTGCGACAGGGTTCTAAAGTGGGTACATTATATTGCTCATGACTGTACTCACTTTAGAACCCCGTTGCATTAGCATATATTTGACATTTAGTGAAACTCACTTCAATTTGAAAAGAAATTTAATGAGATATGGTACTACTTAAATTGTACATAATTATTTATGTTCGTGACCGTACAATTGGATTGAAGTCTAAAATTGATAATTATGATGATGAATGTGGTGCTAAATTATTGATCTATCGCCAATATCGGAAGCATATTACGTCACAGACGCGAGTTAAAAAACTTAAAATACTGATGAGTCTCGAAATAATTGTCCAACAGTGGAAATAGATTTGTTGACAATGTGATAAACTTAATATCGAATTTCTCAATAAGAATTGTAAATATACAGTTTATAGGTAATGTTGTTTGCCTATTCGTGCTATGATTAAAGTGCTCAGGTATGGGACTATTTAACCAATTGCCGTCACATTTCAACCCTGACCTCAGTTCTAAAAGTTGCGTAAAGCGTTAGGAAAGTGACATGTACGTCAGTGGGGAAAAATAAAAACTGTTTATATATTGATGAGTAATTACTTGTGAGTACTCTTTTATATCTGTTACATTTCTAGCGCCACCTATTGGTCAATATCAAGCGGCGTTGAAGTACTTTTTTGTACCTTTCATCTATCCTTGACCGAGAATAAAATCGGCACAAAAACTGTACCTGTTATAGGTAATTGTAGGTAAGATAGAGTAAATAATTTTCAGTACCATTAGACACAGTCTATGACAAATTAAGATGACTGAAAAATTTTTTTTTTTTTGTAGTTCAATGAGATAATGCCGATGTGTTGCTTCTGTACAACAGGCAAATTAAGTGACAAATGTTTAAGTGTATATAGTTAGTAATGAAAAGTAATAAAATGCAAATGGACTTACGTGTAGACACAGGCGTGTCATGTTGCGACGACGGGTGCTGGTAGAGTGGCGGCGGCGTCTGCGCCGGCGCACACGGCCTGTCATACAAGGGCATAGTGCCACTGGAAGAGATATTCCTGTCTTTGGATCCCAATAACGTAGAGATTCCGACAGATTGACATTCAGTGCAAAGAACAATGGCTGATGAGAACCTAATTTTTCGCTATTATTGTTAGTTGCAGGTCAAGGTCTGATGCTGTATTTAAACAGTGATCGAAACTTCCAATCTAACAATCCTGTCGAAATGTATTATCATGTTTAAAGCAATAAAAAATCGAGGAGGTAGTCTTCGGTGAGTTACTACTGACATAATTTAATTATCTTTTTAATTTGGACTCATTATGTGCGTTGCGTCATATCTCAATGTTACGTGGGTTTAGGTTTGTTATTTTGTAAACAGTGACCTATGTACATTTTATACGTCTTGCTGTTTGGCAATAGTTTACTCTCATAAACCGGAAAGTATCATATTGGTTGGCGAAGAAACACTGAACACTCAGATTGGGCATCGGGGACCCTTCTAGTTGATGATGTCCAAAGTGCCTAATAGCCATCACACCGAAAAGGTTTAGCTTTAGTTTTTAATTTATTTTCAATGTCATTATAATTTAGTAAGTAAAAGTAACATCACGCCTGTATCCCTGAAGGGGTAGGCAGAGGTGAATATACTACTATACACCCACTCAACGCCAGGTACCTTTAAGTTCCATGTAAAATATCATTAAAATGAGTGTAAAACGTAATAAAATTCCTTTCATACGTAACTAGTATGAATGGATTTTTTTAGTCTCTGCTTACCCCGGTGGGAAATAGGCGTGAGTTTATGTATGTATGTGTGTATATTACGTATGTCAACGCTTACGTTTAAAATGCGAATGTTACATCTAGTATCTCTACATCTACGTTCGCGTCCTTGCTAGCGAATGCAACGGCTCTGTGCTTTGTCCCACTAAACTGATAAGCTTCTTGTTATATTTAGTTGCAGTCAGGCAGGTGGACGCAGTTAGCTTTAAATCTAGACCAATTTTTGATCCTAATTATCGGCATGATTGGCGTTCTTGACATATTGTATGTCCTATGTGTGGACTGTAAAAGTAAAAGCGAATGCAACGTTGGCATACTTATATCTATATTTAGGTTTGATATTTAGTACAGTAATGAGCAATATCATGTACCCACTTTAGAACTCTGTCGCACTATCATATTTGACATTTAATGAGACTTACGGTTTGATTTGTCAAAAAAGTTAATGTGACATGGTTTCAAAGTGTATACTCGTGACCGTACACCTACGAGTTATTAGTCCGTTCGATAATAGACAGGGACAAAAAAAAAAACTTGGTTTGTTTAATACTGCTTATCATCTCAGCCAAATAGAAAATGCCGTGCGAGACAAATCTACAATACATAAAAAAAAATTGAAGTCAGTTGAGCGATCTCATGGTGGGTAGTATAGTGACCAAAGAGGTGACGAAATAAATATATTTTTTAATTTTAATGTTTTTTATATTATGTATCGTATTATGTTTTGTATTGTATGTTGTTACTTGAGCCATGTTAGGGGCCTTTGGCTGCTCAATAATAACACATACACCAGGGTTGATGAAGTTGGTTATTCACCTCACAACCCACACGATAGAAGAAGACTATGTATTTTGGTTAAGGTATAATATTTTAAATCGGACCTGTCAAATCTTCAGGTTAGGTAAGCGGAACCTGTGAAAAAAAAAAACGGGATAATGCTAGGGAGAGGATGATGATGATTAAGGTATACATTTTACGGGTCATGATGATTTAAATGATAAAAAACATAATGCGCATGTATCTAGTTAAGAGTCTTTTTTGTAATTATTTCTTTTAATTTTGGTGAAAATAAGAAGAAATAATAATATTCTTTAATAAAAATAAAATATTCTTTATTTCATAAATTTTTTAGTTACATGGTGGCCGAGACTTCTCATTAAGTAATCCTAGAATACTTGTGGCGGGAATGTCTCAAAAGTATATTTGTGTTTGTATTTGCGTGGTGGAGTATGCTCCATACCCCCTGTTGATTGAGGGGAGGCCGGTGCCCAGCAGCAGTGGGACGTATGTAGGCTGTTTATGGCTGGTGACCTGCCTCTATACAGTTCATCATTATCGTAGCTGGCGGGAAGGGGGTGTGTATACCTATTATGTATATTTATGTCTTGGTATGTATCTATGTCTTGGTTAAGGGAGCTTAAGCTGGATATTTTACGCAGGATATTTTATTTTTGTCTGCCATACGCAATAATAATAATCTATGTCTACCCTTTTCGGGACACAGGCGTGATGCTATGTGTTGCTCATTATCCATCTTCCGATTTTAGAGATAGGTACCAAGAGTAGCAGCAAGACGGGCCCTGACAACTAATAGGTGTAGTTTATAAGTCAGAGCTTGTGTACGTAAGTAGGTATAATTAATTGTAGTCCATTGCATTGACATTATAGTACAACGGGTTGACTTCTCAGAAAAAGACATGGCTTTACCGCGAAGGAAACTAATTATAGACAACGCAGTCAGAATCGTACAAGTATTACAATAAGGTAACGTAAGTTAAAAAAATAAAAACAAAATATTTTAGTATAAAAGATTTCAACGCGTACATTGAACAGCAATTTTTTTTAATAATCGATATTTGGCACTTCGTTATTTTAATTTACCGCCATCTATTAATAAAGGAGTGAACTACTTAACTTCAGTACCACTTGATATTTCTAGCGTCCGCAATGTATTGTTCGCTAGCTTACATACTAGCACTCTAGTACCTTAAAATGCTACAGAGATGGCGCCACTTTAGTAAAGAATATTGAAGTTGTGGTTATACACCATTGTAAACATACACAATACAATGTTACGGATTCTCATGATACCATTGTGGTTAAGGTTATTTAATAGTTAGGGCATTTCAAAACTACATTGCAAGATTTGCAAGACGAACGTAAGTAAATCATTAGGACCAAAATATAAGTTTGCCAAATCTTGTTTTGCATAAAATTTGGAGAACTTTTGACATCATACTTGTGCGATTGTAAAGTTCTCTCTCAAAATGCACTATTATAATATATCATCGAGAATTAGACGATTAAATTAGCGCATCTATTAATTACAATAAGAGTAGAGTCAATAAATAGCCGCTTTGTAACTAACTTTTTATTATTGTGTAAAAGTTCAAAGTATAATGTTCCGTTAGCAAAAATACAAATTGGATTTTTAACCTTCAAAATCTGCATTTTATGAAGGTGAATTGCATTTTGTTAATTAAGTAGATCTATAATTTTGAATAGAGGACCATGAAACAGAAATGTGCAACAAACATTCACATTCTAAAATAGTTTTAAAAATTGTAATATTTTTATCGTGTTGACTAAGGACGTTTGCATTGTGAGAAGAAGATTTAGACATTGATTTAAATGATTATAATATGTTACTACTTTGTTTTATATAAACAATATAACGGTGCTAATTCCTGCAGACGCCATCTAATTTTATTGTTATACCTGTCATTTTCTGATCCGTTGAAAAAGAAAGAGACAGGTAATCGACAGGCATAAAAAATTGTGGATCACACGTCAATTTTAAGCAAAAATCTAAAACAACCGTCTAACAATTTTACATCGGCCATTAACCCGACAGAATCAAGTAGACAGCCCGTCAAAAGGATTTCATACCAGCGAGATGACTATTTTATTGGCACGGGTTATTCATTCATTTTAAAATTAAATAGTTGATCATCCGTCCCTTTCCTTTTCAGCGGATAAGAAAATGACAGGTAAAGGGCTATGAACCTTTCTGGCATATCTCAGTGGCGCCACCTAGCGGATTTTTCAAAACTGCGGCGCACGATGAAACCTGTGCAAATCGATAGGGGACACTTGTCTGAACAAAAAAGCTTTAATGGACCTATGCTCTAAAGTGTCACGTTTTCAAGATATCTAGCTTGAAAGTTACGAAAAGTGTCGTATGGATAAATCGATTTTACTCTTTATCTATATACAATCGTAATATAGTGACAAAGTGATTGATTATACATGAAACATTATTTAATATACAACATATTTATCTTATTGAAAAAATTAAATTAAAAAATACTTGCAACAACATTAATGGTTTTTGTCTTTGCTACATTATATAGGAAGTACATAGGTACTTAACTGTGCACACCTTATCTAAGGTTACTAATCGAAACTGAGTTTATCAGTTTGTGTTATGTATGATATAGGCGTCATTTACTCCTTAATTTGATTTTACTTGACACAACGACAGGATCTAATGAAATATAAAATAAAGTTTACATTTTTATATACGCTATGCGTTTAGTGCGGCATCATTAGTACTCGTTAAAAAGCAGAATTCTCGAAGTTTAAGAAATCTGTGTAAGAGAAACAAAATGGTGTACTTATTAACTGCCATTTTGCTTTCTCGTTTAATTCCAGGAACTACGAAAATGGAGGTCCTTTGTTTAAAGTTGCACGAATTTCTATTCTTTCGGCGGAATCAACAAGGATAGCGAATAGCCATACAATAAGTGTGAGTGAGACAACATCATACAATAAATACAATAGGACGATTGGCAGCCGGGTGAACTTTCAGTCAGTTTGCCACTTTCATCTTCAACGTGCGCACGCGCTTTTCTCTGTTCTGAGACTCTATCCTGTTCATTCTGTTGTATTTGTTACCACTGTTGAGTTTGTTAATATTCCTCTTGAGTTTGTTAGTATTTTTGTTGACTTTGTTAGTGTTATTGTTGAATTTGTTGTTGTTATCTTGGCAAGATGTCCAGTCATGTTGGTGCCAGGCAATGTTTTCTGTTGTGGTGTAAGCACTGTTCGTGGCCCGCGCCGAAGATGTAGGCGTCCTATACAGTCTTACTTGACAACTGAAGATTATATTGCTAGGCACCCCAACATCCTGAATTATGCTCGCCACTTATTTGACGATCGAGAGCTAAGTAATCTTATTTGAACATTGCAAAAATTAAAAATCTCAGTATGCAGTGTATCTGGTATCTATATTATAGTCCCTGGTCAGTATAATACATAAAATGACAATGTATAATTCGGCTCGTTTCTCAATCGTGCTTTTCATAATCGAAATATCATATGAAAAAAATTCGTGTATGGAAATAATATATCCTACTTTATCGAAGCTCTCATTATGTAGCGTCTTAGACGAAGTGTAATCAACGCAAAACATTTTTAACAGAAAGTCGTCAACTTATCTCTATTAATTAGCCAGAGATAGCTCTTACGCCAAGCGTATCACTTGTGTACCAGACTTACGCTTTCAATAGATTTTATAGCCAACTATTACCACTTAATTATGTATAATAAATGATATTTGCATTTTTTTGAAACAGTAGAGAGTAATCAGTTCATATTAATGCAAGCACAACGGTAAGGCTGTTTTTTTCATCTGACAACATGTGCTACGTTGCTAGGTTTAATATCCACCAATCAGATAATTGGGTCTGATTCTGATCGGCACAATGAACCCGATTGTAGGGTATGCTACGTAGCATCTAGCATGTTACTGGTGGAAACGCAGTCTAAATGTGACGTACTTACTTCATTATTGATGGAACAGTATTCTTATCGTTTCCAGCTAACTACGCAATACCGAATATGCCACATTTAAAAGAGGAAGTGAGGATTGCTTGCGCCCTAATAAATGCCTTCGGAAAACGGGTGACAGATCACCCACTCGTAAATGAAATAATCAACGATATATACCTTAAGCACGACGCCCCAAACTATCTGTGCGAGTTTGTAATACAAAACAATTTAAATCAACGCAGAGCCGCTTTCCAAGCTATAAAATCAAGTGAAGGCTTTCAACAGTTTCCCATCTTATCATATGAGGATCTGTTGATAATGTCTCTGGGGCCGTATCAAGTGACGCAGGCAAGAAGCTACTATGGCGAACACCTAAAAGAAAACGGAAAGTTTTTCATTGAAGTGTATGAAGATTTTGAAGTTGACTATAATTTAAATCAATACAACATAGTAGTTTGTGATCCTTGGCTGACAAGAGCTAAAATACTCTCGAGGCACCAGAGCAACATAATTTATTTTGTATATATCTTGCTAAATAATAGTTTGAAAAACAGAAATAAACTTGTCGGTCACTATTTCAGCTGTATAGTTGGAAAACGGACACTCGGGTGCTGTGCTCATGTCATGTGCATAGTTTGGTATATGGGATGGGCTCGGCACCAAGAAATTCAACCCCCTGCTGCCTTTTTAGATCAAGTTATTATTTCTGATGAAGAAGAAGATTGATTATTCAAGAAGACTGATATTCATTATCCTAATAGGTACGAATTTGTATAAAAAAAGCCTATTTGTTATAAGTATATACACTGTATGTATTCAATAACAATTAGTATTGATTTCATTTTTAAGCAAAATATAAATAACTATATGACTACTTTTACGATGTTTTATTTCATACTTATAAAAACACAACTAAGAAAATCGATGAATAATTGAACAATGTGTTCATGTAATATGATTGTTATGAACTAAACAGCTTAAGGTCCCGTTGCATTGAAGGTACACACCCCATTGGTGTGTCTATACGAACTAGGTATGTTCCATACACTGCTGTAAAGTAAAGTAGTCCTAAAAGCGAATTTTCACACCCCACCTGCTTTCACTGTGATTAGTCATTTAAGCTGCCTTTCATTGAATAAACATAAAAACTCAAAAAGTGTGAAATTGTTAGACAATCATAGCAAATAACTTTGAGCGTGATTACCACGAGAATAAGTCATGAGCTGTACATGTCCCCGACTCGTTTCTGGATTTCTTTTAAGTTACACATAAGTGCTGATTTCTTTTAAGTTACACGTAAGTTATAGATATTTATTTTATCTATTTTCTATTTATTTATTTTTCAATAAAGTAAATATGTGGTATATTAAACACTAATATTCCATGCATAATCACTTAGTCACTATATTCCAATTGCATATAAAAGTAAAATCGATTTGTTCATACAACACTTTTCGGAACTTTCAAGCTAAATATTTTGAAAACGTGACGCTTTAGAGCATAGGTTCATTAAAGCTTTTTTGTGCAGAAAAGTGCCCCCTATCGATATGCACAGGTTTCATCGTGCGCCGCAGTTTTAAAAAATCCGCTAGGTGGCGCCACCAGGCTATGCCAGCCTCCATAGTGAAATGTTCAATGCCCTTTAAAAAAAAAATTAGGAGGTGTCTGCCAGAATCGTGGCCTTTACAATATTGACTGTCCAATGAGGGACCTTCCATGCTACGTTCCCCAAAAATAATAGTAGATGGTGATGTCCAGATTTAACGTGATAATTACCTATTTTCTCATTACTCGGGTAAGTACATTATCAAAAAATATATCATAATGGGAGAAACGTCCGTCCGTGCTGGATGCGGGCAGCGCAGGACCGATCGTCGTGGAGATCCTTGGGGGAGGCCTATGCCCAGCAGTGGGCGTCGTACGGCTGATGGGAGAAACGTATATAGAAATAATTGTTGCTTGATATTTGGATCAGGTTACGTATTTATGTTGCCTATATTGCTTCTCTTTATTTTGATCAAAATACTAATGTGTTGTGTCTGGGTGTAATAAAATGGGTCATCATTTATACCCAAAAACGAAGATAAAAGATGCATATGTCTGTTATCCATGAAATTAGTATGTTAAACGAAGGCAATTTTGTACAGCGACATCTATATTTATTTGGGGAAGGTAGCGTCGTATGTCCCTCATTACTTTTGCCCAGCTTCTTATCAGCATCGCACACACACGCACACGCACGCACGCACGCACGCACGCACGCACGCACGCACGCACGCACGCCGCCACGCACGCACGCACGCACGCACACACATTTTTGTTAACAAAACCTTACAATACACACCCTATTTTCGATCCAGCTGAAAAATTTTAGTCTCTACTTTTACCAGGAATGAAATTTATTGAATGAAATGGAAGTTTTGTTGAAGAAAATTTCATCTGAATCCGATTTTTCATAAAGGCGCTTTGTTTTGATTTCACTATGGCGCCGATATCTGACACCAAATTATTTACCTAAAGAATTTGTTTTAGGAACAAAAGACAATGCAGTTTTCACAAAATTACCTAACGAAGCATTCTTAACGTCTAAGTTAGGCAAATTACATTATGCTGTAATAGGTCAAGCAAGCTATTTTTTTTTACATTTCATTATTGTCATAGACATAAAATGACCATTTTTCTGCGGTTTGGCCAATTGAGAGGTGTTACGTAAATATGTGCACATACTTACCTCATAATTTTCTATTGTTGTTAGTATTTCTTTAAAAGAAAAGGTCTGGTGTAGAGCTCAAACCGGGATTCTTAGCTTGCTGAATTTTGATACGAATTCTTAGTCCTGATACTACGATATACTTCACTCTTTCTCCGAACAAAGCTGACATTGATTTTAAGAAGTTCGAAAACAGCAAGTCGATGTCCACGTAAAAGATATTAAGACCTGACGATTGTCTCAACCACAGCTTTTTTTGATGTGACTGTTTGTAGATTTTCCACATATGAATTAAATAAAAGATTTTTTTTTTGCTTTGACTTATTGTAGATTTGCCGCAGATGGCATTAACTACTTGGCCGGACAAATGGGGAGCACTGAAGGTTCTCACCCGGTACAACGTTTAAGACAACAGGCCTGAGGGTGTCCAGTTAGGCGATTTGAAAGAATTAATCGA
The DNA here is from genome assembly GCF_024362695.1 of Pectinophora gossypiella. Lineage (NCBI taxonomy): Eukaryota > Metazoa > Arthropoda > Insecta > Lepidoptera > Gelechiidae > Pectinophora > Pectinophora gossypiella. Next base: position 11,679,367 of record NC_065405.1, on the reverse strand, counting down.
CCTTAGTGGGTGGATAGCGATAAGCGCTGGGAATTCGTCGACCACGCCGGCGGGGTCGGTGTCGGAGTCCTGAAGTGTTTGGTGTCGTGAGCTGATTGGCTGCCTCTATGGCCAGAGTAATCGGGTCGTCGGGATCGTATATTACGTCTATCGGACGCTGATACTTTTCAGTACTGTCCCTAAGCGGGATGATAAAATAATCACACCGCTGTACTTGTACTTATATTCTGTTCCCCTGTATGAATCTGTGGAAATGAAACCCATAGTCCAAAGAGGACGGTCGGTTATTTTAATAGTACGAATTAATTAAACAGCAGTAACTATTTATAGCTGTAGAGTGGAATATGAAGTCACGTGTGGGACTTAGTTCAATCATATAATTGGTAACGGCTATGGATCTTACTAGAAGTACTAGTGCTTATGAAAATTATATTGGATATGTAATTGTGCTGAAAAGGACAAGGCTATGCATAAAGTACATACTTATGTATAAAATGAGTATGTTACTATAAATAGAAATAATATATTTAATCATTAATTTACACATAAATATTTACAATTTTACAGACTAAATATAATTTTCACACTCAACTCTTATTCGATACACACTCTTGCTGAGATATTGTACATTAGTCATGTTATTCCAGTTATCTAGTTATCTCATGTCTCTAATGTAGGGGCATCCTTAGATATACTCGAATGGTATATGGCAGAGCCGCCTGACTACTAATAGAGGCAGTTGCGGAACGCACAGGAAAAAAAATATTGCGAAAGGACTAAAAAGTATGCATGCGCCCAGCCACGCCATGAGAAACCAGGTGGGCACAAAAGCCATTTGCTCCAGCATTATCACAATATACTCCGTACGGTCGTACGTGTTTCCAAACAGTTCATAATTGCGATGAAAACGTGAACAGAATCAGCGTTGCGCGGGCCGGCGCCGGCGCATTGCCCAAGCTGTCAGTGTGCGTGCAGTTAAGAACGCCACCTATAACAAAAAGAAACCACATTTTACGAAACGCTCCATTTGTACGGCGGCTAACAATCCGCGCGGCAAACAAACATGGGGCAAAAAAGTAGTGTTCGACGTCTGCATATTCATGATCTGTTAATATTCTGGCCTTACGTATGCTTGCACTGGTTTTGTGTGAATCAAAGTACAATAAGAAGGAAAGTGAAGCATTGCACTTTTTTTATACGTTAGTATTGACAATGGCATCTCGTTCAGGCATTTCCTGATTCATTGTGAATTTAAATATTGATAGTATTCTCTCAGAAGTGCAGTCAGCATTCAAACATACATACATACATAAACTCACGCCCGTAATCCCTAATGGGGTGGGCAGAGCCACAAGTAATCAAAGACAACTTGCAGCCACTGTTGATACGAAGTCCAAAGATGGATATGATGAACCCTATGGTGATAAGGGGTCAGCATTCAAAACCTTAATTTAATTCATTACCATTTTATAATCATCATTTCAAAATGTATGTGTATTATAATGTTTTGTAATGTGTATGTTTTGTCGTGTAATATAATGTCATCTGAACCTACATTGTGGAATTGAAATAAAGTTATTGTGTATAAACAAAATAGTGATGGTATAGGACGTAGACACGCGACGCGCGGACGTGGAAGTATTCATTAATCTATGTTATAGGGCCCATTTCAGGTCGATGGTATCTAGTGGTGATGGCCATAATTATGCTGTTTTATGTGTGAATGCAAGAGTATAAAAAGCAATGTAAAATTGCATCGAACTGTAAAGTTAAATCTAGCCCATTTAAAATTTATTAACCTCTCATATTTTATTAAAAGCAAATGATTGTCCAAGTGACCTTACAACTTTATTTGGTAAATAAATAATAAATCAATTAAATAAATCATTTAAATCAACGTACAATGCAATAAAATTCGAGTTAGTTTGCTATTTCGCAAAGAATGGTTGTACCTATTATAGTTATTTTATTTGCTTACGCATCCATATAAAAAAAGATAAGGCAATGATATTGCATTTTGCAATAAGGTATTCTTGAGTTTAAATGTCAATGACTTCTTGTGACCTCTGTAGGTCAAATACTTATTACCGACAAGAAACATACTTTATAGGATGTTTAGTTCATAATTACGGGGCTATTTTTAGTTAGCTACTAAGTTTTAGAAAGTTATACTTTGTTTTCCAGGTCACTTATTCTATTATAAATTTTGGAGAGACCTAATTAGGAGATGAAGCAATTTAATACATTGAAAGTAAAGTAAAGTACCTATCCAATAAAAACATATTATAGAATTGTTTCAATATCTTCAATCACCAACGGGTTGAAACAACCCTCAAATATTCCCATTTCTCTAACCAAGTCAAGAAAACAACCCTTTACACAGACCGGCTTTTGGTCAATCATTTTTTTAAGATATTTTGGGCAGTCGTATCTATAAAAGACCGGACCTGTCAAATCTTCAGGTCCGGTAAGCGGCCCCTGTAAAAATGGGATAATGATTATGAGTTTCTGGATAATATTAACCGCATATAATAAAGAACCTGTCACGATTATATTACACGGCATAGAAGAGTATATATGAAATATTTATAAACGTGAAATCAATAAGAAATCATTGAAGCGTCTACATGGAAACCCTCTTGGAATTTCATTACATATTAAAAGTGGCTTCGCATCGCAATTTGCGACTCTTACAGAATTAGCGACATATATTACCAAACATAAAGGTGTTTTTATGTCGAAATACTTATATAACGTTTTATGCGAATGAAACATGTGTACTAGATAATACTGCAATTTTTAAAATAGTTACGTACTTATGTTTTCCATGATTAGATAATAATAATTATGAGTGTCACACCATATTTAGATTCCTGGACGCCATAGTCCCGAGATGTAGAAACGACAAGTAATAATTTTAATCACTGCCAGTCTGCCACCTATCACATTGGTCTAACAGAAAGCTATAGTCGTGAAGTTTTTAGTTTTATTCAATTGCTCGATTATAGATATAAATTGGAAAAGTTAATGAACTTTATTAAACGACTTCAAAAAAAAAGGAGGAGGTTCGCAATTCGTCGGGATCTTTTTATTCAGCTAATATTTCAAAGAGACTTAACAAAATCATGTATTTTCAATTTACAAATAGACTATTTTCTCGTAATTTGTTTTGTTTTACTGTTCTCCTTCTTTCTGTGTGCATTTTGTGTATTTCTGTTGTGTTATTTATTTTGTGGAGTATACATATTATTATACGGACTTCTACCCCGTAAGGACTTGTTTCTTTCCAACCGCATACCTAGCACACTCAACTGGAATAAGGTATACATAATTTTCCATAGTTTAAGACATTGGTCGCTTTAATAGGGAATATTTTTTTGCATTATATTGATACGGATTGAGTTATTTATCCACCACTATCAATGTTAAACCTTGTTTTCTACTTTCCATGTTCCCTAGTGTTTGTTTTCTTAGATAAGAAACATTTAGAACGCAACAGCAACTATAAATAGAGAATCTACTTAGCGTTCTTATTAATATAAATTGCTTCATTCCTAAGTGAATAATACCTACATATCAGATACGCAAACATGTATCTATTTCTAGACTAATCTCTTGTATACATTTTTATCAGCTGTTTAAAATGTATCTGGAAAGCTGTAGGTATACTAACGATAACCCGAAACCAACTGATACACTGTATCAGTGCCTATATCGAGTGGCATAACATAAATAAGTACCTAAATAATTGTTTATCTCTGCGCGTGATAATTTAATATGAATATTCGTAATAGCTTGTGCACATAAACAGTAAAACAGTGATTGCTCGAAATTTCGTTTAATTTAAATCAGAGGTCATAACATAACATTGGTATTTTTACATATTTTTTGGTATCTATGCCGTGTATCCATGTCATTCCAAAATCGAAAAACCAAAAAAGAAGAAATTATGAGCGACAACAACAAAATTGGAATATTGAAGAAATTATTTTTAGAGTGTTTTTCAAATTTCCGTCCGAGATTTTATTTATGTTAAAAATCTTTATTTTTAGATGTCTATTACATTCTAAACTTAATTAACGTTATTATTAGTTTTATCGTGCAAACGGTATTCGTATCTCTAAAAGGAAGATATAGATGTATTATTTTGGTGAAATAGGAAATTACTGTACAGAAATATTACGAATATCTTTCTATAAATAGTCACTAAGTCACTACATACATGTAGTTCCATAAATAACCACGATACACGTGCAGGTATTTGGTAAAGATCATGGGTTCTCATCGCGAACATTAGGAAACATTGTTCAAAAAAATTTCAATAGATGACGCTAATAGTACCGATTTGTAATTAAAGTTTCTTTAAAAGCCAATAATCGATAAATAGGCACTAAAATTATGTTTCATAATTTAAAAGTTATACTCCAACCAAAAGTTAATCAAAGATATTGGCATTTAATGGAGATTTTTATATTTTTAAATTTAGTGGTTACTCTAGCGGATTTACGTCGGAACTACGTCGAGTATGGAGCTTGTTGAGGGGTTGAATGGTCTCGTTTTTATCAACGCCATCTATAATTGTGTGTAAGAAGCTCGCTTAAAGTTGCGCCATCTATCGTTAATTATTGCAACATCGATCTAGCTTTGCCACAGATAATAAAATATTACGTTTTTAAAAGTTTGTGTTTATTTGCAAAATACATTTTTATTGAATTTATTAAATGTTTAGTTGTAATTCCCATAAATTATGGGAGATACAATATCAAATTTTAAAAATAATATAACCACCTATAGATATCATTAGCAACTAAATTTGAGAACAAAAAAAAAACGCAACAATCAAATAACGTAGGTAGGTTAGTACCTACCTATGTTTGAAAATGTTTGTTTTCGTTCGTTTGAATTCCGAGTCGAACTCGCTTTCTAGGTACGTTTTGTGTATTGTGATTTACAAACTGACCCTGGATTGAAATCGGACTTTGATTTGGCTTCATGAAACCTGCTTTCACGTAGCGACACAGGAACAGTGGTTATAAAAAATGCCTGCACACAATTGTTCTTATTATAATTGTACAAATTCTTCGGAACAGAAGTCAATGTTCCGTTTTCCGTGGAATGACGTCAACCGCCTAAAAGTATGGCTTGAGAATTGCGGTAAGTAGTTAAATGTTTACTTTTATTTATTTTTAATATTAAACTGCAAAAAGTTATCAAACAAACAATTTGAAAGAATCAATGACAATCAAGACTGGAATAAAATAAAAAGAAATACCTACTTAACATGGCGGGAAAGTTATTGCCACTCCCCCTATTTGCTAGACTATTATTTTGATAATCGGTTTATCATTTGTCACTATTTAGTTTACCATAATTAATGTAATACTTAAAATCAAGCTGAGATCAACAGTTTAGAGCAGTAGAACAGTTTTTTTCTGTCTGAAGAACATAATAATAATTAGGTATTGTGCTCAATGTCAATTTGGAATTATTAAATTAACTTTTGTACAATTGGGTAATTTAGCATGGCATATAGATATACTAATCAAACTTGAAAATCTTAATTAGTGATTTTTAACATATTCTTACTGGGAACTCAGGGCCTCCAGATTCTGAACCAATTGCTATAACTACTAAAGCACTGGAATAGTCAAAAACTTGTAAAGTACCTACTATATACCAATATTGTATGCGATGCATTTATATTTCCAAGTGAACTGTGGAATAAAAGGGACAAAAGTTAAAAAAGTCAATCAAGTACATAATTATTTCTGAATTTTGGATTGTTTTATTGAACAGTTTATAGACCAGGGCGGTTAAAATACCCACATTGAAGCAATTCATCTATGTAAGCAATATTGCAGTTTCACATTTGTGCATATAAAAGTGTGTGATGCAAACAAATGTCAAATAGCAATATTGCTTTCTTAGATGAATTGCTTTGATGTAGCCATTTTGACCCCCCAGATATCTACTTACACATTTACTTTTAATTTAAGTTGAAAATAAATAAAAATAAAACATTAATTTATTTCTTCTTATACAGTCTTAATAGATACCTAAGATAAATTACTATCTACCAAACCTACAGTTTTATACCAATTTCACACATCGGGACTGTGTACAGAAGCCAGGAACCCAAATGAGGTATACCTAGTATCTTGGTCTCGCTCACGCCTGACCACGTACCAATCTATACATACATTATGTATAGGTAGGTACCTACAAGAACTTAATAAGACATGTCAAAAGTTGCTGTTTTAGTGGATTCTGCCTCTGTGTACGTATTATTGATTAGAACATTAGGCTTATAATCTGGAGGTCCGGGTACTGTTTCTGATATTATCAAAATTACTTTGTGAGATTATTCATCACAAATCAAATATTTTTAATGATCACAAACAGTTAGAACATACAAAAATTTATGCAACATACCTACTACAGTACAAATGGGAGGCCTGTTTAAGCAATTTCTTCCAGGCAACCACTACCATGATCCAACCATTAATCTTTGTTTAGTTATGACATTGCGGACTAAGTCACTTAATTGTCCGAAAAAGTAAGAGTAAGCTTTGCTTCAGAAATTATATAGTTGGTCCGGGCTACCACCAAAACGATTACCTCCTGTTATTTGAGGGTAGAGACGATCCAGCAGTGGAACATCTGTAGGCTATTTATGTTTTATTGAAAATTATATTCTTTTCTTGTAGGTAATATGAACATTGCCCACTTGCCTGCAGAAAATTTGCGGTCAAGGTATTTATGCATTGACCATTTCAATATCAAGTATGTACGAAATGAGACTGGTCATAGAAAAAGACTCCAGAGAAGTGCAGTTCCAGAACCATATCAGACTCAAGACGTTCAAAATCGCTCAAGCACTTCCTCACCAGGTAAGCACAATTAATTTGTCAAGTTATTACCTACAATTGGGTAGGTAGGTACTTACCTACCACCGAATTAATACAAATACAATCAAATTTTTATTGTAGGTTAGGTACCTACCTATTGCTTGAATATCTACATAATATTGGGTTTTAGTATAGTGATAGTGAGTTATTACCTACATGAATGATACCTACCGACCTTGAGTTTTTTGAAAATATGTTAGGTACCTAGCTAATTACAACTTACCTACTACTTAGATGTAGACAAGTTAATGTAGGTACCTACCTACCTAGTTAAATGTTTAAAGTAGGGGATAGGTTGTTTGTATGAAGTGTCCGGGCTGTGATGATAGATAGGTTCGATAGGTGCCTATAGACGTCTCGATTCCGAACCATTTTCAGTAACTAAACTATAATAAAGCCGTATTAACATAAATTGTAGGGTTTAAAATAATTAAAGACGTAAAATATTACTTTATTGTACCTATACCAAGATACCTACCTACTATCTATAATACCTACTTAATACCTTAATGACAAATTGACAGCATCCGTAGTCTAGTGGTTAGAGCGATAGGCTCAAGATCTGGAGGTCCGGGTTCGATTCCCGATGGGGACATTGTCGAAATCACTTTGTGAGACTGTCCTTTGTTTGGTAAGGACTTTTCAGGCTTGAATCACCTGATTGTCCGAAAAAGTAAGATGATTCCGTGCTTCGGAAGGCACGTTAAGCCGTTGGTCCCGGCTATTAGCCGTAAAAACACCTCCACCAACCCGCAGTGGAGCAGCGTGGTGGAATATGCTCCATACCCCCTCCGGTTGATTGAGGGGAGGCCTGTGCCCAGCAGTGGGACGTATTCGTATATAGGCAGTTTATAATACCTTAATAGGTAAGTATCTACCTAGGTAAGTTAGGTAGCTATAGTTAGAAAAGTAGCTTTTCGCTTTCAACTTTACGCAGACGGCGATTGTCGTAGATGGGTAGGTAATGTAACCTACCATAACGTAACCAGTTGTTTAAGCCTGAAGGGGTAACAAACATACAGGCAGATTTACCTACATACCTAGGTACCTACTACGCATCGCATCGCATCATACGTACGGTACGTACCTATCATTTGCGTTTGCGCGACTCAGCCAGTAGGTAGGTACCTGCCTACCTACTTACCTACAATCGTAATAACACGTGACCTCGCGCAACGCAACAAGCTAGAATGGATCTTATCTTTATAATGACATAAAGTCTATAGTTGCTCGACACACGGAATTGAGACGTAGTTTACAATCTTGTACAAAACAGTGCACCGCGCTTACAGGGCTTATAGGTATATTATATTATAGCGGTTATTAAACTACCCAAACGCGATGCGTCGAGATCGCGGGCTCGGGCATCAGGATCGGGCAGTGTTATAATAAACAGTTCATTGGTGGGCGACCCACGATTTCGTCATACATTTTATAGGTAGGTAGGTTACATTGGTACACACGATGACCTGACGCATCGTGTGTGGCAGATGAATCGAGTTAATGTAGGTAATAAAGCCTTATCATTCCACTTACTTAAGTAGGTAGGTACCTACTATGTTTGTGGCTCTTTCACGCAAAACCTATACCGCAGCGTAGCTACCTAAATCATATAGGTACGTAAAGTAAGGCCAACCAGACGAGATACAAAAAGGTAAACAAACGGACCATTACTGAGTTACATTGCGATAACCAGGGATTATCATATCTGTCCTTATCACTCGTACGCGCAGTTATGGCGTCAGTTGGTCAACGACAGCTGTCGTTGTGTTTCGTGGTAGGTACAGGAAAGCAGTCGGTACTGCAGCTGTCAACATTTGGACCGCCATTGTTCATTTCTGTTTGGATTGCGTTCGAAGTGATACATATTTTTTCGTCCCCGTATTTACCTACTTAGATTTTTGTTCTTATTATTCCGTTTCGGTTACTTTTATTTTTGATTTTTGCTGGTATTATGAGTAGTTGTTGATTTAAACACAGTATTGACAACATGATTGATAATACGATAGATAGTTTTATCATAAACACAGCTGACTCGGACTCTTCCGACGAATCATCTTTGTCTAGTACAGACGACAGCGATTAAAATTCGAACTATATGATAATTTATTCAAATATGTTTTGAACCTCTGAAACTTTGTTTACATTCTATATCTCGTCTGGTTGCCTTTAACACGTCAGTAATCTAATCATTATTTTTATTTATTTTATTTTAAGTTATATCTGTCATTATACGTAATTAAAATCAATTTATTCAAACAATTAAAAACAAAACAAACACACCCTATAAATAAAACACCTCCTCCGATGCGTCACATCGAGGCAAGGTTCCCAACAGGCTGGCAGCGTTACCCCTCTGAATCGCCAGGCTAATTCTCTGACAGAAATAACTACCAGCCCTAGCATCCCCCGAAGCCCCGATAAGACGCATTGAGAGATCTGTCATTATTATTTTTTTATTCTATCTGTCATTATAATAATATGGGGTTATGTACACGTTTTGGGGTTATGTATACGTTTTTACAATAAAATACCAGATAATATTTTAAATTTGTCAGAAAATAAATTTAAAGCTCACGTGAAGCTTACTTTATGTAAAAAAGCTTATTATAAGATTAATGACTACCTAAATGATAAAAATGTCTGGTATTGCATGTGTTCCTCTAGTTATTAAATAACTTGTAATGTATATCCTCATTGGTTTTAAAAGATGTGTTGCTGTTGCAGTTTCTTGTCATTTCTTCTCCTCAGCCATAACACCTTGCGAAATGACGTAAATTCAAATATGTTACATTGACCTTCAACAAGTTTATCCATGATAATTACGTTGAATAAATGATTCTGATTTCTGATTTTTATTATAAAACAAAGCTCCCACGCCATTCGCTCGTCTGTTTGTTGGCGGCTAACTCAAAAGAAAAAAAATAATAATGACAGATATAACTTAAAGTTAGATGTGTTTACAGGAATTAGCACCAATGTCATGACTTATAAGAAGTGTTATATATTTTTTTCTTTGCGCTTCTATATTTACAACTTTTTACCACGCACTTCGCATGTTGCCAGTTCGGCGCCTAATCGCGCACCGCGGAGAAATACTGTCACGTCGCTATATTAACAGTAACTTTGCGTCCCACTTTTTGAGCGCTGATGTTCAATCTATGTCCGAAAAAAATCAAGACTAGTGGGAGCTTTCATCGAAAAAGCTGCCTAATGGTTTTGAGATATAACAAAACAATGTATTGTGGTTTTTATAAGTACCTACCTATTATGTCTATCTTTTAGGAATCACTTAACATACACATTTTAATATTTATAAAATGGCTACGTTAATACGTTAGTTACCTACCTACTTTAATGAATGTTATAGTTGACCTTTTCTTCCTTTATGTTAGGTATTGTTATCTCCAACAACTTTGCTTTACATTCATCTTTTGGGGCCTTTGGCGACTCAATCATAACCCTGACACTAGGGTTGATGAGGCTGATATTCCACGCACGATAAGAAGATAAGATTCACGACATTATTTAATACATACTATTTTTCTTTTTAGGTTCATCAGGTACTTTTAAAGTACTGACACCGAAAAAGGTGTACAAAAATAAACGGCTTCGCGACTGCGAACTTGAAGAGCTCGTGGAGCCGCCAGCAGTAGCATACCAGTGCAACACGCCGAAGAGAAGACGGTTGTCAATTACTGAAGACACGCCAAAATGCAAAGTATTAAAAAACAAATTAGTATTGTATCTAACAATAACGAAATGTAATATCTTTTGAATTAAAGAAGTAGTTTAATTGAATATTTATTTCATTCTAGTCATTACAAAAAAAATCTAAAAAAATTTTGATGTTCAAAAAGCGCTAACTTTGTAAGCCAATTTTGAAAATAAATATTTTTGAATCCAACTTCATTTTTGTTAATTTTAATAATCAAGTAGGTATCTTAATTATAATATACTAATACTACTTTTATATAAATTGTAATGAACAATTAGTTATTTATAGTTACTTTAAATGATATCTATCTATGTAATGGAAAGGGGATAGTAAAATAAAAAAGACTCATTTCTATTGTTTACTTATTTATTCAAAACCATACACAAACTCAGTTGAATCAGAAAAGCTGGATCAGTGTTTTTCCCAGGAAAACCTAGGTAACTATTTGGTACTCAACTAAAACTCATTTAAACAGGCACATTATTGCCAGATTCACATTCGGCTGTTTGCACATCCTTTCCTTTACTACTTGGGCCACATTATCTTTCCACTTATTTTATATTATCTTGACTCAACCAGGGTACTCGCTACATTATGTTACCTACAAATGAAAATATAATAGTTATTAAAAGAGCACATTAATTTTGATCGGCAATGATATTCAGAACAAAACATTCTACCACCCATTAGTTATTATAGGCATTAGTTTATCTATGTATCACAGATAATATAATAACATAACATAAGCAAGATCTTGCATCCCATTGAGGTAGTCAAAGTAACATTCATCACAAGATGAACTAAGCACACGCACCTCACGAGCTTTCTGTTAGGCTAACGATAGGCTGTATCGCTACCTATAATGGTCGGGCCAACTGTGCTAGATGTGAACTGTTTAAAATAAATTAATGCAAGTCCGGTACCAGGGTTTGAACCGGGTTCATCGTTTGAGATGCAAACAAGTCTACCATTATGACCTATTTTATATTAGAGTAACAGTGACTATATAATAATAGTAGGTATATTGCAATGTATGTACACCTTGTGTGCCAAAACTGCGCCTTGTGTGCAAAAGGGCGGACCCTGAGAAGGAGAGTAAGTGTGAGTTAATACTCTCATATACCAATGAGTAGATTGGTGGAATGGAGTAGTAATAGTAGGCTCTATTTTTTACATTTAGACACATGGATGGCCTATTACGCATGTAATCCGATGAGTTTGAAATTTATCAACTTTATTGAACATTTAGATATTCGGGCTCAAAGAAATGGGTTAATGGGATAATAATTTAAGCATACATACCTGGCATAGTGCGATTCTTATTTATGCAGAACAGAAGTCAAGATTTAGTTTTCACTATAATACCTACAACTCCAAAGAAAATATTTTTCTTTGAAAAGTAGTGTGGCTTTCATGAGGTAGACTTGTATCATATTCATCACTTGGTCATGGTCAGAAAATTGTTGATATGTGGTTCTAATAGCCTTTGCATGTCATTCTTCACAATGGTTATCATCGTCTTTAGAGATCTGAAATAAGTTACAGGCTTAAATTCACAACACGCTCACTGCCTAACTAGACTTATTTAACTTTTTTCAACAAACAGTATATTATGATTTGTACCATAGATAGGTGACAGCTACACAAAAAAGTATCTACTACATACATACTTATACTCACGCCTGTAATCCCGATTAGGCTGGGCAGAGCCACGAGTAAGCAGAGACCAATTTGGAAGCACTTTATACAAAGTCCTCAGGTGCTTAACCGGTGGTCCAATGTAATGTTTCATCATGCTAGAAAAGACTTGTCTTTCATAAAGGTTCTCCTCTGTCGGTTTTACGACACGCCCGGGATGATAAGGGACGATTGCGTTCTAGGTAGGACCTTAGCTATGTTTTTAATTATCTTCCAGTTTTAGTAACTAATTAGATACTTACAGGAGTTGGAGATATATTTTTGCCAATACAAAATGAAGACGTAATCAATAAACCCCACCAAACAAAGACCTTGTATTCTTTCTTTGCCCACCAAACATCAGATATAATCTGTCAACTAACAACTGTCACCTTGACAATGTCACAGATCATTGTCACAGATTATAATACTAACATGTCAACGTTGAGAAAAAAAAATCCGTTTGCGCCATCTATTATCTTAATTTTACTCTAACTCTAAGTAAATATATTGTGCTTGCAATAACTTGCACTCAGTAAGCTGAAATTTCACTAGATGTCGCTCGATTCATTCGATCCCATCAATAAATGACCACTAGATGCCGCTAAAAAAAGGGCGTTTTAACAAAACGCCCTTAAAAAAAGGGCGTTTTAGCGGCATCTAGTGGTCATTTATTAGAACTAAAAATAGCCCGAAGAATTGCCCGAGTTAGAACGGCACGGTTTCGTTGTATGACGTGAGGCATCTGTACGTTAGTATTATATGATCTGTGGTAAAGATATTGGCAAAAAACTAATCTGTAGAGTTCAGTGAAAACATGTGGAAGCTAGCCAAACTGAATCATCTGGTGACAAAAGTTTAGGAAAGTTTTAAAGAAATTAATGAACCATCGCAAGAAAATTCTTTTAGGTATTTCCATCTTTTCAATGACTATTGTTTTCCGAAAGTTTAAACTCCGTACGATAGATACATATGAGTTTACAGGAATCTTGAGTTTTTGAAGCACGTTTTCTGCGTAAATCTCAAGAAAAAGGAATCTACTCACTTGCCTACAACAAATTATTTACCTGCTGAATATTTTGTATCTATTTTCGTTAAGAAAGTAGAATTGTATATTATGTAGGTAGTAGGTATACGTACGAAATGAGACATAAATAATTCTCGATAACGAAAAATATAATCCTTTATCTTAAACAGCAAATCAGAAAACTCAAAACAAATCAAAGACAAGCCATAAAAATACCTATTTAGTTTTCAAGTATTCATTATGTTGGCGAAACCTACGTAACCGTGATATCTAGAGCAGAACAGCAACAAACTGATCATCTTAAGTAATGCTGCGATAGCGTGCAATACACCATAACCTTGGACTTTGGTTATGTAAGCTACAATTATCTTTAAGTAGAGAACGTAAGAATCAGTACGGCATATACTTCTATAGTTTTTTTGTTTTTTAATAGTTTATTTGCGATGGATGAACCTACCTCTGATTACAATACTACTTTATTATTTTAAATACACAAACTCACACCCGTAAATCTCTAGTAGGGTGGGTAGAACCATAAGAAATCGTTAGACGACTTGCAGGCACTTTTAATACAAAATCCTAAGATAGATTAAAATATGGTGACAGATGGAGCTAAAAAGGCCACAGTGAAGCTATCTAAAAAAGCAATGTTGTTGTCATTCAAAATTTTCAAAAATTGACAAAATTTGTTGTCATTGCGCACTTATTTTTATATGCGCAAATGTCAAATAGCAATGTTGCTTTTCAGATGAATTGATTTAATGCGGCGTTTTAAGCCCCTCAGCTCATCACTCATGCTCTAGCTTGTCAGAAAGGAGAAATATCTGTTTTTTTTTTCAATAATAACATACGTGTATTACGCATTATACCATTGTAATGGAAATAAAACTACTAAATAATGTTTCATATTCGTACATCAAAATATTATCATTTAGCCAATTAATGAAAATGAGAAGTTTATTTTCAAACAATCGCAACCTTACTTGTTGATAATGTACATTTGATCACTATTATTGTAGATATGGACAATTATAATACGACGTGACGCAGATGTATCATACAATCATACAATTGTAAATTCAGATACCACTTCACAAAATATTTTTATTTTTACCAACAAAAATATATCCTTCTGCGCCTCCGATTTCCAGACACTATAGTTAAATATTGAGATTTGGATTTCCAAAGGACTTTGGGCATTAAGACCTTTATTAACTTTAACAGAAGCAATCTTTATGTCAAATGATATATCTACAATATAATAAGTCATATAAAAAAAAAGAAAAACACAATTTGCTACACCTACTTGTTATAGTTGTTGTTGACAATTGCAATATAAAAATACCTTTTAAAAACAACAAAAGATATATACTTTTTAATTCATTTTATATTCATCGATCTATCTCTTATTGTCGGACGTGTGTTGTAACCTTTGTAATTAAGTAATTAAAGTGGATTATATGCGAAGCGACAAAACAATCAGAGTTTTTTACTACAGTCTACGAATGACGAAATTAATTAAACTACGCACCCTTAAACAGTTGTTATACATGAAACAAGTTATGAATGAAAGTAAACATTTTGGCCAATTGCAAAAACAAAACCAGTTACCGTAAAAGTAAGATACTGATAATGTGACGCAAATCACCATTTGAGATTTGGAGGTCATCTGTATATTTATACCTATAAGGAAACTTGAAATATATACACGGAACAGTGTAGCTAATCCTATGACGTCATCCGGCATCCGTATAATTCTGGTGACATTTTTTGCTGGCACACAACAAAATTTCCTTATATAAAATGAAATTGATTCTATTTGTATCTCGTAGTATTAAATAAAATGTAATGAAGTAAAAAAAAATATCTGTTGAGAAAATTATTAGCATTCTTGGCATCTCTTACACGAGGAAATTTCGGAAATAACTACCCCTGATTCTTTTCCAAGTCTTAAATTAAGTTATTTTTTTAAGTATCTAAGTAGTAGTTAATACTTATGACCTATTAGGTCTTAGTCTTTGTAGTATACATCCTACACTGTTGAGCCAAAAACAAAAGCCTACCCAGAATTTCACTTGTTTTCGCTCTTTATTCGTTTTCATATCACTATAACTACATACGTCATCAAAAATGTCAGTACGCATCCCGTATGATATGACATGAGGTAAGTAAGTTTCCGAGATGTACAAGAGGAAACGCGCACAGCCTACTTTTTGTATGATAGATGGTAGTCTTTTTCTATAATAGATAACATGTCACAGTTGTGATAAAAAATGATATTTTTGTCTTATTTACCCTTTTACTCGAGCTATAATCTAAAAGTATATTATACTTAGATGAACGCTGAGTGAAGTGTGGGTACTTAGTTCTTCCTGCGATGGATTTGTGTGCCTCTAACTAACCTAATTGGGAATATTACCGTGAGCTTATGTTTATTATAGTATACCTGATAATAAATGTCAAAACCTGAGCCATAGAATAAAATTTAATATCTCCTGTGGACTAGGTATATTCATTGAAACTATTCCTATATGACTACTCTAATAAGAAATGTTATGTTATGGTATTTATATTGACATATTTAAAAAGACGCAAGTGTATATAAATAAAACCTACTTAATACTAATGGGAACACTCCATTCTATCGAGCAGATAAGGTATTTTTTGTACTTTATAAACATCTTCATATACTTCAAATGCGCGTCAATTTGTAATCAGGAAACTTGTCAAAGTTCAAAGCGAATCGACTTGTATAAAAGATAGACAAAATAAAACGAGTTTAAATGCTTTGTCAAGAGGTAAACAGTGTCAAGAACATCCTCAATCATTAAAACTTTTAAATGTAAATTGTTTTTACCTTGGCATATAACCGTTATTCCTTGAACCGCAGGCCCACCGCACAGGACGTATTCTCATAAAAAAAATCGAATATATTTTCGATTAATTCAATTACAATTTAAATTTAGAAAAAAAACAAACACGTCTGAACTCCTAACCGACTGTGCACAAGTCTAATGTTTTACTACCTATTACGTAGGAAGATAATAACCAGAAACCGGTTAGCCTGACATTGACGCTTGGTCATTTTACACATACGTAAGTTATTCCACTCCTGCGCATCTCTTTGTCCGAATTTTAAAAATAAAAATATGTATACGAGCGTTTTGAAATGTTGGATGTATAAGTAAAACGCACGCGCGTCATTTGGTTTATGTATTTTATATGAAATTAGTTTTAGTATTAACTTTTTTAATTATTGCCGTTCAGTTTCTATGCTTTGGTTACGGTTAGTTACAGAAATACAAATATTTTGCCAATCAGTTACGATAAACAGAATAAAATCAATCATAATTCACAGTATTTTTGTTTTCACAACAAATTGCTCATATTTGTGAGGAAAATAAATCTAGAGCGCATCTGCACGATTGTTGTTATTACACAAGAACAAGACAATAATGCGAACACGACACGAACTTCGTCGGCTGACATCGGTTAAGGAAAACAAACACTACCACGTGACACTTGACTCGGTAAACTCGGCATAGGAACGTGAGGGTTGTACTGACCGAAGCCGAAGCCAGCACTGATGTCCTTTCCGGGCCCAAAAGGTCACAGCACTTTACACGCGCAAATTCACTGTCACTTTTAACCAAGAACACGAGAGAATGGTTTATTGGTGTGGTCTAAGTACGAACTGCGGAGTTTCAGAGCACCAACGCTCGCGAGCGAAGGTTTCGACATAGCGACAGGCAGCGCGGGCCGGTAACTCTATCTCTCTTGCACTTGTTGAAAAACCTTAAGCCAGAATGAGACACCACTACTCCACGCGGCCGTCTCCATAAACTGGTCGACCTTCGAGCCCACCATTATTGCTAATAAGTTCGTCTGTTGCAACCGCTATGAATTTATTCCTTGTGCCACTTAAATCTGTGTACTTCGCATATGTTGTGTGGATCTGGGTCAGATAAATATGCTAGGTTAATGCCCTTGAAAATCTAATCATCAAATATTGATTCTGAGTCTTAAACTTGACTGAATCAAATATCGTCCAAGTGTTGTATTACCTTGGCTAACAGCCTCCGTGGTCCAGTGGTTGAGTGTTATGCTCACGATCCGGAGGTCCCGGGTTCGAATCCCGGTGGGGACTCATCACAAAAATCACTTTGTGATCCCTAGTTTGGTTAGGACATAACAGGCTGATCACCTGATTGTCCGAAAGTAAGACGATTCGGAAGGCACGTCAAGCCCGGTTACTACTTGTAATGATGTAAGTACGTAGTCGTTATATGAGTCATGTCAGGAGCCTTTGGCGGCTCAATAGTAACTCTGACACCAGGGTTGATGAGGTTGGTACTCCACCTCACAACCTACACGATAGAAGAATACCTTGGCTAATCAAGTCGCAAACGATTTCGAAAAGCGATTGTGACAGTGATAAAAATGTATAATTATTGACATGTCACCTTGTGTCCCTGGTACGCCTAATGCAACTCCTAAATGCGTCCAGTTTGTCATGAAAAATAATGCTCTTCGTGCGTGAATTATCCACTGTTTAGCATATTGAGGTGTGGGTACTCGTACTTAGTTCAAGATGTACCTCTGGGTCATTAATGTGGGTACTATTGCTCTAGACACTCAGGTATATAGGTACTAATACCAATTAGGATATAGCCGAGAGCTTATATTATGTTAACTAGTCAGTAAAAAGTTGACGAGACAAAAGAACGCAAAAGCGATTTGCGGCCATAGTGATGATAAATGACCTACTTATAGGTGATTGGTTGCTTCATTCAATTTCATCTACAAAATGACAAATATCTTCTTAAATTATTGTGAACACTAATTTGTTTATCACGCCATACGATTATTACAAGATAAACAATAACGGTTATTCCGATGATAGACAGTAAGTAGGTACCTACGGTATGTCATGATACATTTTTTGTTTCTCTGCTTTATAAGTATTTTATTGAAGTATATACCTATCTAAATTCGAACCTGTAGAGTTTGCAATGCGCCTTACTTTCATTGTTATGATTTCATAATTTTTCTTACCATCGCATCGCCTTTTTTTTGACGTGTCTTATTGTAGATTTGCCGCAGATGGTATTTACTACTTGGCTGGACAAATGGGGAGCGCTGAAGGCTCTCACCCGGTACAACGTTTAAGAAACAGGCCTGACGGTCCCCAGTTGGGCGCGAACATCGGCTCAGGACGTCGTCTGAGAGGAAAAATATTTGAAAGAAATAATTGACCCCAGTGGGTCGATATCGACCATAGCGGAAGATAGTAAGAAATAACGAAAGAATAATTCAGTTACTAGTTAACTAAGAGGTATAATAAGGGCAAATATTTCCTCAACTTGTTTAGTAGATATATTAGTTATTTGTATTCGTAATTGTGTATATCCGCCTTACCCGTTCTTTATGTAATATTTTAATGTAAACAAAGATGAATTAGTCAACCCAATTGGGTCCATGCAAGCTACCTAGACACAAGTGAAAAGACATTCGCAGCTAGTTTTCATTTATTTTTACTACTTTGTCTACTAAATCTTTTTTTTACATCTATGTATTGCCACTGTGTGTATTGTAATGATAATGATATCATCCATTCTCACCTCACAAGGGCATACATGTAAAATTTAAAGATAGATACGGCACGCGGGCACGTGTTATTCGACATACAAAACAGCATTTAAGTAGTTACATAACGTATTTCCAAAGCACGTGAGCTTGTTTCTTAGATCAGTTTACAATCACAGCTATAGGGTGTGTTCCCACAAAGCGGTGTGGCATTGCAGACTCAACCTCTCGTTCCGCATTTGCCCCGCTTTTTCGACCCACATTCTAAAAACTTCCACATTTGCCCCTTTTTAAATTTGTTTCCTGTTTCGTCCCACATTCCTACATCACTTAATGTACAGTTAGCAAAACTAAATTGGATGTGATGCTTAAACAAAAAAGCGAGACGAAACAGGTACATAAAATGAGGCAAAACAGGAAAAAAATAATAATTTACTTACAAAAATGACTTTCGAGGCGAAAGAGGAATAAAATGTGGGGCATAAGCGGAATTTTCAATCGAGGCGAAACTAGGCGAGGCAAATGCGGAACAATTGGACTCAACACCTACATAGAATGGAGCTGACCGAGTCCCCTTTATGCAGATTCTGTTTAAAGGGGATGAGACGCCATTAAACCTTCTGTGCAGCTGTGAGGGTCTCATGGATAGTAGAAGCCGAGCACTGGGGGACCACATAATGGATCTCCAGGAGGTCATGGAGCTTCCTCTCAAAAAGACGCTCAAACTAATCGAGGAGGATTTTTAAATGTAGGGATTTGGTCACGATAGATCTCGCTAGGTCGCAGTGGCCATTCGGGCTGCATCAGTTCGAGCCCTCTCAAACATAAATAATTATAATAAGCGGTGCGAAGCGGAGTTAGATCGGTCCCTGCTCGTCTCAGCTTCTGTGGGAACGCACCCTTAAGTAATGATACTTTAGACATGGAGAAGTGTGCATGATAAAAAGATGCTTGCCATTGGTATCTAGAGTTATCAATGTTTATATAACTTCTGTAATCGGTGGTTTGCCCGCTATGTTTTATAAACATTTTATAATTACTTTATAAATGGACTTGAATTTTATGCGTGTTTTATAAATTGACTTGTTACTTTGCTCTTACTTTCAGATAAAAAGTATATCTTATGTTATATATTTCTAAAAGGGGCTAAATGTAACCGACTCTATAAAGACGCAGCCATGCCACATCTTGCCTAGCCGACAACCATAACAACATTTGAGCTAAGTTCAAACACATTAAATAAATATGATTAAGTATATCTCTCTGATCCTGTAGCAAATTACTCTCGGTTACGACAGAGTCCTTGTAAATGGTTGTATATTATTATACTTGTTCGGAAGAACATTGACTCCCATAATATAGATTCACTCTAGTTTTTTACCTTGTGAAAAATTTAAACAGCCCCACATTGTCTAGGCTATTTGGAATAAATTTGAATTTGAATTGAATGTACATTTTCCTAAGAGATTTAAAATCCCTACTGGTAAATAAATAAAAGAATGTTCTTATATTATTTTAATTACGTTAGGAATGTTGTTTACGAAAGAAAGTCATCGTTTTTACACAAACATGTTTTACTTTACTTCATTTACTGAAACGTTTTATCAAAGAGAATACGTAATTAAATTTCATTGTTTCCTTGTACAGTCATTAGCAACATAATGGCCCCGATTCCTGCAGACACCGCCTAATTTTATTTTAAGTTATATCCGTCATTTTCATATCCGTCGAAAAGGAAAGGGACGGATGAATCACAGCTCTTAATTTTAGGAAGAATGAGTAAATGAATGAATAACCTGGTCGAATCAAAAAGGTATGTCGCTGGTATGCCATCCGTTTGACGTGCTGTCTACTTACCTGTGTCGGGTTATTGACTGATGTAAAATTTTAGACGGTTGTTTTAGATTTGTCCTTAAAATAGACGTGTGTTCCATAAATTTTATGCTTGTCGATTACCCGTCCCTTTCCTTTTCGGCGGATAAGAAAATGACAGATATAACTTAAAATAAAATTTGTTGGTATTTACAGGAATTAGTACCAATGTACCCACTTTAGGACTCTGTCGCACTAACATATTTGACATTTAATGAGACTTACTGTTCAATTTGTAAAAAAGTTAATGTGACATGGTACCAATGTGTATACATATTAATGCTCGTGACCGTACGTTTGAACGAATGACTGAATGAATTTTGACCTGGATGTTAACGTAGAGTGTTATGTAAATGTTGTGTTCGTTTTATAGCGACAGTGGATATCGAGGAAGTAGTTACTCAATACACAAAGCTGTTTCAGTAACTGCTTCCCGTTTTATTAGTTGGAGCTCGCTGAGGATTATCGCAGTCTTAATGAGAACTAAACAGATACCTCGAGTTCGCATAGAATATATAATTAGCTATTCGACTGCGTCAAATATAAATTATAAAACGCTTATCGACAAAAATTAGCCAGTCTAAAATGACCAAAAATAAATCTCATTTTTCTATTCGACTTATTTACGAATTTTAATTATGAACGAAGCAACAATGAATTCGATGTTTGACTGCTTTTACTGACGACGCCCCACGACAGTATGTCTAAAATGACAGTAGATTTAAGTGGCTCTAAAATAATTTTGTAATTCTTATAAAATCTTGAGACTTTACAATCTATGAATTGTTTTGAATTTGGAACTATGGAATGCTCTATGCAGGGCTGGTGTCAAATGTAGAGTGACATAAAAAGTGTAAGGCTGCGTTTCCATTGACGCGGAGCTGTGCGGAGATGTGCAGGAATCGACCAATCACCGTGAGAGAGAGAGTGACAGAGCGTCTTCGTTTTTCGCTCTCTCTTGGATTGGATTGGATTGGTCAAATCCGCTCATCTCCGCTCATCTCCGCACAGCTCCGCGTCAATGGAAACGCAGCCTTACAATTCCGTTACGGATTTCTGATGGTCACTTTTAATTTTCATTATACTGTGTGTTCTCATACTTACATCATCCACAGGTACTCCTCATTCTTGCTCGTTGTTCTCTGCAGTTGCCCGTATTTAGGATCTGAAACAGAAATATTGGAAAAAAAATTGGAAAAATGTGTTTGTTTAAATTTTTGAGCACACCGCTTATATGAGCGTTGTGAGGCCCATGCGGTTCTGTAGGTATATTTACTTCTACCGTGGACAGTAGAATTTCTTGGCGCAGATTATATTAAGTATAAATACTTGCACTATTTTCAGTTACTTATTTAATAAGTATACGTTACACATGCATCGTTACATTCGTTGGATCAAGAAGAAGAGAGAGAGTTTAAGTTGCCACCATAATAAAAATAATGTTTTAATATTGGTATTGCTAACAACCGTCAAATAAACAATGAAACGTATGATTCCCTTTTTCTTTTTCCCTTTTTTTTACTTTTATGCTATTATTTGGTAATTATTCTGTAGCTAGTATTCGCATGTGAAGTTCAGTTGACCAAACAATTTATTCGTGAACTGCGAATATATGCTAATTAATCGGAATTTCCCGTTGGTCTAACAGAAAGATCGGTGAGGTGTGCGTACTTAGTTCATCTTGTGATGTATCTACCTCTAACGACCCCAGTTGGGATATTGTCGTGAGCTTAAGGTATGTTATATGATAATAGGAATTTATGTGATAAGTTAGTAGCGACGTAGGTGATATATAAAAATGCTGTAAGCGTGTTTAAGGCAGTACTAACTTTTGAGGAATGTTTAATTGTAATTAGTAAAATTAACTACTCATGACCTCCGTTAACTGTATGTACTTACTTCCGAGAAATATGAAATTCTTAATGCTAAGTACCTAATTATGGATTAAGTACAACGCATTATTAAACGAGGAACAACAGTACAAAGTGTAGCTATTTGACTAATATCTACAACTTTCAAATGAGTCATTTAATTATTAAAATGGATGATTATTGAATAATCATTTAAGTATGTCATTTAAGTTTTCATTTCATTAAGTACTGTAAGGGATGATTTATTGTATGACTAAAGTAGAATTTAGTAGGTAAGTATTGGAATTTGATATTTGCTGTATTGACTGTTGAGCTGAAAAAAGACCATAATTAATTAAAACACATAATAACGGGTTCATGATCCCGTGATCATGGCACTTGCAACAGTGTCGAAATATCGGGAGTCTCATATCCCCATTTAAACGCGGTAAGAACCCGTTATTATGTGTTTTAATTATGATAATAACCGCGTAAACTTAAAACAATGTATAAGACCATAATTAACTATATTATCTTCTTCTTTTTGATTGTTATAATAATTGTGAGATCTATAATAATAATACATCTACATTCAACACAAATTACTCTCATATGTATATCTATTAGTGTATTAGTACTTACAGAGGTACTGGAAAATTATTATTGCGACAAATTTTACGCTTCATTCACTGTTTAATAAGTCAATTCTATAATTATTTTTAAATACAAATATAATGTGTGTATAAATATACAAAAAAGTGAATATTTCGATACAATGAAACATGTACTTAAGTATTATTTATTTGTGAATGAAAGTGAACTTTATGTTGCTCCAAATTTGGGTTAATTTTTAGGCAACTAAAATATATCAGACCGACTTAGGTACCCATGACAATTACATACACTTTGTGTACTTTATAGTAAGTACATTAGTATATTTGCTATTTATTCAAAGATTATCTTTGTAAACCCAGTAGGTCCGGTTTTGAACAGGTTTACAATCTCTTAAGAAGGTTAACTAGATTCAAGAAGCTACGTGGTCGAACACTAGTGAGGGAAACGCAGGATTACATATGTTTGTTTACAAAAATAAACCCACGTCAAACAAGATGCAGCCATAAAATAACCAGTGATAAATGAATGCGTCCCTTTCATTCCTTTCAATATTGCTGTACGGATAAGAAAGACAGTGTTATAAAAATGCCAGACCCAAACTGTATAAGTACGTACGGTCAAAATGCTTTAGTTAACCTAAGATTGATAGCGTATTTACGGCGTTTTTTGCATACATTTAGTTTATGTCTCTTTTAGAACGTGCGTCCCTTTTATGTCCGTATTTTTTCCATAATTTACATATTTCTTTACTCAAGAATTCTTACATAGTAGGTATAAAATAAACATGTTATTCTTTGTCGACGCATTTGTAACATAGAATAAACACCGTTTTAAATAATATTTTACGACGGAGTTTAAGTAGGTATTTGTACATATCATAGAAAGATTTTGCATAACTTGTTAGTTAGAAATGATTAGGTTACTTAACATAAAAACACTCACCTGGTTGGTAATTCTGGGAGGTGCTGGAAGTGGCACTAGTCTCACTTTCCGAACGTTTTCTAGGATTGAACAGTAAATTCCAAGGATTGTAGCTTGAGTATTGTGGAGAAACAGAATTTTTGGGAACGGTCTTATTGCTGGGATCCATTATTTAAAAACAAAACATTTAATTTTAAAAGAAAATAGTTATCGACAAGCGCGCGCGCCGGCTGTTACAATATAATTATGACGGCAAGCAGAACCCCAATCAAACAGTGAGTAGAACGAGCGCAGGCGCATGGCGATGTTTTGCTCCGATCCGATCACCGCCGGAAACGCACGAAAGCGCCCGAAGAGTGAATACTGCTACGGACTTTGCGCCCGGCAATATTAAACTAAGTATATTGAACTTTATTTCCTAGAGTACGCTGTTAAATATTTAAAAGCATTTACGGGTTGACCAACTGACTCGATCTCTTGATCTTCTTAGGAGTCTAAAGTTCTCTTTTGTTCAATTAATTAAACAACTAAAGATCTAGTAACTTTTAATTTCACGACAAACAACTTTGCGCATCTTTTTTATTGACTGATCTATACGGGAAGTTATCAACCTATCATAACGCAACATAGCTGGCGAGGACTGGGTGTATTTACCATACACCTCTGCCTACCCCTTTGGGGATATAGGTGTGATTCTGTGCTACGTTCTTAATCTTTTGCCTATCGATAAGTTCATAAAAATGTACTTATTTACTTACTAGTTTTCGGTTGAATCAATAGCTATAAATAATATTTTGTGTTTTTTTTGTAATAATAATAAACCAACCAAAACAGGATTCAAAGCCGGAGATAAGATAGTCAACCTGTGAGATAATAACCAGACTTAGAATGTCTCATTGTGTTTAGTTCTAAACAGACCAGACTAATATTTATCAGTACTTAGTGAAGATTACGTACGATAAAGCCACTTAAACATTATTCTTATACAGGGTGTCAGTGGCATCGAAACTAAAACTTTGAGGGATCTTCTATCGTGTGGGTTGTGAGGTGGACTACCAACCTCATCAACCCTGGTGTCACATGGCTGATGTAATGACTACTTACTTACATCAGTAAGTAGCAACTGGGACCAACGGCTTACCGTGCCTTCCGAAGCACGGATCATCTTACTTTCGGACAATCAGGTGATCAGCCTGTAATATCCTAGTCAAACTAGGGACCACAAAGTAATTTTTTGACATGTCTCCACCGGGAATCGAACCCAGGACCTCCGGATCGTGAGCCCAACGCTCAACCACTGGACCACGGAGGTCGTCGTGTATAGTACTTAGTGATTACATACGACAACACACCACCACCACTACCACCAGCACTACACCACACACACCACCAGCACAGCAGCTGGTGTAGCCACTTAAACATCGTTCTTATACAGCGTGCATGTTAGTGGCATCGTAACTAAAACTTTGAGGAATGATTCAGACCATGATTCGGACTTGATATCAAGTGTTATTTTCCGTCGAAAAAGTATGTAAGTAACTGACAATAATTTAAAAAAGACATTAAAAGTTCATGAATTTCCGACAGGAAATTTCACTTGATATCAATTCAGAATCATGGTCTGAATCATCCTCCTCAGTATGCGTTACGGTGCACTAACACCCATACGTACTTGTATGGCTACCTGCATGTGCTTATACTGGGTGTAAGTGCCATCTCGTAGCAAATACTGAGGGGGATGATGCAGACCATGATCCTGAGTTAATATCAAGAGGAATTTTCCACCCACCCTGTTGATACCTACTTACCTATTAATGTATTGCGTTACTCCATTTGATTAGATAAAAAACAAAACATAGTAAATACATAAATATAACGAAGAACCTTGAGACAGTTAATGATAACAATAGCACTTGTATTGAACGTAATATTTTTATTGTAACATTTTTTATATTATTTCTTAATTAATGCTATATTATTTATTCTAGAGTGATAGACCAGCAAAATCCGTTCTAAAATATTTGAAATACATCTAATGACACCTAATTTAATTAATCTATTTATCGACAATAAAAATGATAGTTTATTCTTTATGATATTTATACTTTTCCCGATTTACCTGATTCAAATTATTGTAATATCCCTTCCCTATTATTTTTCTTTATTTTCGTTTCCAATCTTTTAAATTGTCATTGGCACAAATACACCACCAGTGCCATAACAAAAAAAATAAAAACGATCACGTCAATATCACGTCAAAACATTTCGAACATCAAATCCCACTAAGAATTACTGATAGTACAAATCTCTATTAAATAACTGTAGTTTTCTTGTAATTCAGACGTGAAGTGTTATATTAAATCTAAATAAGTTAAATAAGAGTAGAAAATCTGTAAAAATGAAGATTCCTTATGTGGTATCGCTCAATGCGCGGGCGGCGTACGATTGCTCCCCGGTGATGAAGACGTCGTCTACCGAAGCTAATCGGTTGCTGATCGCCGAAGACTTTGAATGGGACGACGGAGTCACCCCGGCTCCTCTGACCTACTTTGCCGCCCTGACCCTCTCCAAGATATTCAGAAGACTCAACCCCTTACACAAAATCCTGCAAAAAGATGTCGACATGCTCATGGACCTATTCCCAGCAGAAATACCGTTGAAATTCAGTGTCCCGCATATTAAGGTTGATATAAATTATGACCTTTCTTAATAGAAACACTAATGTGTCTAACGGAAAATCAAGCGTTTTAAGTAATCCTATAATCATATTTGTATGTAACACATATGAAACCAAACCGTAAAATGTATAGATTATAGGGCAATAAAGTAGGGATAACATAGAAACGACGAAGATAATTGATAGCAATAGCCAAGAAGACAAGTGATTGTGAGTGTACAGTCATTTGCTAGAATGATAATCTTGATAAACTGATGTGAAACCAAAATGAGAACAATCTTGATAGCGTTTAATGTGTTTTACTAATCACTTTCTTGTTAAAGATAATTAAGTACACAAATATGCGAGTACACGTTAACATTGATGAGTCGTGAACTAATTATACGATTGCGTAAAAGGTAAAATAGCTGACGCGGGACATGTGCGGTTGCAAACCGTACAGTGAGAGAAAGTGGAGTTTACGAAATAAATAATCTAATTTCAGGATGAACGATACTGGCAAAGATCTTTCGAAAAAAAATTTCCTCGTAAGAAAATTCTGGGCGAGCAGTATTGGAAAGGGAAGTATCTGTCTGCACGCTTGCAGGACTACTTGGAGACAGCCAACCCTGACGTTTTCATATCTAAAGATGCTGCTGCTCTGGCGAAATTGGTACAAAAACAAATATTTCGGGTTAAATTATGTCTGGTTAGATTATGTCGAAATAGTTTCATGTCAGTGTAGCATTACTGTCGAGGTAGAATGTCATCGTATTCGCATCGTATCTCAGTAAAGTCTTAGTTACTTATGTCGAAAATCGTTTTGTCGGAGTAGAGTAGTATCGAAGTTAAGACGTAAGTTAAGTCGTAATTATGTATTGTCGTAATAAAGAAGTGTCGGATTATCATAATGTCGAAGTAAAATTTTATCGGATAACAGTTTGTCGGACTTCAGTTTTTAACCCAAATATTAATTCTTATTCTTAATTTGTGTGCTCCCTACGTTTTCCTTTATGTTCTTAATATTACAGGTTGCTCCGTATATTTATGAGCTGAGGTTGAATGAGTTGCAAATGGTACGCCAACCAACACCCGCAGTCCGTACCGAGCATCTCATCGAAGACACTTGTCCATTCAGTGTGGAAAAGGTTTATGACCATATTCCTTTAGAGCCTGTACTGTGTCGACTGTACAAACTTGAGGAAATTTCTATCGTTTTTGGCATTAATGATCTTCAAGAAAGATATCTTCCAAGATATTTTGAATTCTCAATGGCAGATATTGAATCACTCTGTAAAGGTCTAGAGCATCTGATGAATTTAAAAACTGTTCGTATTAATCGTAGCAATATGGACTGTTCTAAAGTGAAGCTGCTTCTACAAAACCTTATCAAGAAGGATACTCTCGAAGAGCTTGATTTTAATCATTGTAAAATAGGAGATTACGGCATGAAAGCCTTGGGTGGATTTATATATCTGCATAATAATATTAAAAGAGTAAGAATAGCCAACAATCGGTTCAAGGAGGTTGGTGTGCAAGGGATAGCTTACGCTTTGCAGATGAAGCCTGCGGCCCCTATCGAGTTACTAGGTATGACTTATTATTTTATACACATATAAGCTTGCGACCCTGATTGGGGTTTTGTGGCGACAAGCCGTACGACCGTCTATAAAGGTCGAGCTAACTGTGTTAGTGAAAACTGCAAATGAATAACTCAATGCTGCAAGTCCAGTAGTGGGGCTGGGGTTCGAATGACAAAACCATAATAAAGTAAGTAAGTAAAGATATGGGATATTAGAGTAAGCTTATGTTTTGTTCAACTTCACACGGTCGGTCAAGTGTGAAGTGTAGTTTCTTTCATCCTAGATGCCAATCGTATTTGGCAGTGCAGTGACTCCTGCCAAGTTTTTAGAATTGTTATTGTTCTTCTGCTCTTCTGTTGCATGAGCTATAAATCCACGGTACCGATTTTATAGATCACAAAAAACTTATGTGTGGAAGTTTTTACAGATTTCAGTTTGAATCCTATGTCGCTGGAGTGCGCGACGATGTTTGCAGCTGCGTTCGTCCGATGCAAGGAGAAGCCGCAAACTTTAATTGTGAACTCTTGTGGTTTCCATGGAGCGTCAGCTGAGAAGGTCATGGCCTTTTTTTATTTTATAGTTTATTGCTATGATTGGAAGCAAAAAATGGGGTTAAAAAGCCACATTCAAACTATTTATCTAAAACGCGATATTGTAATGTGACATTTGCGTAATTCTAAGATGAGTTGTTTCAATGTGGCCCTTTTAGCTCCCCAAAATGCGTTCAGCTGCTTGTTTCCCCGGGCTAGTCGTATGGACAGAGGGATTGTGTCAATTCCATCATGATGGTCTATTATTATGGATGATGAGCTAATTACGTGTCTACAGAGACCGCAAGATGTTTTTCTAATTGGTTGTGGCTCTGTCCCCTCCTAGGGATCACGGTCAAGAGATTATATACTTAGTATGTTTTATCAATTTCGTTATTATAAACAACTACAGTTTTTTTTTCCTGCAAACTGTTCAGCTTATGTCGATAATACTATCTAACTTTAAAGTAACACGTAATAACACGATATGTGTTGATTAATGTTATAAAACTGCTAAGTATGCTGCTACGAGGTATTTGTCAAAATATTGTAGCAATCAAGAATCGTAAATTTTTGGTTGTCAATCATATCAAGGCTTTGTCGGGGGACGTTTTGTACCTTTAGCATACACACATACGCCAGGCAAAAGGTGATTAAATGATACGGATTACCAACTACGTCAATAAGTATTAAAAGTATTTAGCAAGATTATATCGGTCAAAATTGACTAGATATTTTTGATCTTGCAATCTTATCAGGGCTTAGGTGCATTTTTATACAATTCACGGTATTTCGGCTTTATTTTATTGATTTTACACACCTTCTTTATTACACCACGTTATCCAATCAGTGACGTAGCATTTGTTGTGCAGATGGCAGGCCTTCTGACCCTGAATCGAGGTTTGACTAGATTGGATATGGCATCAAATGACATGTCTGGGCCTGCCGAGGAAACGCTCATCAAAGCCCTTGAACGCAACAGAAACATTCTGAAAATTGATTTGCGTCGTACTCGTAAGTATGACTACATATTTAGAATATAACTCTTCTGCTTCTTGTATCGTGTGGATTGTGAGGTGGATTACCAAACCTCATCGACCCTGGTGTCAGGGTTCCTGACATGTGACACTTACTTACATCAAGAAATAGGAACCGAGATCGACGGCTTAACGTGCCTTCCGAAGCATGCATCATCTTACTACTTGTGATGTCGGGGCCGCCGGATCGTGAACCCAACGCTCAACCACTGTATCACAGACACCGTTAGAATACAACTTTTAGCCATTTTTCGTGTTGCTGTCTAAAGATAAAATGATGAACCGCTAACTAAAGAGCTACCAGCCCCTTATTGATAGTTATCCATGGAACTACTTAAATTTTATCTCTACATATTTATGCAGGCAGACACAAACCTTTCCAGATTATAACTTAGAGCCACTTTTGTTATATAACTGTCTAAAAGTTTTAGAATATGAATAACCTTCTTACTTAAACTAAAATCTTTTTTAAACAATAGATAGTACTGCTTGGGCTGTATTTTTCATATCTATCAATATTGGTAACAAATATCCTATCATATGTGGTTTGCGGGCTATTTTATTACATTGTGACTCACCCGGATAATCGCGTGACTACATTTATACATATACCTATAGAATATATTTTTGCGATACAGCTTACCACCTAGTTCGGTGAAACGCGGGTAAGTACCCGCGTTCATCATTCGATGGCTATACCTCTGTCTGGCTTATCCTAATTAGGAATTATAATCATTAATTTTTTATCCGTTCCGCTTCATTTCGGGAGTATGTGACCTAACTTGTATTGGGCTGGTTTTCCCTTCGCGGGTTGGAAAGTCAGACAAGCAGTCGCTTCTGTAAAACACCGGACCTGTCAAATCTTCAGGTTAGATAAGCGTTCCCTGTGTGAAACGGGATAATGCTAGGGAGATGATGATGATGAATCATTAGATTTTTGTTCTTTTTTCTAGAAATCTCAGATGAAACTCAAGCCCGGGTCGATGAACTTTTGAAGCGCAACTTCGAAATGATCGGAGTAGAACGCGAACCTAGCGCCGAGATTCCACCACTATACCTCAATGAACCCGAATACCTCATTTGGCAGTACAACCCTAACAACCCTGATTTCATTCCGGGTCGTTACCCTGAGAGAGTCCCTGAAGTCTAGACTAACGTGCGAACTTTTATAGATACATTATGTTGGTTTATATAAAATTTTAAATGTTATAGATTTATACAACAAATAGATAGTCTTGAAGCTAGTTAAAAAAATATATTTGTGTGGCTAATGAAAGTCGATTTGAATATTTATAATTGAATATTTTTGCCATGACTCATACTACTAATAAAATGAAATAAAAAACATTCCAACTATCGTGAAATACATCTAAAGATGTGTGAGTGGATTCGTTTGAATATGAATGAAAACCACTGAATAGAGTTGCCATTGTTAGGTATCATCATTATCATCGGACTATTGTTATAACTACTTATTTACCATAATAATAGTCTTATAAAATACTTATGATATGACAAATTAACGGGATTCTCTTAAAATGCATAAATGTTTTTGTCATAATTGTAATTAGCATAATCCTTTTTGTATAACGGGTTTTAGCATAATAGTACTTTCCCATAATAACATCTAGGAATACTGGTTTCTTAGGTATAACTTATTTTTGGACTAATATTTGTTGGTATAAATTTGATTCGCATATAAATAGGTATCCATAATTCTTTTTTAGAATAATGGTGTTTTTTCATAATTTTTACAAGGCATAACAGTAGGTTAGGGTGCGGCGGGGGTGGCCCTTGGGCCACCCCTACGCCGCCAGCATGTTTATCTTACACACGAAAAGTATACTGAATGATGACCAACAGCATGAAATAGTGTCAAAAATATAAAAAAGTCACAATCATGAACCAAATTCAGCCAAGGAAAAAGTAAATTTCGAAAACGTTCAAAGTTGTGCCAAAACTTTTCTTATTCGGAGTAGTTTTTATGCTTATAATAATTATGCTTATATATCATTATTGTCATTAACTATTATGCTTAAAGTAGTTATGAGTTTCAAAATTATGCTTAAAAAGTTATGACAAATTAATACTATGCGTAACTAATATTAGGACAAGTAACAGTATGCCATGGTAAATTATTACATACTTACTTACAAAATTAACAAATACTTAGAAGCAGAACCGAGTGAGAATAATTACAAGGGTTATGTAAAGGGGATCATTACAATAATAAATGATCCCTTATTCAATGCAAGGGCTTGTTTGAAATAAAGTTTTATTTCTTACGGTCTGGATGAAACAGTCCTTTTGTAATGTAATCATACGATTCGGTAGGTACATCAAATATACGAACGTAAGTTTATGTGCTATGTGCAATTTGCTACTTGACAGACATTTTTATGCGATTTTCTATCTGTGTATTACAAGACCCAAAACACAGACTGCCATGATTGAGCTTCGTGTGACGTCAAATATCACAA
This sequence comes from Pectinophora gossypiella, assembly GCF_024362695.1. NCBI lineage: Eukaryota > Metazoa > Arthropoda > Insecta > Lepidoptera > Gelechiidae > Pectinophora > Pectinophora gossypiella. Next base: position 11,646,907 of record NC_065405.1, on the reverse strand, counting down.
AATAAACAAAGACTATCTGTCAGGTTTCAAATTATACTGTTTGACAGATTGTTTATTGAAAAATGACGTCTCTCGGGAAAATGCCACGTGACCAAACGTTTTCGCACAAAATTTGAAATTATTGAAGAATACATACATACATACATAAACTCACGCCCGTAATCCCTAATGGGGTGGGCAGAGCCACAAGTAATCAGAGACTACTTGCAGCCACTGTTGATACGAAGTCCAAAGATGGATATGATGATTGAAGAATAATTTGTTTTTTTTTTCTATTATATAATGCTTTTTCGAGATAATAAAATATTTTACGAGGTATAAAAATAAGCGTTTGTATTTTTTTTTAAATACTCGCCTGAAACTGTATAGTAGCCAATTATAATAATACTAAAGGACTAACAATAAAGGCTGTGTTAAATATTATTTTCGAGAACATAATTTCGAAATACTGCGAATTCACTTGCCTACTAGTTTATTCCAATTCCAAAGCTAGAAAATACTCCTGACATTCTTTTTCTTCTATCGTGTGGATTGTGAGGTGGATTACCAACCCCATCAACCCTGGTGTCAGGGTTACTATTGAGCCGCCAAAGGCCCCTGACATGGCTCATGTAACGACTACTAACTTACACCAGTAAGTAGTAACGGGGACCAACGGCTTAACGTGCCTTCCGAAGCGCGGATCATCTTACTTTCGGACAATCTGGTGATCAGCCTGTAATGTCCTAACCAAACTAGGGACCACAAAGTATTTTTTTTGTGAAATGTCCCCACCGGGAATCGAACCCGGGACCTCCGGATCGTGAGCCCAACGCTCGAACCACTGGACCACGGAGGCCGTTTAGGAGGCTCCTGACATTTAAGTCATAGCAATCAACTGTTTAGGATTTCCACCATTCTTGCTATGATTACTTCAAGCCATGGGTTCTCATCGCGAACATTAGGAAACATTGTTCAAAAAAATTTCAATAGATGACGCTAATAGTACCGATTTGTAATTAAAGTTTCTTTAAAAGCCAATAATCGATAAATAGGCACTAAAATTATGTTTCATAATTTAAAAGTTATACTCCAACCAAAAGTTAATCAAAGATATTGGCATTTAATGGAGATTTTTATATTTTTAAATTTAGTGGTTACTCTAGCGGATTTACGTCGGAACTACGTCGAGTATGGAGCTTGTTGAGGGGTTGAATGGTCTCGTTTTTATCAACGCCATCTATAATTGTGTGTAAGAAGCTCGCTTAAAGTTGCGCCATCTATCGTTAATTATTGCAACATCGATCTAGCTTTGCCACAGATAATAAAATATTACGTTTTTAAAAGTTTGTGTTTATTTGCAAAATACATTTTTATTGAATTTATTAAATGTTTAGTTGTAATTCCCATAAATTATGGGAGATACAATATCAAATTTTAAAAATAATATAACCACCTATAGATATCATTAGCAACTAAATTTGAGAACAAAAAAAAAACGCAACAATCAAATAACGTAGGTAGGTTAGTACCTACCTATGTTTGAAAATGTTTGTTTTCGTTCGTTTGAATTCCGAGTCGAACTCGCTTTCTAGGTACGTTTTGTGTATTGTGATTTACAAACTGACCCTGGATTGAAATCGGACTTTGATTTGGCTTCATGAAACCTGCTTTCACGTAGCGACACAGGAACAGTGGTTATAAAAAATGCCTGCACACAATTGTTCTTATTATAATTGTACAAATTCTTCGGAACAGAAGTCAATGTTCCGTTTTCCGTGGAATGACGTCAACCGCCTAAAAGTATGGCTTGAGAATTGCGGTAAGTAGTTAAATGTTTACTTTTATTTATTTTTAATATTAAACTGCAAAAAGTTATCAAACAAACAATTTGAAAGAATCAATGACAATCAAGACTGGAATAAAATAAAAAGAAATACCTACTTAACATGGCGGGAAAGTTATTGCCACTCCCCCTATTTGCTAGACTATTATTTTGATAATCGGTTTATCATTTGTCACTATTTAGTTTACCATAATTAATGTAATACTTAAAATCAAGCTGAGATCAACAGTTTAGAGCAGTAGAACAGTTTTTTTCTGTCTGAAGAACATAATAATAATTAGGTATTGTGCTCAATGTCAATTTGGAATTATTAAATTAACTTTTGTACAATTGGGTAATTTAGCATGGCATATAGATATACTAATCAAACTTGAAAATCTTAATTAGTGATTTTTAACATATTCTTACTGGGAACTCAGGGCCTCCAGATTCTGAACCAATTGCTATAACTACTAAAGCACTGGAATAGTCAAAAACTTGTAAAGTACCTACTATATACCAATATTGTATGCGATGCATTTATATTTCCAAGTGAACTGTGGAATAAAAGGGACAAAAGTTAAAAAAGTCAATCAAGTACATAATTATTTCTGAATTTTGGATTGTTTTATTGAACAGTTTATAGACCAGGGCGGTTAAAATACCCACATTGAAGCAATTCATCTATGTAAGCAATATTGCAGTTTCACATTTGTGCATATAAAAGTGTGTGATGCAAACAAATGTCAAATAGCAATATTGCTTTCTTAGATGAATTGCTTTGATGTAGCCATTTTGACCCCCCAGATATCTACTTACACATTTACTTTTAATTTAAGTTGAAAATAAATAAAAATAAAACATTAATTTATTTCTTCTTATACAGTCTTAATAGATACCTAAGATAAATTACTATCTACCAAACCTACAGTTTTATACCAATTTCACACATCGGGACTGTGTACAGAAGCCAGGAACCCAAATGAGGTATACCTAGTATCTTGGTCTCGCTCACGCCTGACCACGTACCAATCTATACATACATTATGTATAGGTAGGTACCTACAAGAACTTAATAAGACATGTCAAAAGTTGCTGTTTTAGTGGATTCTGCCTCTGTGTACGTATTATTGATTAGAACATTAGGCTTATAATCTGGAGGTCCGGGTACTGTTTCTGATATTATCAAAATTACTTTGTGAGATTATTCATCACAAATCAAATATTTTTAATGATCACAAACAGTTAGAACATACAAAAATTTATGCAACATACCTACTACAGTACAAATGGGAGGCCTGTTTAAGCAATTTCTTCCAGGCAACCACTACCATGATCCAACCATTAATCTTTGTTTAGTTATGACATTGCGGACTAAGTCACTTAATTGTCCGAAAAAGTAAGAGTAAGCTTTGCTTCAGAAATTATATAGTTGGTCCGGGCTACCACCAAAACGATTACCTCCTGTTATTTGAGGGTAGAGACGATCCAGCAGTGGAACATCTGTAGGCTATTTATGTTTTATTGAAAATTATATTCTTTTCTTGTAGGTAATATGAACATTGCCCACTTGCCTGCAGAAAATTTGCGGTCAAGGTATTTATGCATTGACCATTTCAATATCAAGTATGTACGAAATGAGACTGGTCATAGAAAAAGACTCCAGAGAAGTGCAGTTCCAGAACCATATCAGACTCAAGACGTTCAAAATCGCTCAAGCACTTCCTCACCAGGTAAGCACAATTAATTTGTCAAGTTATTACCTACAATTGGGTAGGTAGGTACTTACCTACCACCGAATTAATACAAATACAATCAAATTTTTATTGTAGGTTAGGTACCTACCTATTGCTTGAATATCTACATAATATTGGGTTTTAGTATAGTGATAGTGAGTTATTACCTACATGAATGATACCTACCGACCTTGAGTTTTTTGAAAATATGTTAGGTACCTAGCTAATTACAACTTACCTACTACTTAGATGTAGACAAGTTAATGTAGGTACCTACCTACCTAGTTAAATGTTTAAAGTAGGGGATAGGTTGTTTGTATGAAGTGTCCGGGCTGTGATGATAGATAGGTTCGATAGGTGCCTATAGACGTCTCGATTCCGAACCATTTTCAGTAACTAAACTATAATAAAGCCGTATTAACATAAATTGTAGGGTTTAAAATAATTAAAGACGTAAAATATTACTTTATTGTACCTATACCAAGATACCTACCTACTATCTATAATACCTACTTAATACCTTAATGACAAATTGACAGCATCCGTAGTCTAGTGGTTAGAGCGATAGGCTCAAGATCTGGAGGTCCGGGTTCGATTCCCGATGGGGACATTGTCGAAATCACTTTGTGAGACTGTCCTTTGTTTGGTAAGGACTTTTCAGGCTTGAATCACCTGATTGTCCGAAAAAGTAAGATGATTCCGTGCTTCGGAAGGCACGTTAAGCCGTTGGTCCCGGCTATTAGCCGTAAAAACACCTCCACCAACCCGCAGTGGAGCAGCGTGGTGGAATATGCTCCATACCCCCTCCGGTTGATTGAGGGGAGGCCTGTGCCCAGCAGTGGGACGTATTCGTATATAGGCAGTTTATAATACCTTAATAGGTAAGTATCTACCTAGGTAAGTTAGGTAGCTATAGTTAGAAAAGTAGCTTTTCGCTTTCAACTTTACGCAGACGGCGATTGTCGTAGATGGGTAGGTAATGTAACCTACCATAACGTAACCAGTTGTTTAAGCCTGAAGGGGTAACAAACATACAGGCAGATTTACCTACATACCTAGGTACCTACTACGCATCGCATCGCATCATACGTACGGTACGTACCTATCATTTGCGTTTGCGCGACTCAGCCAGTAGGTAGGTACCTGCCTACCTACTTACCTACAATCGTAATAACACGTGACCTCGCGCAACGCAACAAGCTAGAATGGATCTTATCTTTATAATGACATAAAGTCTATAGTTGCTCGACACACGGAATTGAGACGTAGTTTACAATCTTGTACAAAACAGTGCACCGCGCTTACAGGGCTTATAGGTATATTATATTATAGCGGTTATTAAACTACCCAAACGCGATGCGTCGAGATCGCGGGCTCGGGCATCAGGATCGGGCAGTGTTATAATAAACAGTTCATTGGTGGGCGACCCACGATTTCGTCATACATTTTATAGGTAGGTAGGTTACATTGGTACACACGATGACCTGACGCATCGTGTGTGGCAGATGAATCGAGTTAATGTAGGTAATAAAGCCTTATCATTCCACTTACTTAAGTAGGTAGGTACCTACTATGTTTGTGGCTCTTTCACGCAAAACCTATACCGCAGCGTAGCTACCTAAATCATATAGGTACGTAAAGTAAGGCCAACCAGACGAGATACAAAAAGGTAAACAAACGGACCATTACTGAGTTACATTGCGATAACCAGGGATTATCATATCTGTCCTTATCACTCGTACGCGCAGTTATGGCGTCAGTTGGTCAACGACAGCTGTCGTTGTGTTTCGTGGTAGGTACAGGAAAGCAGTCGGTACTGCAGCTGTCAACATTTGGACCGCCATTGTTCATTTCTGTTTGGATTGCGTTCGAAGTGATACATATTTTTTCGTCCCCGTATTTACCTACTTAGATTTTTGTTCTTATTATTCCGTTTCGGTTACTTTTATTTTTGATTTTTGCTGGTATTATGAGTAGTTGTTGATTTAAACACAGTATTGACAACATGATTGATAATACGATAGATAGTTTTATCATAAACACAGCTGACTCGGACTCTTCCGACGAATCATCTTTGTCTAGTACAGACGACAGCGATTAAAATTCGAACTATATGATAATTTATTCAAATATGTTTTGAACCTCTGAAACTTTGTTTACATTCTATATCTCGTCTGGTTGCCTTTAACACGTCAGTAATCTAATCATTATTTTTATTTATTTTATTTTAAGTTATATCTGTCATTATACGTAATTAAAATCAATTTATTCAAACAATTAAAAACAAAACAAACACACCCTATAAATAAAACACCTCCTCCGATGCGTCACATCGAGGCAAGGTTCCCAACAGGCTGGCAGCGTTACCCCTCTGAATCGCCAGGCTAATTCTCTGACAGAAATAACTACCAGCCCTAGCATCCCCCGAAGCCCCGATAAGACGCATTGAGAGATCTGTCATTATTATTTTTTTATTCTATCTGTCATTATAATAATATGGGGTTATGTACACGTTTTGGGGTTATGTATACGTTTTTACAATAAAATACCAGATAATATTTTAAATTTGTCAGAAAATAAATTTAAAGCTCACGTGAAGCTTACTTTATGTAAAAAAGCTTATTATAAGATTAATGACTACCTAAATGATAAAAATGTCTGGTATTGCATGTGTTCCTCTAGTTATTAAATAACTTGTAATGTATATCCTCATTGGTTTTAAAAGATGTGTTGCTGTTGCAGTTTCTTGTCATTTCTTCTCCTCAGCCATAACACCTTGCGAAATGACGTAAATTCAAATATGTTACATTGACCTTCAACAAGTTTATCCATGATAATTACGTTGAATAAATGATTCTGATTTCTGATTTTTATTATAAAACAAAGCTCCCACGCCATTCGCTCGTCTGTTTGTTGGCGGCTAACTCAAAAGAAAAAAAATAATAATGACAGATATAACTTAAAGTTAGATGTGTTTACAGGAATTAGCACCAATGTCATGACTTATAAGAAGTGTTATATATTTTTTTCTTTGCGCTTCTATATTTACAACTTTTTACCACGCACTTCGCATGTTGCCAGTTCGGCGCCTAATCGCGCACCGCGGAGAAATACTGTCACGTCGCTATATTAACAGTAACTTTGCGTCCCACTTTTTGAGCGCTGATGTTCAATCTATGTCCGAAAAAAATCAAGACTAGTGGGAGCTTTCATCGAAAAAGCTGCCTAATGGTTTTGAGATATAACAAAACAATGTATTGTGGTTTTTATAAGTACCTACCTATTATGTCTATCTTTTAGGAATCACTTAACATACACATTTTAATATTTATAAAATGGCTACGTTAATACGTTAGTTACCTACCTACTTTAATGAATGTTATAGTTGACCTTTTCTTCCTTTATGTTAGGTATTGTTATCTCCAACAACTTTGCTTTACATTCATCTTTTGGGGCCTTTGGCGACTCAATCATAACCCTGACACTAGGGTTGATGAGGCTGATATTCCACGCACGATAAGAAGATAAGATTCACGACATTATTTAATACATACTATTTTTCTTTTTAGGTTCATCAGGTACTTTTAAAGTACTGACACCGAAAAAGGTGTACAAAAATAAACGGCTTCGCGACTGCGAACTTGAAGAGCTCGTGGAGCCGCCAGCAGTAGCATACCAGTGCAACACGCCGAAGAGAAGACGGTTGTCAATTACTGAAGACACGCCAAAATGCAAAGTATTAAAAAACAAATTAGTATTGTATCTAACAATAACGAAATGTAATATCTTTTGAATTAAAGAAGTAGTTTAATTGAATATTTATTTCATTCTAGTCATTACAAAAAAAATCTAAAAAAATTTTGATGTTCAAAAAGCGCTAACTTTGTAAGCCAATTTTGAAAATAAATATTTTTGAATCCAACTTCATTTTTGTTAATTTTAATAATCAAGTAGGTATCTTAATTATAATATACTAATACTACTTTTATATAAATTGTAATGAACAATTAGTTATTTATAGTTACTTTAAATGATATCTATCTATGTAATGGAAAGGGGATAGTAAAATAAAAAAGACTCATTTCTATTGTTTAGTTATTTATTCAAAACCATACACAAACTCAGTTGAATCAGAAAAGCTGGATCAGTGTTTTTCCCAGGAAAACCTAGGTAACTATTTGGTACTCAACTAAAACTCATTTAAACAGGCACATTATTGCCAGATTCACATTCGGCTGTTTGCACATCCTTTCCTTTACTACTTGGGCCACATTATCTTTCCACTTATTTTATATTATCTTGACTCAACCAGGGTACTCGCTACATTATGTTACCTACAAATGAAAATATAATAGTTATTAAAAGAGCACATTAATTTTGATCGGCAATGATATTCAGAACAAAACATTCTACCACCCATTAGTTATTATAGGCATTAGTTTATCTATGTATCACAGATAATATAATAACATAACATAAGCAAGATCTTGCATCCCATTGAGGTAGTCAAAGTAACATTCATCACAAGATGAACTAAGCACACGCACCTCACGAGCTTTCTGTTAGGCTAACGATAGGCTGTATCGCTACCTATAATGGTCGGGCCAACTGTGCTAGATGTGAACTGTTTAAAATAAATTAATGCAAGTCCGGTACCAGGGTTTGAACCGGGTTCATCGTTTGAGATGCAAACAAGTCTACCATTATGACCTATTTTATATTAGAGTAACAGTGACTATATAATAATAGTAGGTATATTGCAATGTATGTACACCTTGTGTGCCAAAACTGCTCTGTCCGCCCTGAGAAGGAGAGTAAGTGTGAGTTAATACTCTCATATACCAATGAGTAGATTGGTGGAATGGAGTAGTAATAGTAGGCTCTATTTTTTACATTTAGACACATGGATGGCCTATTACGCATGTAATCCGATGAGTTTGAAATTTATCAACTTTATTGAACATTTAGATATTCGGGCTCAAAGAAATGGGTTAATGGGATAATAATTTAAGCATACATACCTGGCATAGTGCGATTCTTATTTATGCAGAACAGAAGTCAAGATTTAGTTTTCACTATAATACCTACAACTCCAAAGAAAATATTTTTCTTTGAAAAGTAGTGTGGCTTTCATGAGGTAGACTTGTATCATATTCATCACTTGGTCATGGTCAGAAAATTGTTGATATGTGGTTCTAATAGCCTTTGCATGTCATTCTTCACAATGGTTATCATCGTCTTTAGAGATCTGAAATAAGTTACAGGCTTAAATTCACAACACGCTCACTGCCTAACTAGACTTATTTAACTTTTTTCAACAAACAGTATATTATGATTTGTACCATAGATAGGTGACAGCTACACAAAAAAGTATCTACTACATACATACTTATACTCACGCCTGTAATCCCGATTAGGCTGGGCAGAGCCACGAGTAAGCAGAGACCAATTTGGAAGCACTTTATACAAAGTCCTCAGGTGCTTAACCGGTGGTCCAATGTAATGTTTCATCATGCTAGAAAAGACTTGTCTTTCATAAAGGTTCTCCTCTGTCGGTTTTACGACACGCCCGGGATGATAAGGGACGATTGCGTTCTAGGTAGGACCTTAGCTATGTTTTTAATTATCTTCCAGTTTTAGTAACTAATTAGATACTTACAGGAGTTGGAGATATATTTTTGCCAATACAAAATGAAGACGTAATCAATAAACCCCACCAAACAAAGACCTTGTATTCTTTCTTTGCCCACCAAACATCAGATATAATCTGTCAACTAACAACTGTCACCTTGACAATGTCACAGATCATTGTCACAGATTATAATACTAACATGTCAACGTTGAGAAAAAAAAATCCGTTTGCGCCATCTATTATCTTAATTTTACTCTAACTCTAAGTAAATATATTGTGCTTGCAATAACTTGCACTCAGTAAGCTGAAATTTCACTAGATGTCGCTCGATTCATTCGATCCCATCAATAAATGACCACTAGATGCCGCTAAAAAAAGGGCGTTTTAACAAAACGCCCTTAAAAAAAGGGCGTTTTAGCGGCATCTAGTGGTCATTTATTAGAACTAAAAATAGCCCGAAGAATTGCCCGAGTTAGAACGGCACGGTTTCGTTGTATGACGTGAGGCATCTGTACGTTAGTATTATATGATCTGTGCTTCAAGCTATCAAGTTTCAGTTCTTGAGTTTGTGTGCATTTGTGTAGAAATATATATTTTTTATGTTATTATTAGCATGGATAGTTTTCTTTTGTTAACATAGATTTACTTTTAATTAGAAATTATTTTATGGCTCTATCGTTTAATTTTATTCATCTCATAGTTTTTCGTTTAGTTTGAATAAATTTTGTTGGAACTAATATTTTTTGTTGTTATTAAAATACATACGTACATAGGATCAGGCTATTTCCAATTAGGGTAGGCAGGGATCACGGAATTTCACTTACTAGCACACCTCTTTTCCACTCTCATCGAAGTAGGCATTCAGGCATTCTCGCCGGTTTAGACGAAAAAAAAAATAGAAAAAGGGGTTATTAAAAGTTGAAATCTGTAGTACAGGATTGAGAGAATATGCACCATTAAAAGTTTGCGATTTTGTTTGAGTGGAATCGAATATTGTTAACATGTTTAAACTCTATCATTTCGTAATTTTATATTATTTTTTATCTTTTTGTCTCGTAATTTGTGTTAAAAACCTTGTGTCTCGTATTTTGACATGTTTAGAAAACCTAGCTAATAAATTTTATTTCTAACAACTGTCTGCTTTAATCCTGAGTTACTTTGTAAGAAATTAATACGTGTGGTCGCAATTACATACTTTTTAATGTACAATTTTCATTATAAAATAACTAATAGTTGGTAATATAATTACTGATGGTTCCTATATTATATTGTTCAGTGACGATTTTGGCGACTCGAGAGGAATTCGTCAATTGTGTAAGTTAACATTGGTTGAAGGGTGTCCTGCATCACTCCCCGGAAACTCCATACAAAATTCTCATTCTTACCAAGTGCGCCAATTACAAGTGAGACAGACGCTTCGCACGCGCCCCTTTTTTGTCCGGCCAAGTAGTTAATGCCAACTGCGGCAAATCTACAATAAGTCCTTTTCGTAAACTTAATTCACCTGGTTCAATACTTCGGTGAATAAAGTAAACTTAAAAAAATTTATGCACCCAGGTGAATAAAGTTTTTCAAAAGTAAATTTAATGCACCCTGGTGATTAAAGATTACTAAAAGTTTGTTTAATGCACCTAGGTGAATTAATTAGCTCAGGTGAATTAAGTTTACGAAGGGAATAAGTCACGTCAAAAAAAATCACGCGCCCCTTACTCCTTCGCGGCTTACAGCCATTTAGATTATTAAGTAAGACCCAGAGGAAGTGAGGTAAGTGAGGGCCGCATGAATGCGCGTTCATGCGGATGCATTTTCTGTGTGTTAGACTGTGCGTGTTTTCTATACAAACGGAGATACTTACAAGCAACGGAATAACACGCATCCATGCGCTACGCTGCATCATGCGGAGCAGTGTGAGAATCGCCTCAATCTAATTCAGCGCCCGATACGAGTTGGTGCGGGGCGAAGAGATACCGTTCTATGCGCAGTTTATTCTGTCACAGCGTCTATACTGGGTCGTATCAATCTTACGTCTGCGTTACGTTCAAAATTGTACTTTGCTCGGAACCCCAATTGACTAAAGAACAAAGTACATGGACTAACCTCAATAATTACTGAAGACAACAAGCGGCTATTGATACAATTACTTTAATATGAATAGACTACATAACACTCGACCTACAAGGGGGCTAAAATGGCCACATCGTCGAAGCAATTCATCTAAGAAAGCAATGTTGCAATTTGACATTTGCGCATATAACAGTAAGTGGGCAATGAAAACAAATGTCAAATTGCAATATTGCTTTCTTAGATGAATTGCTTCGATGTGGCCATTTTAACCCCCCTGCTCATTATTCTGAGTTAATATCAAGTGGAATTTTCCTTTGCAATAATTTTAAAAAATCATGAATCTTACGACGGAAAATCGACTTGATATTAACTCAGAATCATGAGCTGAATCATCCCCCTCAGTATCTGTACGGTGTAACATCTTGTATTTGTGGCAAAAAAAAAACTTTTTCAAAAGTCAAGCATACCTATCGAGTAAGTATCTTGACAGAATTCCGAAATTATTTTTGTATTTCAAGTATAATTTCGTAGACGATTATTGAATTAATTAATTTTGTTCGTTGCTTATATTAATACAAAACCGTCTGTTGTTCCATTCTCTATATTGTTTGTGGCCATCTGTTTCCAAATAAATTAAAGTAAACAAGGTTACAATATTTATTAATATTAGGATTTTCTATTTAATTAAGTTTGAAACGTTGTTGTTCGGGGCTTTGTGATTTGACAAATTGGTTTATGCTTTTGTCATTCTTAATTCGTTTTCTTTCAGTCTTTCAGACAACTTTGTAATTCCCATTAGGATGGGCACAGTCCTTTAGAAGTTACAGCAGACAACAACTTACGTCCACTCCCTGAAGGTTATATGTAGAGTCAATGAACGAAAGTAGACCTACGAAACAGACTTATGATGCGGATGAAAGTGGTAAAGTCGGAAGAGGAAGGCTTAGCATACTAACTAACGGCCTCTGTGTTCCAGTGGTTGAGCATTGGGCACTGGTCACCGTCCCATTGAGGATTATGGCCATGGTTTTGACAGCAAGACAGTATAACAGGGCACAAGGTGTACTGACAGTGGCGGCCCTCCTAGGGCGATGCGGGCGCCACAATCAACCAAGACTGTACGCCGTAGATTATGTACGCCGTAATTGTCATATATATTAGTCACAATACCGTAACCTTAGAAATGTAAAATGTTTTAATGTATGTGATGTGGTTGTACTTTATAAATAAATAAATAAGACTAGTTCACCCTGGCCGCAAACTAACTTCATAGGATTATTAGATTGCTACATACCGGGTGGCCGTAAACATTTTATTTTTATTTTAAGGGGCTAAGGGGTGCCTGAGGTCTCGCTCCACCTAAATATTTTGCTAGGGTCGCTACTGACATAAATCTATAACTGCGCAGACTACCAATCTCAGAAAGTTGTGAATCACTATCGACATACGACATTCTTGTGACTAATGTATCGATACGGCTATAAATTTATCAACTATTGCTAGTACAAAAACGAAGTTACCACGATAATAGTTTTATCCAAAAGGTGAATATCTACCTAGTATTTGGGTAGGAATCCTAATGTTTTACCTCATCATGTTACCTACATGTTAGTACGGTCAATGTACATACTTTGGTACCATGTCACATTTACTTTTTTGACAAATTGAACTGTAAGTCTCACTAAATGTCAAATATGTTAGTGCGACAGAGTCCTAAAGTGGGTACATTATATTGCTCATGACTGTACGTAATAGGTATTTGACTGGGTCAAAAATAAATTATAAAATGCTAAATGTAGAAATAAAAGCCTTGTTTAGATTGTCAAGTAGCCTATTTGGAAAAATATTAAAGTACTTACCTTTAAGTATCTATTAATATTGCACCTGCCCAGGAAATGAACGAATGAAGGATAGAAATGGAAAACGTAAAATAAAGAATTAAAATTATACCGAAACAAAATAAAATTAAAAATAAACCAACTAGAACCCACTCAATTGAAAACTAATTTAATTTCATTTCTCTTCAAGTGTTTTCTTTACAAATCTTCTTCAATACGAGTCGATATCATTCGATGCTCTGTTTATTTATTTGCTTGTTCATGCAGCGGAGATTCTTGAGAAAAGTTTTAAACTTTCAAACTTATACTCACTGCATGCATAACTAACGTTGGTATTTATGCAACGAGCATTGAATACCTACTATACCGTTTTGGCTTTTTGATAATTTTGGACCGCGGTCCGAATCGACTAATGCTCTTTTTAGTATGGGTCGTTTTGTATCGTTGTGGTGGGAGCATACCAAATTGCCCCTGGTATCTTTTGGTATCGATTCGGACCACGGGATAAAATGAAATTTAAATCAATACTTCATTATCCTAATCCACTGCGGTCCGAAAAAAATAAATTCTTTGGCGATTCACATTCACCCAAAAATATCCATTCAAAAACATAGATTATTCGATAGGTAGATTTGCTCCGCGGTCCGAATCGCTGGCGGCCCGAAACAACCAAAAACCCGTCGTTATAATCAACCGCAACCGTAATAAAAGGTGTGGGCAAAGCCACAATTAGTCATATTCATTAGCCATTAAGCAGCTACTTTGATACGAGGTCCTAAGATATGATGAACCATATGGTGCTTGGCGATCAGTCCATAACAATGGTCCAACATCATAAGTGGACATACTTAATATAATCGAATTTCATAGGGGTTTAAAGAAAGAAAGAAAGATAGAAAGAAACATTTATTACTTCGGGACACCACAGACACAGACAGACAGTACATTACATTTAACACAGGACAGAAACCACACGGAAATCAATAAGTACACAGACAAGAAAAAATATATACTATATATCCAAAACAAAAAGAAAAACAAACCAAAATCATAAAAACAATAAGAATAAAACTAAGTATTCTAAATGCAACGCACTGACGGCCCGATCACTACTGATCGGTTTACTTTCGTTCCTATTCCATATAAAGTTTATAATACAGTGTATTTGTAGAGCGTAGTATAGCGGTTGGTATACATCAAAATACTTGTATATTGGCAAACTTGTGCGATGAAAGCTAGTAGATTACTATGTCAGCATGTGCCGAAGTTTGAGGACTAATTCCACTTTTGTTAGTCTCAAGTCGTCTTTCATTTAGTCATATTGGTTATTGGTTTCTGCCGACGGCCGTCTCTTTAGTTCGACTGTACTACGTAACGAATACAGTTGAATTTGCTAGGGCTGGCTCATTGTACTAAAACGCGATTATGTTTTGAATATCTGATTAATCACTATGTATGAATAGGCATCTAATCAATGTGTTTTGCTTAGCATCGTCATGTGTCATTCAGATAGATGCCAAACAAACGGTGAACTAAGTAAGTAGTAGGCAGTATCTACAGTTAGTTGTTTCAAAACATTGTATACGGTAAAATACGTAAGAAAAGCAATAAGAATAAGTACGTAAATCATTAAAATAGTCGCAAAACGTTGTGATAATCGGCTCGCGTTTCTACGTATATAATAAAATATGGAGAGACATAAATATAGTAAGTAGGTCAGTACTTGTATCACTTATCAGCACTTGTATTCATCTAACAACGTTATTTTCCATCCGATTTTTATACCAAAGTCAAAGAGAAGATGAATTCATTCATTATTTAGAGAATAAAAGGCACCGTGGCTGCAAGTTCTCTTTGATTACTTGTGCCTCTGCCCAACCCATTAGGGATTACAAGCGTGAGTTTAAGCGTGTAAGTGTGTATAGGTGTATATATGTGTGTGTATGTAACATAACATAAACAGCCAGTTCCTAGAGTCAATAATTATTATGGCGATAGAACTCTAAAAAAGAGACTTCCCTACTTACTGAATAGTTTGCCTGAGAACATCCGTCTATAACCAAATAAAAGTAAATATAAAAAAATTACTTAAACAACACCTTCAAGACTCGTGTCCTAGCTAACTTATTATTCCTAGTTAACTTATGTTATTAATTGACTCTTAGATATAAGTTCATATTATTAGTAGAGACTCTTTCCTGCAGACAAACTGTTTAAACAGTTTTGCAGGGCATTGACAAATTGTATTTTTAGTATTAAGATTTAATAATAAAAAAGGAGCTCGGTGGCGCAGCGGTAAACGCGGTCGGTCTGCGATTGTTGAAGTTAAGCAACTTTCGCAAAGGCCGGTATTAGGATGGGTGACCATAAAAAAAAAAATAAGATTTCATCTCGAGCTCCTCCGTGCTTCGGAAGGCACGTTAAGCCGTTGGTCCCGGCTGCATTAGCAGTCGTTAATAACCACCAATCTGCACTGGGCCCGTGTGATGGTTTAGGCCCGATCTCCCTATCTATCCATAGGGAAGGCCCGTGCCCCTGCAGTGGGGACGTTAATGGGCTGGTGATGATGATGAATAAAAAAAAGACCACTAGAGAAGTACGTATAAAGGGACTCAAAATGGTCTTGTTTTTTTTTTATGTGAGATTTACCGCAGGCATTAACTACTTGGCCGGACAAAATGAGTCTCTAACAAGAAGATATCATGATAGCAATATATTATTATCATTTTGTTATTTTTTTGTTGTTGTAGGTACTTACGTATGAAAAATAAATAATGTTTAACAATACATAATAAAATGTTTTAGTAGGTTATAACATTGTGCTGATCAAATACATATTAGATTTTTTTGCGTCTGTAATACACACGCAACATTCATTCGCAGGATTTAATGAGAAAAGTCCTTCGAACATTGAAAAATATATTACGCAGACGTTGAAAACATTTTTTTACCATAGTCATCGTGATATTGACAGTTTGGGATACGAGCTGGACGCTCAGATTTAATGAGTCGTTGCGTCAATCTTAAACTTTTTCAGTTAAATTTGCTGACCCGTACATATTTCTTTAGATTTTGCATAATCAATCTTACTCGTTGGTAATAAGTAGGTACATTTTTGACCGCAGCTTTACAGCTTTCGTTTTACACAAATGTTTAAATGTGTGTAGATTGATTATTTCACCACTCGCAGACTGTACTAAAGAAACGCTGATTGTTTTGCCACTTCGCATATAATTACAAAGGTTATAAACTTAGTAGATATTTACAAAGGTTATAAACACGTTCGACAATAGGAGAAGATCGATGAATACGAAATTAATTTAAAAATAGTAAAGAATTAATATTTTTTATAACCTTTTTTTTAAAAGGTATTTTTATGTTGCAATTGTCAACAACAAATTTTAGTTGAAGGTGGTTTGGTGTGTTGGTGGTTGCATTCAAATAGGGGAAAACCGGACATAGGGGGAAATCCGTACACTCAGAATTTCAGTGCGTTTAAACCCTGAAACCAGGGTTGATGAGGTTGGTAGTCCCCCTCACAACCTACACGATAGAAGAAGACGTGCGTTTAAAGAGAGAGTTACGAGAGAGTTCTGTGGTGGTGTACGATCGTCCCTTATTCTGGTTTTCCCCGCATTGACTATAAGTTACTTTTATATTCCTAATTTTATATTCCTAATTGCTTCTGATAAATTCTGACATGTAAATAGTAAGTCAATTAGGTACTTAATACAATACGAGTCAACATAGACACACTACATCATATCAAAAATAATTGGACATCTTTTGCTCTGGACACAGCTTTTAGTCCCTTGAAGAAGGTAGAAAACATACTTCCGCTATGTGGTTCTGTACTCTGTGCATTTGTATTGTATTGTGCCTACTGTTTCTGAAGGAAAAATAAACGATTTTCGTGATATTAATTTATTTCCACCATTTTTCTTTTAGACGTCGGCAGAAATTACATCATAATTCGCATTTTCTTCTACTTTCTACTCATAATTGTTTTGTTGTAACAATAATAGCACTTAATAGATGACTACACCGATAAGAGCGTGGCTCTTAAATTGATGATGATATAATTATCATATTCTCTACAAATTCAATTTCTGTAGATATGTGACACTTACATACTCCCTCCATATAACTTTTTCGTGCATTTATAGAGGTCTTATCTTATGTAAGAATTTTTAATTGAAAATGCCTTTTCAAGTATAGGTAATGGTTTAAAACAATAAATTTGCTACCATTTACTAATTAGGTACGAGTATAAGATAAACTAGCTTGATACTCATCTCCTTAGCGTTGTCCCGTTTTTGTAGGGTTCGCTTGCCTAACATGAAAATTTGACAGGTCCTGTTTTTTACAGAAGCGACTGCCTGTTTGACCTTCCAACCCGCGAAGGGTAAACGAATCCAGCTAATTTATTGAATAATAATACAATTAATATTATGTGTTATGTTTGATTATTAAAATTAAGTTCTGCGTTATCGGTCCGACGTTATATGAGCAACTACCCACTAGTATAAAAAATGAGGTATGTGACGTATCATCGGTCACCGTCTAAAAAACCTTTTGTTGGATATGGAGCTATATTCTGTGGACGATTTTATTAAAAATTGACATTGTATTTTATTGTA
The DNA here is from genome assembly GCF_024362695.1 of Pectinophora gossypiella. NCBI lineage: Eukaryota > Metazoa > Arthropoda > Insecta > Lepidoptera > Gelechiidae > Pectinophora > Pectinophora gossypiella. Next base: position 11,629,193 of record NC_065405.1, on the reverse strand, counting down.
ATTACTTGAATGTAATTTTATTTTATACATAATTAATTTATAATTATTATTAGCCATGACATTGTAATTGATTTATTATTATCTTTTGACATTTTGATTTAATTTATTATCTTCTTTGTTGACATTCTTTTATTATCATTTTCGACGATCATATTTATGTTGTTACCGTTTTATATTGTGTCTAAAATGTGTTGTATAACTAAATGTGAAATAAATGAATCTAATCTAATCTAATCTGTGCAATAAAGTGTATTTGATTTGATTTGAATATATCTTTCTAAAGATATATAGATAGATATATGTAATGTATATTATGCATTTTCGGAGGTATGTGACCTAACCTGTATTGGGCTAGATTCTCCTTCGTGGGTTGGAAAGTCAGACAGCCAGTCGTTTCAAAAAACCGGACTTGTCAAATCTTCAGATTAGTTAAGCGGATTCTGTGAAAAACGGGATGATGCTAGGATCTCCCTAACATCTGGATATCTTTCTAAAGATTATTTTTGAAGTGATTAACGAACAAAGTTGCAGCAACCCTGCAGTGTATGCAATTGGTCTAGTACGATTCATTCCCTGATGGACGATGCTCAAGTCAGCTCTTCAAATCCTCCAGTTAATCGCCTTTTGATTGCTGAACTCAAACAATTGCTGTTTTTCGCTGAATAGATTCGCATCAGCAGCTTTCATTTATATAAATAGGTATAGGTATTCAAAATTGTTTGCAAATAGCTTCATGTACTTAATTTAATTTTGAATATTGACAATTTGCATTTTTTTATGTGAATTGTAGAGGTTTGCCTCAGAGCGTTATTTACTAGACCGGCAAAACGGCTCCGGGTTCTAATCCCGGTGGGGACACGTCACAAAAACCACTTTGTGATCCCTAGTTTGGTTAAGACATTACAGGCTAATCACCTGATTGTCCGAAAGTAAGATTATCCGTGTTTCGGAAGGCACGTTAAGCCGTTGGTCCCGGTTACTACTTACTGATGTTAGTATGTAGTCGTTACATGAATCATGTCAGGGGCCTTTGGCGGCTCTATAAACCCTGACACCAAGGTTGATGAGGTTGGTACTCCATATTACTCAATATCTGGTCCTCCTTAGGTAGTTATATTATACTCGTCTTGCATTTTGTCTGAACTGCAATTATAGTCCACTCATAAACTCTGCAGGAAAAACAAAGACGAGTAAGATTTCTCAACTCAAATAGTACAAGAGAATGCAAATTATTTTCCCGTCAATGCAAAATAGCACACAGCAGCCAGAAAGATATTACCTGCAATCTACGTTTCGCTGACAAGAATCGGAGCACATCCGATGCGAAGAATATTGAATATATTAAACAACTTTATATTGGGCCGGTATCCAATATTGTGAATAATGTCATCGTAATAGTATAATGGACTAGGGGATTGATGTAGTATTGATATGTTGTCGTCAAATGCAAACCTACGCCTATTCAATTTCTTTTCATGTAGGAAAAGATTCAGATAGAAACATCACCTCATCATGATAGGCTAGATATATGCTGAAATAGTTAAATATTGGCCCCGATTCCTGCAGACATCTCTTAATTTTACTTTAAGTTATACCTGTCATTTTCTTATCCGCCGAAAAGGAAAGGGACGGATGATTGACAGCTCTTAATTTTAGGAAGAATGAGTAAATAAATGAATAACCCGGGCGAATTTTTAGACGGTTGTTTTAGATTTGTGCTTAAAATTGACGTGTGTTCCATAAATTTTATGCTTGTCGATTACCCGTCCCTTTCCTTTTCGGCGGATAAGAAAATGACAGATATAACCTAAAATAAAATTAGATGGTATTTACAGGAATTAGCACCAATAATAAAATAAAATAAAAATAAAAAGCATTTATTTCAGGCGAAGGGTTTATCTGACTGCGTAACTATTGTAGGTAGGTTGAGCCATGTCAGGGGCCTTTGGCGGCTCAATACTAACCCTGACACCAGGGTAGATGAGGTTGGTACTTCACCTCACAACCTACACAATATAAGAAGAATAATGTAGGTGATAAACCTACCTTTTTATAGCTCTTCATTTTATTTAGACGTAATTTCAGTAGTGGTTGCAGACTACGTACCCTCTTTTTTACTTAATAATTATGTTTTCTCAATATTTTGTTTAAAGAAAGAAAGAAAGAAAGAAAGAAAGAAAGAAAGAAAGAAAGAAAGAAAGAAAGAAAGAAAGAAAGAAAGAAAGAAAGAAAGAAAGAAAGAAAGAAAGAAAGAAAGAAAGAAAGAAAGAAAGAAAGAAAGAAAGAAAGAAAGAAAGAAAGAAAGAAAGAAAGAAAGAAAGAAAGAAAGAAAGAAAGAAAGAAAGAAAGAAAGAAAGAAAGAAAGAAACGTTTATTATAAAGGGACACCACAGTAACAAATATAAAACAAATAACAAATATATAATATTATAAAACACGGAGTAACGCAACGGAGTGTTTCTGTCTGGGATCCGCTACGTCTCTTTTTTACCATCAGGTGAGATGTGATCAAACCTGTATTTACTTACATACATACACGTACAAAAGTACACGGATATATCCCGCTGAGTAGGCAGAGACTACTGAATTCCACTTATGTATGACGATCCAAGTTCCTTACACACGCCTTTCGCTTCTTCCAGTCTCATCAAAGACTTCATGAGTTTATTTACTTACTTACATCAAAAAATAAAATAATAAATGTAACTAATTCTCCTCGGACTCCAAAGAGTTATTCACTGAAATATGAACATTACTCGTTGTCGTTGTAGACATTAGGGTTGGGAGAGAATTTCACTTTGTTTTGTTTATTAAATTCCTAACATCGTTATGTGTTTTTTACTATAGGGGATATTATAGTAGGAGTTGCATTATTTGTTTGAAGCCGAAACCCAATATTGGAGAGTGGTTTTGGCAAGGATTTCCTTCTAAACATGCGAGTCATTTTGTGGGAGTGAGCGTTACTTGGTGAAAATAGAACCTTGAAAAACAATAGGGTGTGTGATTGTATGTTTTTGCTTGTTGCATAAGATAGTGCATTTTAATGTAACACTGTATATAAATTGAGGGACTAGTACCTCTGCGTCCATAGCATGATGAACTAAGTGCCAACGCTTCAAACGAACTTTTCGTGAGACCAACGTGATAGGTGGTGTGACGTATCACTGTCTATATCCAAATGTGTTAGTGAAAATTGCATTTAAAATAAATACAAAAAGATGCGAATAAAAATTCTTAAATTGTTTTATTATATTCCCATTTATCATCCAAGTTATCATCTGAGACATGATGTAGAATTTCACTAAAATTAAATTAGGCAAGCAAAGTACTTTATCTAAGTAGGCTAGTAGATTATAAATTGATGAGAGTCGTCTGTGCTTAGATAATTCTCAATATAATAAATAGGTACTTACTCTTCTTATGTTTTCCATATATTTGACTGTTGTCTTTACGACGACAGGGGGGTTAAAAAGGCCGCATCGAAGCAATTCATTGTGCATATAAAAGTGAGTGCGTAATGTAAACAAATGTCCCATAGCAATTTTGCTTTTTTAGGTGAATTTCTTTGATGTGGCTTTTTAAACCCTCCAGTAAACCGTTTGGATAAAATGACGTCGTGTCTTTTATAAACGTCAATTACTGTGATTGACATTCAATTTTCGTCGGAGACGTGTTAAATGTTGCGATCGTAGCAACCTACACACTCTGTGCATTTCTAACGAAAGAAAATTGAATTTATAAAGGAAAAGCTTGTTCTTATGGCGCTAGGGGTTACTTTCTTCTGGTAGATTGAGGTTGTGGTGTGTGGTATTTATTTATTTTATTTTTGCTGCTGACTTTATCATTATAAACTGCTTCCGTTTTGTGGAAGTACATTAAACTTCCCTCTGTGTACTGACAAGGTACATACAGGTACATTGTTGGTACATTCCTTTTTAATATTAAATGTTCATTTCTGCAACAGTGCCAACCATTCTGACCCGCATCCTAAAATACCTATCTCAAAAACAAAGGTAAGCTTTTCTATTTTTAAAACAATGACTAAGAACCGTTGACCTTACGAGTACCTTTAGCAACATCAACATCTAAACGAAAATCACGAGGAATTAATACCGCAAAAATGCATTATTTATGTGAAAGGGCATAATGTTGTGGTCATCAACTCATCACATTAGGACTGAAGATAACCGAAGGGTCAGGATTTAGGGGGTCGATATCTGATCTTTTATCTATCTTTCTTTTCTTTTTACTTTGTATAGAGGACAATAGGGTCACCTAATTTTTATTACTTATAAATGATGTATTATTCTATCGATGTCAATGGTATTTTTCTTCTTCTTATTTGCTTTTTCTGCAATGGATATTGGGCTTTATTTGTGGGTTAAAAAAGACTATTTAATATGGTAAATGAAAATTAAACCTTATCTACTTCCAGATTTAAACTTTGTTAGTTGTAATTTAATAATTATGTATTGCTTCTATGCTGATCTGAAAGCGATTGAAAACATCAAATATAATAAACATTATCTTTCAAGACATGTCGCAAGAAACAACAGCGGGGTTCCATCCTTTCTAATATATAAGCCGATATTTGGGTGCTTTCGGTCAATTGGGTAATCAGCTCGCATTGTCCTAATCAAACAAGGGATCTCATTTTTTTGTAAATGTCCTTGAGGTTTCGAGTCTGGGACCTCCGGATCGTGAGCCCAACGCTCAGCTACTGGACTGGAGAGGACGTTAGCACTTTGATACTAGATATATATCTTTCTTTTCCTAGTGACTTGTGATTCGTATAATTCAACGCCTTGCCCCTTAACCCGTACCTGTACAAAAGTACAGAAATACTATATTATAACGTAGATAGGTATAACCGAAGGTAGTGGGGAGCAATGTGCGTTATTGCCGATTGAATAGATTACCACATAACAGCAACATTGTGAGGTCCTAGATGTTAATGGAATATCTCGACATTAGCATTAATTTGGGAATATTAGAAAAAAACTTATTTAAGTTAGCTACATCATTTTATTCAGAAGCATTCATCACTTGTAGTTAACATATTATTTTCATTATCATTGAATGTCAAACTCATTGAAATAAAGTCGTTTATTTTGTAATTAATACGTATTTCTTCTGGAGATAGGTTTATTTGACCTCACGGCCCTTTGAACCTTTGGGCACCTCTTACAATTTGTTTTTAATTTAAATACTCCTAAACTATGTACCGTATTATATTAATTCGTTCAAAATTCGGCGTTTACTTTTCGCTCAATACAAATACAAACTTTAATTTGTACACACAACTTCTAAGTTGATACCAAGTTAGAAGATTACTTTCCAAACTTTTATAAACGGATGGGGTACGTTGAGATGCATTGATTTTATTTCAAAACTTTCTGATGTGTTACTCGTAAACGCATTTTAGTATAGTATAAAGGCGAATTCAGAGGTGTAGAATCCAAGCCAGGATTGGAACCCGTGACACTACGATGTAAGCCACGCGTTCTCCAAAGTCCAAACGAACAGATAGCGAGATTTAACATGATGTACTAAAAAACCACTGCAATGTGTCATTCTATACGTCAAGAACCCTAACCCTAACCCAAACCCTAACAATAACCCTAATCCTAACCTTAACCCTAGTCTTAACCCTAAGCCCAACCTTTCTAACCCTACGGATCTTATGTGGTCCGCATAAACAATTTTTGAATTTGAATTTGAGAATGTTATTAAATTTTTACATAAAGTGTATTTCTACTTTCATAGCCCGTCAGAGTATAAATGTACTGGTACCCATTTACAGAAAATATTAGTAATGTTTACAATTTCAATTTGCAAGCGAGGTTTATAGCAATGAGACGTCTATTGTTGCAACGTTCAGCATACCATAACGTGTGGTACAAGAGCTTTATTAGAAAAGTTTTATTTGTATCATCATCACTTATTTAAGAGCCACGCTCTTGTCGGTGTAGCATTCTCCATTCTTGTCTCATCATTAACAGCCGTAAGACGCCCACTGCTGGGCATTGGTCTCCCCCAAGGATCTCCACGACCATCCAGCGACTTCCCGCGACCATCACTAAATCTTCGGTCCACCTTGTAGCGGGCCTACCCACTGAGCGTCGTCGTCTGACACATATAGACATTCTATCAAACTACGAATAAATATTTATTCGTAGCTATCAAAGACCAATTCCTTCACCTCCTTATAAGACACGACGTTCGTCTTCTCTTTAATCTGTTCCATGTAAGCTCTTATTGGTCTTCCCCTTCCTCTCTTTCCTTGAAGCTTCTCTTCTAATGTTTTTAATAAATTCGTCGTGTCTTATTAAGTGTCCATATCATCTTGCCTCTTCAGTCCTAAATAACTCTCAATATTTGCCTCTTTTCCCTTACTCTTACTAGCACTTCCTCATTAGTAACTCTTACAGTCTCCTCCAACACCACATTTCAATCATTTTATTTTTATACCTAACCTCAATATTATGTGCAAACTCTACACACTCTCTCTCTCTTTCTTTGACTACTCAAATCGGCGAGTATGCTGAATGAAGTCTATGATGAGAGTAATAGAATAACGTTAATCCATAGAATCAGTTACTATTGAATAATAAGTTTCTTTAACAACTTACTAAATAAGTGTAATGTTTAGTTTATCTGGAAGGCCCGTCCCATAGGTAATAAAGTAAATGCAACTTTGTCATGTTCCAACGCTTGACATTTACACGAGACCCACTAAAGAATTCTTTATTCCCAGACCGTTTAAATGCGTAACGACTTCGTCACACTATACCTATCTGAAACTAAACAGTAGACAGTCGTACACACTCACAAACAGAATAAGTGTTAAGTGTGAAGGTATTTTACGGATTAACGTGTGCTCCGAAGCATGGAATGATCTTATTTTTACGGACAATCAGATACACCACCCACAATATAATTATTTGAATGATCTTCTTCTTCTATCGTGTGGGTTGTGAGGTGGATTAGCAATCTCATCAACCGTGGTGTCAGGGTTACTATTGAGCCGCCAAAGCCCCTGACATGACTCATTTCAATAATGTTCAATAATTACTTAAATCCACGACGCATAAAGTTATTTGTTCATATTTCAAGTTTCAGTCTATGAATTGAACCGCCAGGTGCAATATCGCATGACTTATTTTCAATCTAAGTCCATCTGCCGTGCTGTACACGGGAATACATATCGAGAACCGAATAATATGTTGATAGGAAATCTTTGAATCAAAATTGTGAAAAGAAAGAGTATAATCTGTATCGTAAGGAACGCCATAACGTACGCCTATCTGATTATTTTTCCAATTGACTCAGCCATTAAACGAATAAATCAAAGACAAAAACGATATAGCTTTTTTGGAGCAAATACTTAAGTACTTAGATATAATTTTATATTTTACTAGGCTCTACATTTTTATGCAGCCTTTTACTATTATATAGAAATTCTTTTTCATATCTCGGGCCTATGAAGGCCCGGACTTTTGGAAGAAATTCTTTATTATTAAAATACGCCACAGTAACAATAATAATAATATATCAAATTAAAACTTACACAAATAAAGCCAAAAAAGAAAGACGTTGGTTGGTATAGTTAGTAGTGGACGACCTGCCTGTATGTTGCCGTGAGCAATGTTACTTTAGTAAAATATTGGTCCCGATTCCTGCAGATACCTCCTAATTTTATTTTAAGTTATAGCCGTATTTTTTTTATCTACTTACCGAAAAGGAAAGGGACAGACGATTGTTAATTTTAAAATGAATGATGAACCTCGGCGAATAAAATAAGCATCTCGCTCATATGCAATCCGTTTGACGTTTGCTGTCAACTTAATTCTGTCGAGTTATTGGACCATATAAAATTTTAGAAGGGTTTTATAAATTTCTAGCTATACGTGTTTTCCATTTTTATGCCTATCGATTATTCGTAAGTACCTTTTTTTTTCGGCGGATAAGAAAATGACAGGTATAACTTAAAATGGCGGTGGCGCGAGCAAGCTGTGGACAGGGAGGAGTGGAAGAAGGGAAGAGAGGCCTTTGCCCTGCAGTGGGACATTGAGGGCTATTAATAATAATAACTTAAAATAAACTTAGATGGTGTGTACTGGAATCAGTACCAGTTTAGAACTACGTGTCACTAAACGACGAAATATTTATTACGACCGGGTAATAAACTGTTGTATATTATAGTGTTGTAGATTACGCAGGTATCTTGGTTAGCTATGTCCAAAGTTACCGTACTCTCGAAACTTGCACATCGAGGGTTATGAGTATTCTCAAGCCAACTTTGTGATGCTCTTCACCATTGATGTAAACTATGTTACTATCTTCACTGACTTACTTGTTTTTTGGAACGTGTACTCTTCAATATTATTTATTTGCATACGATGATGGTGTACAAGATGGTACGTTACCTACACATGAGTTTCACATCTTCGGCTCTTTCGGACTCTACAAAATATACTTATAAAAGAGAGAAGGAAACTTTTCGAATTTTAAGATCAGTATCATTAATACACAACATAATACAGGATGTTAGTGACATCGTAATGAATATTCAGGGGGATGATTCAGACCATGATTCTGAGTTCATATCAAGTGGAATTTTCCGTCGCAAAATTCATATTCTTTTTAGTATTTTTAAATTATTTTCAATTCTATACTTATTCACTTGTGTAAGTGTACAAGTACGTACAGGTAGCCATACAAGTAGGTCTGGGTGTTAGCACCATAACGAATACTGAGGGGGATGATTCAGACCATTATTCGGAGTCGATATCTAGTGAAATTTCCTGTCGGAAAATTCATGAATAGTGTTTTTTTAATTATTTTTAGTTACATACTTTTGCGACGGAAAATTTCACTTGATATCAACTCAGAATCATAAAGACGACATATTCGTAATATATCGTCTTTATTGCATATGCAATGTGCTATAATGAGATAGCTCGTGGGTTGTAGTGACGTATGAGCACATTACTTCCTACGCAATGGATGCGAAAGCACTAAGATACAAACGAATTCGACGCCCTAGTAATATTTTTCGACTTCCAAGCCTACATACTTCTTTCACAACACGGTGATGTGGCACGTATATAGATTATCATTATTAATAACACTTTTACTACCTGTTTATTGAAACATTACGTATAAAATGTAGACGCAGGAAGAGTAAAAGATTTTTTTTTGAGATTTGGATTGAGAAATAGTTGTAATAGGGGAAAACAGGTATTGCTCCAAAGTCCACGATATTTATGTGACAATCTTAAAATTATAAGGATTAGAAACATAATATAGACATAAGTAAAACATTACTACCACAATAGTGCTAAAACCCTAAACAATTAACATTTTCTTTGAAATAAACGACTGTTATAATGAAGTCTCATTAAAATCGACATCTCGAAAACGAACGCTGAAACACAAACAACAGTCAAAATGTAAGTGCTTTGTCCTCATTAAAACACTACTGTATAAATATGGAAACAAAAGCTTTTGCTTCAAGATAATATTCCCGACAAGGTACACAAAAATAACAGGGTTTAAGACAGATGCCACACGGGAGTTGTCGAATTGCCGCTGTGATGCGACGTCGGAACTCTGTCGTTTTAAATCATAACCATATTGCATACGACGACACGATGCGTTGCAACGTCGCGTCGTGGCACTCAGTATGCAGAACCACGGAGCTCCGCCGACGATGTAACGATAGAGCAGTAACACATTGTAAGATAACCTTATAAGACGCCAGAAAACCACTTGTACTCACTAGGTATCCAAAGGCCCCCATATCATTTTTTCCCTTTAAACGGCTTTTGTACCACTCTGTATGTATGAATATAAATAATGATACATTTTACACCTGTACCTACACGAGGCGTACTTAATTACTTTTTCCGATTAAAAACACATTTAATTATATAAAACATACATAATTATGAAAAATAAAATGAAAGGGTGGCTTTAATCAACGATTATTAGAAAATAAACCCCGACCGCTTTTGAATTGAATGTGAGTGAAATGTTAAACAAATATTTTCTCTGATGATCAGCTTAATAATGTTACAACTTCCATTGTATATTTTGAAACAGAAGACAAATAATCTTGTGCTCGAGTGAAATTCTTGCAATCCAAGTAATAATCCCCAAGGGGTAGGGTGAAGCCATTTTAATTTTCATCTGTTGCTTTTCTGGCGCGTTAAACATTTTCACTTGCCGCGGAAAAAGTGGGGGAAGTGGGGACGTAGTTATTTCCGCCGGTGCGTCGTGCCTCGGAGGCATTTTCATTCGACGTCGAGGGAAAACCAGGAAAAAATGTACGTTCATTTTGTCACCAAATCTCTAGTGTGCTTATTTTTCAAAGTCGATGTGGCAGCAGGTTTGGTAAGGAGCGATTAATAGTTTACAGGGGTAGGAACAATGAGTCAGTATTGCGACTTGCGATGATGATACTCTTTAATTCGAAAATCTTTAATACTGAAGACCTTGTTATTCTACGAACAGCTTAACGACCTAAAAACGAAACTTTTTGATCGAATTAATTAGAATTAGCTGGTTGATTCAATAATAATATTCCAAACAATTTTCATTATCGTTGAATTAAATCAGTGGTTTATAAGAATTATGAATACATAGGTAGGTATAGCTAAGCCTAAATAATAAACAACACTTATTTACATCTTAAAAAACAAAATGATTAATAATTTATTATCAATTTACAATACGCACTAGATAAGTTCGGTTGCTAAGGTAAAGTGTTCTACAGATTAAGGTACTTATTCTTTTTTATAAGTAATATTTTATTCTACGAAAACTATCGATGTCTAAGGGCGCTTACAGACTAACGACGATGGTGTTGATGACATCGCTTGTCTGTATGCGCACTAATATGCTGTACATCATCAAATGTCGGACTTATGATCGCTCCTCCTTCTTCTGTCACCGTCCCGAACAGAATGCGAAGCCAGATACAGAAGTACCTTTCAGCAACAGGAAAAGCATAGCAAATTAATGTATGCCAGATCCCAAATTGAGCATTCGTATACATAAATCGTGTGTAGCATGCGCCGTCGGCATGAAAGCGAAATGAAGAGCTTTCGGCGTACAAAGCTTGTGGGCTTGCAATTGTGCGACTATTTAAGGATGTGCGACTTATTGCCAGTTGCTCCGATATCGATAAAAGCATTTAAAAAAATATACTTATCGAAAGTAAAGACATTCTCATATTAAACTATTTTTAACGGGTCCTTGCGTGATTTTCTTCTACCGTGTGAGTTGTGAGGTGGAGTGCCAACCTCATCAACCCTGGTGTCAGGGTTACTATTGAGCCGCCAAAGGCCCCTGACATGGCTCATGTAACGACTACTAAAATGCGTGATGCGCGATGGTTGCGTGATTTAATGTATAAAATGCGTGAATCTTTAAAAGTGACTAAAGACATTCTCGTTAAAATCACTTACGCGGTGGCTCATCCTAAATTGCAAAACTTGATAATTTTTCGCTAAATGATGCATGGGACTTTCTTTAACTCACAGGATGTTAATATCGTTATTCAGTCAACCAAACTCCCCTTTTTATTTAAATTCGTTCTGAACTTCTTATTCGCGCAAGGGATTGAAAAGGGCATCATTTGGAATTTGTCTTGCCTCATGGAGCTACCTCCATATTCGACAATTTGCGTAGGTTCTTTTGCATATAGGTATGAGGAAAAATATTTCCACATAAATCTATACAAAGATTTGTATTATTGTACGTTTGTATTGAATAAACTCAAAGACTACTAGACAGATTTCAAAAATTCTTTCCTCATTAGAATGCAAAATTATTCCTGAGTAAAATAAGCTATATTTATAATTAGTAACCTATAAATAGACATACACATGAATTCCTAATGGAGTAGAGAGCCACATGTAATCAGAAGACAACTTGCAGGTCAATGCGACTTTTAATACAAGGGACTAAAATGGATGTTGATGATGATGAAAATCTGTCTAATTTCCGTAAAGCTATCGATGAAACGTGCCCTTCATGACGTCACTATTACGACGTGTCTGGCTGCAAGCTTGTACTCGTTGACATTACCGCTCTTGCGGCTCTCCTGTTACGATCTGTACACTACACGACTCTGTGCTCTGTGTAATAGCATTTTAATCTTTGTTATAGCATACCTGCGTGGCTCTTTATTTGCATAAAAGTGCCTGTATATGACGTAAAAGATAAGCCGCGCTATGCGTAGGAATTCCGTACATGGAATGTGAGAGAAAAAGTTTTATGTTTTACGCTCGACAAAGGGATTATGTAATTTCTAAACGGGATTGACATTTCCAAAGCTTTGTAAAGCATTATAAAGTAACATATTACGAAATTAATTGTATTAAAAATAATTTCGATGAGATTTACTTAGTTCATCTTGCGATTGATGCACATCGAACTCCCTATTGAGATATATGTAGTTGTGAGCTTATGTTTAATTTTATTTATTCCAAAAACAGTCGCAAATTATTTACCGGCCACCTCTGTCCATCTATTGCCTGTTGTGGACGTGAATCATGTATTATATAAGTATTACATGGGTACATAACCCTTCTATGTGTGTCATACTTGTAGAAGCTCCCTTCATCAAATAGAAAGGGTATGGAACATACTCACCTTCACTTAAGGTAACACGTTTGACATCATTCTCGCTATGCTTGTAAGTTGGATTGCAAGAATGTTCTCTTTAGACAGTCAGTGAGTGATGAATTAGAATAATTAAGTATTTCATTCAATGAGGGACTTTTCAGGATACGTTCCTTCAAAGATGGCGCTGTACATATTTTGCTTCGTTTAACACTTTCAAGGACAGAACGTCTAATGACGTTCCGATTCCAAGGTGTCATACTATCTATTATAAACCATCAATGACCCATAGTCTCTGCCCGTGAAAGGGTTAACCGTCTAATTTCATGGATAAAAGACGTATTATGTATCTTTTATCATTGTTTTTGTGTATAAATGATGACCCTTTTTAATACACCCAGACACAATTACATCTTCCACCCTTTATTATTCTGATCAAAATAGAGAAGAAATATAAGTAGCAACGTAATTCTATATACCTCTATAATGTGATCCAAATATCAAGCAATAATTATTTTTATATATGCTTCTGCCATTACATTGTATTTTGGAATAATAATGTACGCGAGTGATGAGCTGAACTTGAAAAAACCTATGTCGAATATTTCAAATACAAAGTATATGTTGAATTAAAGTGTATACTATATCAAAAACATATTGAACAGTAGCAGCTGGTGTAAACTTATTTCAAAATACGAATGCATAATGTTGAATATCCAGTGCTTCTCCTTTCATTCTGTTGAAACTTTTCATTGAATTGGAATGGTTCCAAAATTTTACCCCTATTTCTTAATATTTTCGTCGCGTTAGTGTCAAATAAAAGTTTACACGATTTCAAAGGAAACATACAACCTCGTATTCCTTTATTTCTTTCAACGTTTTTGCTTAGCTTGTGTTATTGTATTATAAGAAGAAAATTATATTATCTTGGAATTTAAAAACCATACTATGCCAGTACAATGGAAATTTTGATTGAAACTTAGCAAAAACTACAAAGATAACATAACGTAGCATCATGCCTGTATGCCTGAAAGGGTAGGCAGTGGTGAAGCCTACCCCTTCGGGTTACGGAAAATTTCACTTCATATCAACTCAGAATCAAGGTCTGAATCATCCTTCGAAGATTTCGTTACGATGTCACTAACAAGGGTGTTAATTATTGTTGTTTCAATGTCACTAACACCCTATATAGTATTTACACCCACCTGTTTCAGTTCCATTTAATGGGGGGCAAACCTATTGCCATTAACCGGGTACATGTCCTGGAAACCACGTGATATCCATTATCATGAATTCAAATTCAATGGTTTAGAGCCCCATACGGGATTCGAATCCGAGACTCTACGATGTAAGTCACACGTTATCCAAACAGGGCTATCACGGGTTTATGGCTATCAGAAAGATAATGAATTTAAAAATTGGCTCGGCGCTTTTAAAAGCTTTTTAAATTGAAAGCTTTTAATGTAGGTAACTTTATCTTTCATACAAAATTGTATGACATGCATGCAATTCTAGCACTCGCTTAATTGGAAAATACACTGGTGCTGATTCCTGTACAGACCATCTAATTTTATTTTAAGTTATACCTGTCATTTTCTTATCCGCCGAAAAAGAAAGGGACGGGTAATCGACAGGAATAAAATTTATGGAACACACGTCAATTTTAGGTAGAAATTAAAAAAAAAAAACCCTTACAAAATTATATATTGCCTAAAAACCCGACAGAATTAAGTTGACACGTCAAACGAGTTGCGTATGAGCGAGATGCCTATTCTATTCGCCCGGGTTATTCATTCATTTTAAAATTAACAGTTGTCAATCATCTATCCCTTTAATTTTTAGCGGATAAGAAAATTATAGGTATAACTTAAAATAAAATTTGGATGTATCTGCAAGAATCGGGGCCATTATTATTTTAATTTAAATTGAAATGACGGATAAAATTTTTAAAACATTTATTTTTTCTAAAACTATAATTATTAATATATTTTTTAAATAAAACTTTTAATTTAACGTAAATTCTTTTCCATAATAAATAGAACATGTACTTTACGACAATTTATAAAGGACACCAGTCGATTCTTATTAGATTATTGGACAGTTTTCTTCGTAACCTTCTTGGTTTGTAATAAATTGATTGACGCGAAAGATTCAGATTTGCATAAAACATCAGACAACTTACAATAATGAAATGGAAGCCGCGTCAGGTGAGAATTATTGCTGTTACAGAAATTCACCTTAAACACTGTGGAAAATCAGTTATTTAAATCTTTAATTACTTACGTAATTTTGTACTTTATATATATTGAATGTAGGAAATCAAATTCGTTAGAACTGGTGACGGAAAATATGTGTCTTTTGCAGATAGTTTTCAACTTCTAAGTATAATATTGTATTTATTAACGGCCTCAGTGGTGCAGTAGTTGAGCGTTGGTCTCACGATCCGGAGACCCAGGGTTCCAATCCCGGTGGATACATATCATAACGTACAAAGGAAACAAATCATATAGGTAAGCTTATCTCTACAGAAAGAGATTTCATATATTAGTAAGAAGGTATTTGTCTAAGTACTTGATTATACTGTAGGTATAAAAACCGGGCCTGTCAAATCTTCAGGAAAAACAGAATAACGCTAACCAGATGATG
Organism: Pectinophora gossypiella; assembly: GCF_024362695.1. NCBI lineage: Eukaryota > Metazoa > Arthropoda > Insecta > Lepidoptera > Gelechiidae > Pectinophora > Pectinophora gossypiella. Next base: position 11,613,914 of record NC_065405.1, on the reverse strand, counting down.
AGATGACTGGAATCCATGTTCAGATACTAAGTACATATTTACTTACTAAATGTCTTCAAAACAAATGACGAAGTCTTTGTCCAGAGTCTGTAAAATCTACAATAGCAATACAATAAAACAAGATAGAGCCAGGAAGTATTTTTTGAGAGACAAAAGATATCAATTTGTTGTTTTTTCTTTAAACTTTTCCTTCGAATACAATTTTCCAGCGACGGAATAGTGGCGACTACGACTTTGCACTAACGTGAACGCCTCGCTAAGCATACTGTCACTCTTGTTAGAGTGGCTGGCTGAGGAATTCCAAATTTAAAACTTTTGTCTTTTCTACTTTTTAAATCTGAGAATTGGCGGTGATGCGATTGTTTTATTTGAAAAAGTGAGTGAACTTATTTTACTAATTCGTTTTAATAAGACTTTCAGGATTCGTGAAACGTAGGTACATAAGTACTTAGTCGGTTTCAATACAAATAATCATCCTTGTGCGTAAGTAAATAATAAATTCAAATTCATTAATATCTTTACACAGTAGGTAACATGGATTTTGAATCGTCATTTTTTACATAACGAAACCGTCATCCGCCTAAAACTACTGCAGCTTCTCACAACCTATATAGCCGGGGAAAAGAATCGTTTTGTAAAAATAAACTAAAGATATTGTTATGCAATTTTAAATTTATTTTGAATAGGTTTGGAGGCCTTTGCTATTTGTTTGTGGTTGAAATATTTTGACCCGATTCAGTTACTTGCTTATTCAATATTAGGTACCTAATATATTATTTAAATTTTTGTAACTATTCTTTTTTACCCTACCCCTACGTAGCGTGCCCATACAGAAGCACTACAGTTTTGGATTTTGTAACCAGAGATATTTCCTATACTTACGGTCTCTTCAGATCTATTATGGCTTCTTAGACCTTTTGGTCGATCCTCCGACCCGGATTGTGTATCTTTTTGTTACAATAATGTGATTTACCACTATACCACGCCGCCCGGGGGGATGACGTGGTTATGTGGGACTCCCTGGGTGTCGCCACCCGGTATACCCACTAAAACCCAACGGTATAGTATTATAGGTAGATAGTACTCTCAAGACAGTAGGTAGTTGTTGAAGAAGACCAATAGCATTTTGCTTTTTGGCTAGCCATCATGTTAAATGTAATGCTTGGTTTACTTTTTGCCGGTTTTGAGAATTTATGACTTCGCTGAATTGCCAGATATTAAAAGCACTTTCTCCCTATAATGAGACATACGTCTCTTTCTTACCTACTTATTGTAGACAAAATCACTGGATATTTTTACATCGAATAGACAAGACTTTAATGTACTCACCAAATCTGATGTTCCACGTGATTATCCCTCTCAAAAGCCTAAAAGCTACTGGAGTAGCGAATAACTGAGAGATTATATTCATAATATTATAAGCTCGCAAGCGTCTATCTCCTGACATCAATGTAGAATAGGTGCACCTTTTGTATACTGCCATGATTTGGCTAGCCAACACACCATCACCCTGTACAGGCAGACCCTCCTGCATCGACTGACTGTTTGTCTCGCTCTGTATTCAGATGACGTACGGCCTCCGTGGTCCAGTGGTTGAGCGTACTGCTCACGATCCGGAGGTCCCGGGTTCGAATCCCGGTCGGGACAAATAACCTTGTGATCCCTAGTTTGGTTAGGACATTGCAGGCTGATCACCTAATTGTCCAGAAGTAAGATGATTCATGCTTCGAAAGGCACGTTAAGCCGTTGGACCCGGTTACTACTTATTTATGTAAGTAGTCGTTACTTGAGTCATGTTGAGTTTCCTGACACCCGGGTTAATGAGGTTGGTAATTCACCTCACAACCCACACAATAGAAGAAGACTAAGAAGAGAAGAGAAGATGGCTAAATAGACCGATCCTGGAACGACATACTCGGCCGCACTTTCGACACGCAAATTGTGAGTCGGCTACACTTGGGTGGCCACCCTGATTATGCCTCTTAGCCCGATTTAATGACGATACATCGAAGAATTTCACATGGACAGGAGGAGAACCCAGTGGTATCTTATATCGAAATTTACCAACAGCAACTAATTTCAGCAGCGAGTATTTAATTTCATTATTTAATTTTGTAAGTAAGTATACATAACTCTCTTTTGATTTAATTTGGTTCTATATGTGGAAGCTTGTAATTGGCCTCATTCTAGCTTATGTTTGTACGTATTTATTTAAGGTTCCGTGCTGTTAGCTTTCCTCGATCTTCTTTGTCCACCCCTGTTCCCAGTTTAGCTGGGGTCGGGTCTCCTTACACGTCTGCACCAGAGAGCTCTGTTCTGGCTTGTCTCTGTACCTGTTAGCTTGTACCTGTTACCTGTTAGCTTTCCTCAATAAATAGATAAAATAAAAAAATAAAAAATAATGGTTAAAACGCTCGCCCCGGCTTGATAAGAGCTGTAGGTTCAAGTCATTTTTTTTTCGATTTAATTTTCTCTTTGTGAGTGTCTCTTATCAAGAGTGAGTGCTAAGTAATCCCTTTATAAGTAGTATATTCCCTTAGAAGTCAGTGCCCATTATCCTAAAGATTTCAAGGCCGCAAGGTCGCGAGTTTGAGAAGCCCTCACAAGTTTCAAGTGATGTAAATTGGGTTGACGAGCGGGACAAACTGTTACTCGTAATAATGACACGATGAACATTTCTATCACAAAGTAATTTGTTGGGTTGATAAAATAATATGAACTACATATTATAACAATACTTAAAATATAAGTGCAATAATATTGTTAACATATAGTATTATTATTATTAACCTGAATGATCCCACTGCTGGGCAAAGGCCTCCCCCATGTCTTTCCAAGTAACCCAGTTCTGTGCAAGCATGATAAATATAAACTGTACCTATCATTGACTAATAATTAAGTAAGTGTCTTCCAAAGCACAGATCATCTTACTTCTGGACAATCAGCTGATCAGCCTGCAATGTTCTAATCAAACTAGGGATCACAAAGTGATTTGTCCCCGCCAGGATTCGAGGTGCACCAACTCCAGCTATGTTTAAGGACCATGTAATAAAGGCTGGGAAAAATAAATTTATATATCTGTCTGATAATGTGACAGGCGGGAGGATCCAAGGTGTTTTTTCTTACCTTTGCCTTCAACATTGATTTGGAAACCATAGAGTTTCATAAGTTTAGTTAGTTACGTTTTCACAGTTATATCTTCATTATTTTTTTAAAAAACTTAGGTACTTATCTGTGTATTTTTGTAACGTACATTTATGGACCGGATGGTTGGAAGCTAAATATTACGAAAAATAAGTACCTACCTACCTTCATATCCTATATGACATTTTTGTTTTTTACTGGATGGAGAAAGGATAAACAATGAAACAATTAGGTCCTTGCTAATATTTGAAAAATTTCTCGACTTTAAACAATAATCTATTGCTATTGCTGCTTATAAGTACTCCAAAATGACCATTAGGGACCAAAAATGCCGACGAATCCACAGGCATTTCGGCAGTTACTAGTAGTTATAATTCAGTGCCCTATTACTCAGGAGATGGGACTATAACGCAGATTGATATGGTCGTGTTTGGAGGAGACGGCTCAAATAACGACCTACAAGATTTATTTTACTCATACGTTCTTACCGCATATATACATAAAGAATTATATGAAAAAGCCGAAGCCTTATGGTTTGTTATTAGTATTATTGTTTCTCCAAACATTGGAATGGATTGAATTTCCCCACTGGGGTTCGAACCCGGGACCTCCGGATGGTGAGCCCAAAATTCAACTATCGGACCACGCAGGCCGTTACAAACAAATGTTCGTTAACTTACTCTTACTTTTTGTATAATTATGTATATTTTTAGTGAACTATTGTATTGGGATAGTCTTGTAAAGATAGTTCTAGATCATTGATAAATAAATAAATAAATAACAAGGATAGAGTCGATTTTTTTGCCACCAATTTCAGTTTTTACTTACATCGATAATTTACTAATAAACTATACGTACTTATCTACTTATTATATGAAACGGTTAACCTGATACTTACTAGATCTGCTTACAGTTCTTACATACATACATACATAAACTCACGCCCGTAATCCCTAATGGGGTGGGCAGAGCCACAAGTAATCAAAGACAACTTGCAGCCACTGTTGATACGATGTCGTAAGCTGGATATGATGAACCTTATGGTGATAAGGGATCAGCCTATCGCCCATAACATTAGTCCATCATGTTAGATGACACAATCCCTCTGTCGATTTTTACGACATGCCCGGGAAGACAAGCAGCTAAACGTTTTCTATGTTTTTTATTTGCTCCCAGAACAGCATAAAAGCATAGTTGCTTACAGTTCTTGATATTTATTATTTTAAAACTTCAATTATACATTGTGGCTTTGCACACCCCAATGAGAATTACGTGCGGTACGGGTATTGTGTGTTATAGTTGTATATTTGTGGGTATACTTATTTACGATATTAAAACTAAAATTATACACATCCATTATTCGAGTAACCCTCCTTTGAGTCTCGGGAGCCGTCAAGAGAGCTTCTCTGCAAACTACGCTTGTCCCAGTTAAGATAAAACCTATGTAATCTATTCACTCCCTAGAGATACAAGTCTGAAAATAACAGAAACTTCATTATATAAATAATATTTGACCGAGACAAAGACTTTAGAGATTGGTGTATGAATGGTCTTTGTATCAAAAATTGCTAAAGTAAAACTAATGCATAAAATGTATCAACAAGATGTTCTACCGCTAATATATTTTAGTATAATAATCCGGTCAAGTGCGAGTCCGACTCGCGCACCGAGGGTTCCGAATTGATAAATTACTGTAAATCAGTAAATAAATTAGGGTCAAAAAGCTCAACAAAACAAATCAAACAAGCTTAAATCTCGGACAGACGGACAGGCGGACAGGCCGACGCGCGGATGGGCGGAGGGGCGGACGGGCGGACAGACAACAAAGTGATCCTATATAGGTTCCGTTTTACTTTTTGAGGTTCGGAACCCTAAAAATAAACGTATACGCAGCGTAAACCTATTATGTAAAAAAGGTAAATGGTCTCTGGAAATCGTCTAAGACCATTTACATTTACGTATCTAATTGCAACTGTATTAAATAAATAATGTGTAGATCCTTATAAAAAAAGAAACATAAACTCAATGAAAGAAACGTGTACAAAATAGAAAAACAGCTTAAAATACCTGTCTTCATATTAAAACGAATTCCTTTATTGATACAAAGGAAAATGTCCAAACAGACAGATCTTCAAGTAATTAACCGTGGAATAAATCCTCAGGATTCTTTTGTTTAAAGGAAACTGGATATACTTAAAAGATATTTTGTTTTGTTACACGTTTCATTTTATTAAATTCTTTAGAAACTTGAAGCAGTTCAATTGCAGTAGATTATGGATCTTAAAGACGTTTTAAGAATAAGGAACAAATTCAAATTAAGATTTCTCAATTTCGGCATCATGTCTCCATGTCGCGTACTCGTATAGATTGCTATGTAATATCCATTTTAATAAGGCACGTTTTCAGTTATTAACAAAATATTATGGTATTTTAATCTATATTTTACCAAAATAATCTATTCATCAGAAAGCAGCACGTGCAAATTGCCTATCCTTTTTTTTGATGCGACTTATAGTAGATTTGCCGCAGATGGCATTAACTACATGGCCGGACAAATGGGGACCGCTGAGGGCTCTCACCCAGTACAAAGTTTAAGACAACAGGCCTGAGGGTGCCCAGTTGGACGCGAACCTCGGCTCAGCGCGTCGTCTGAGAGGAAGAATATTTGAAAGAATTAATCGACCCTAGTGGGTCGATAGCGATAAGCGCTGAATGAGCGAAATCGTCGACTACGCCGATATTGGAGTTCTTATTAAATACTTTTTGATAACTTGGTCGTTTCTACCAGATAACTCTGTATAATCTGTATACGTAGTCAACCAATAAGATCAACAGCAACACGTGTTACCCCTGAAAGGGTGAACAGAAGTGTATAGTTTAACATCCATTCCTCGTCAGCTATATTTACGTCTCATGTTATATGGAGCGAGCCCATTGGTATTAACCGGGCACAAATCTTGGAAACCACGTGACATCAATTATCTATCATCCAAACAAATTCAAACTGATAAAGTGGAATTCCGTGGTTTATAGCCCAAGCCCGGATTCAAACCCGTGACATTACGATGTAGGTCACGCGTTCTCCAAATCACGGATTCCACACAGATTACCCGGACATGGATTAACGAAAGAAATTACCCTGCTATTTCTTTTAAACTGTACCTTCATACTCCACCAGTAGCACTTTTCAGTAGCTTCCTTTCGACACGAAGTCCTGAGATGGATAGCATGAACCTTATAGTGACAGTTGATTAATAATGGCCTATAATACTCGTATTGCAGTGGACACAAATCCCTTTGTCGAGTTTTAGAACGTTTCTGGAATGATAAGTAAGTAAGTAGCTAAACAAATTCTATGTTGTCTTTTGTTTATTTCCTCTCCAGTAGGGGATGTTTATGTAGGTAGGTATACGTTTATGAATATCTTAGGTAAAGAAGTAACGAAAACTTTTGTTTTGGGATTTGCAGTATTATTTTGATGAATACCAAGTACTTATGCATGTTTTAGCATTTGTGAATGCACAAGCGTTTGTTTTGTAAAAAATATTTTAATGAGACTTTCCATTCCACAAGTCGTTTATTTTAAAACCATTCCAATTATATTACACAGATGAAGAACTCTTTGAAGGTTTTATGTAAAAACACTAGGTTTCATTGTGTTTTAAATATTTATGAGGTAAGATACAGCCATAAGTCACCCGAAGTTTGCTTGCATTTTTGGTCTTGATATAACTATCAGAATAGAACGTTGTCCCATTTACTTTTACACTTTACAAAGATCGAGCAAATCTGTAAACTATTATTTAATTTTAATGGATGTCAGCCCCGGAAAAGGGAAGTAGAGTTGGAAGAGGAAGGCTTAATAATAATTAGGTGTGCACACCGCAAACCCAGGATGGTTTAAAGAAAGGCCTGGTCAAAAGTACTCTAAACTCAGACTTTGATAAGAGTGGAAGACGCGAAAATAATATTTTTTTTTTATTAGCAAAGAGATTAGTACAGGTGTGCGCTTAAGTTAAGTACCTACATAGAAAGTGTACAAATTATTTTTTGAACTCTGATCTCCAAACTAAGCTTATAGGCCTGTGTCTTGGGGATCAGAAAAATAGCGTGTCAGTACGGTCACGAGCATTAACATTGTATACACTTTGGTACCATGTCACATTAACTTTTTTGACAAATTGAAGTCTCACTAAATGTCAAATATGTTAGTGCGACTGAGTCCTAAGTGGGTACATTATATTGCTCATGAGTGTACCGTAATAAGTGGAATTCCGTGACCTCTGCCTACCTAACGGGAAATATGTATGTATGTCAGTCACTTCAAGGCTTCATTCTTAAGGGTGATCAGGTGCGAGGAGTTGCTTCAAACGTGATGTATGGTCTGCACGTCAGCGCCACATACGCAGATAGGGGGATTCAAACCAGCTACACTGGCGTTTGTATTGAGCGCAGCACCCGCACGGACTGCGGAGTCGGTGGTTCCATTATTTGGTCGATAACACATGTTTTAATAAGGTATTTGTATTTTTTTTTGCAGTATGGCGTGTATCCCTTATACCCTCTAATGTATCCGTCCTTTTTTGTCATAGGTATGGTCGGATACTATAAATTGGAGGTAAGAAGAGACACGGCTTTAGTATTGTACATATACAAGGTGTTCAGAGGGAAAATCCACAATCTAGAGATCCTGTCCACATTAGGGTTATTAGTGCCGGTAGACGGTCGCAAAACCAGGCGGCCCCCGCGCATATTCGTGTTGCCCACCGCGCGAGTTAAGGAATCCACTTCCGCATCATCAGCATTCTTATGGAATGCTGATGTCAACTTTACATGTAAGAACTAGATTAAGAAATTGTATGTTGTTGCAATAACCTAGTTTAAGATTTTAGATGTAAGCAATTTATTATTGCATTAGGTCAGTATATAAACATAAGTAACTAGCTCTAAGATGTTCTTTACACTACGTTCTCTTGAATAAACGTATCGTGTCTCCCGGAGTCTGTGTCTCAATTATTTACACCTTAATTCGCGCACCAACATCGGCAGATACGCTCCAGTAGCGCACGCACTTAGGACCATCAATGATATTTCTCAGCAGTGTACTGACATCGACCTATTTACGTGTTCGTTGACGGAATTCACGAAGTTAGTTATTAAATTCTTTAGTTAGGTACTAATGTTATAATTGCATTACATAGTCGAACTGGGACTGGCTGTAATGTCCATGTAATTTGTGTTAATAAATAAATAAATAAATATTGAGAGTAGGTCTAGGTACTTTCAATTTCGTGTTATTATTGAAATTGAGTATACTTAATACTTTATTTTAAGTTTTAACCATTGGAAACCCAAATAACCTGGGAAATAAAGTATTATAAGTAGTTACTTAGTATGTACCAAGCATAATTGACTATAATTTATGTCAAGTAACGGGATCCTAAACAAACAAGACTCCAGTAGGGTCAAAGTCACCTTATATCCAAAGGTCGTCTGAAATATTGAGTCTCATAATTTGTAGATCAAAGAACAATTTATTCTCCGTGACCATAATGTTTATGGCAAATAACCCCATCGTTTCGTTGGATTTGGGATTATTTACTAGGGGTAAAATAGGATAAATGATATTGTTATAGTAGGATAATAAAATAATAACTCGTGTGCCTAGTTATATTTTTTATGCAGAATATTAAGTTCAAATGATAAATCTACCTAGCAATAGTAGAGAAAGTAATAATATGGTCGAAGCTGACTTGGAAGACCAATAAAGTAATATAAACTAATATACAGGTTGTTAGTGACATCGTAACGAATACTAAGGGGAATGATTCACGCCATGACTCTGAGTTAATATCAAGTGAAATTTTTCATCGCTAAATTCATGTCTTGTTTGTTCTTTTTTAATTATTTTCAGTTCCATACTTTTGTGACGGAAAAATTCACTTGATATCAACTCAGAATCATGGTCTGAATCATCCCTCAAAGTTTTTGTTACGATTTCACTTACACCCCTGTGTAGAAACTGTTTTTTTAATAAAAATAAGTACAAAAGAAAACAAAAATATAATTCTACAAAGAAAAATAAGTACCTACCCTCACCCACCTAAGCACTTTAATATTCAATGTAGAATTATGTTTAAAAACCCACGTTGGCTTTGCTCATTTTGCTCAAGCTCGTATTCGTAAAGCAAACGACACCTTGAGAAAGCGGCGCTCGTCGTATATGATGACGTCATCAAGATGGATGACGCAAGGCTTTGTCTGCATCCAACAATGGCGTGTGAACGTGAACGTGCACTGTCGGGTATGGGTCATCAGAATATGACGCAAGATTGAAATAGACGATAGATAATATAATTTGGAGTGAACTTAGATGTCGGTAACTACAAGAATATATTTGAGTTTAATTATTAAATTAGAAATTTCCTCCGCCCTATACGAGCAAGCTACGAGACTGATCTACTACTTAATAGGCTAGTTTCCAACTAGTGAAATCAGTCACTTTTTACTAAACGTCAAAACACGAAATCATTTTGAAGTATGAAAAAGCACACTGTGACATCATAGAAAAACGTGATAAAATGTCGGACTTATTATTAAGGTTTTCTTGACTAAGGAACCAATTGTATTTGTTCCAGATAAATTCGTTGTGTTATGTAGAGTAAATCCCATTAACTTACTAGTTTTATTGATTTTTGTATTGTGTGATATTCATAATACAAAAAAAACATACTTAATAAAAAAAATGGAAAAAAAATAATGGTACCATTATGAGTATGACGTCTCAACAATAATTCGTTTTCGGGGTTTTATTTCCAAGGTTTTTGCGAGCAAAGAATAACCATTCGAACCAACGTCCAGAATTTTTATTTCGTGTACAATTATTTTTACATTTACAGGCTTATATCTAGTTATACTTAGAGAATATTAACATTATTTTAACATTTCGTATAGGTATTTACATTCCATTTGCATATTTGGCAACAACCTTGAGCTTACAATTGTCCATAACTAGCAGAAGATTATTTTATTATTAGGTATGTAAATGTAATGTAGTAATAATTAGATTTACTTGGATACGTTTTTTAGCTGAAATTGCTGTTATGATAATATCATTATTTTCTAGAATGCTTTTACGGTGTGTCAATTCTCATCGGCTTAGTTAGTCTACTACTACAAAAACGTCTGAAATTCCACTTTATTATTTATTTCGTCTACATTTGTAATGCTCCGTATCCAAATCGAAAATGGAACATTAAAAAAGTAAACAAACAAATAGAGCACGCCGGTGGGGATAATTGAAATAAGCGCTACCGATAATTTCATTAGAATGAAATAGCGATTAACAATAACACTTATCTAACCCTTAAATGAATTGACGTTATATAAACATTGGCACAAGTAATTGCGTTTAACACTTCCTCGAGTTGCTTACTACCTACTTAAGATATATCAATAGATATTAATTTACAACAGATTACTTACTCTATATTCGTATTTTATACTGTAAAGAACGTTCTGAAATTTGTTTCACATTTTATTTTAAAATACAGTCCATTTATCAACAAATCATATATTATCCGTACTTTAGTAAACATAAATAAACCGAGTTCCGTATCTGCTCCCGTATAACTCTTGAGACGTCTCATTTAGCATGATTCAGCACAAAATTCACTTTAAACTCATATTTTAAATCAATGCAATTGTTACTGTTCGTACATTGTCTAGAAATCACTTTTATTTCACATATCGTTCAAATATAAACAAGTTCAGAGGATTCATTTATATATTGCATCGAATAAATTGAAATTCAGATGCTTCATATTATTTTTTATGCTCATTTGGCACAGTTTTAGCGATATTTATATTAACATGAGTTGTTTATTAATTCTCAATTTTTCCTTAATTAATTCCTCACTTCTATCGCACATTTTAATAAACAGTCCAATGTATCACCAAGTTATACATCTCGTATCAAAAGACCGTTCGGCTGTATAGCTCAAACTTTTCGAACTCTAACATTCGAGTGCGAAACTTAGAGATCATTTTGGCACGATTTTAGCACAATATTCGTTGAAGGATCACTCCAATTCACTCCCCAATTGGGAGCACAAAATTCTAAGAGGGAGGTTTTAGCGGCGTGTTGCCGACATGCAGGTTGTTCAGTTGGGGAAGCAAGATGGCTGCTGTGGATATGGTGGTCACCAGCACAAACACTGCGAGCAGAGCGCGGTCCGCGACCACTGCCACCTGTTGACAAACATTTTTGACATGTTTAAGAAGGTTCGTTTCGGATCTGCTACGCTATAACAGTCGCAAATAACCATCAACTTTCAGATTCGCTATTATTAGATTACGGGGTACTTTTTAGGAGTTATCACAGATGGACTGCATTTAAGCTGCAATCCAGATATTCCAGATGCAAATTACAGTTGGGATGCCGTTTTTGTGCAATTGGCATAATTGCATCGTAAATAAATATTGCAGCTGACAATTTCGCAGCTAGCTTGCAATTGAAATACAGCTAATCTGCAATAGTTCTAAGAAAAGAGTAGGTGCAAAATTATACAAGAACGCATCAACCTTCCTGGCTTTGCAAGGGACAAGAGTGACTTATTAAATCAGGTGGTACAGTACAGACATACAGATACCTGTTATCTTTCATGGCTTGTTAAAAATAATGAGGGTAAACGCAGTTCTTGCTGCTATCTAGGTACATTCTTAATGAAGTTATATACGTTACACGTGTAAGATATTGCAAATTAGTATGCATACTATTTACAATACACCTGCAAGTTTATGTAACTAAGTAATAGCGGAGAAGATAGAGGTATGTTCGTTTAACCGAGCTTATCATGTTTGGCTCGGACAAACTAATTATGAACTAGTCAGAAGGAGAATGCAAGTGAAAGGTAGTTAAAACAAAGCACGTAGGTTTCAAATAGTTGAACTAAACATTGTAGGTAATATTTAAGTTAGTATTTAAGTTTGCATGCGCTGTTTTATTCCCTCCAGTTGCAGTTTAGTTCGAGTATACTCTGTAACAACGATTTGAAATGAAAATGAGGTACCTATATTTTTGTAATGTGTTTTATGTGTGGTAGGTATAATATTATGTTGGTAACTACATTTACAATACCTGTATTAGATGTGCTGCATTGATAATATCCTGAGTATCTATTTTAGTTGAGTTTGATTTTGAAACATTTAGTCATTTGAAATCTACTAAGGGATAGATTGTGCACGGCTTTTAGCTAATAAACATTAGTTTTAAAGTTGGCGCTATTATTTGTAGTTATATTATTGCTTATGTTTGGCATTCTATACTTTGTATTAAGTAATTTAATTAAAATTAAGGTAGTTAAGGTGTTGAAAACATATTTATCTGTATTAAGCTATATGGTACGAGCTATGTACTTAGTATGTAGGTACCTACCACGTTAAGCATGTTAGACATTGTATTAAACTGTCATATCCAGGCGGATTTTGTGGAATACTTATAATATATTTTTTAACGATAGAAAGACCTGTATTAAGATATTTAAGCTGTTATAGGTTTCCTATTAGCATTCAGTCATCAATATTCATCAACAACAGGATGGTCCCTATATCAATATGAATGGAAACGATCCTCTCTGCTTAGTTTAGTACAATATTATACATGTCATATTTTATAGGTATGTTAAAGGATTTATTTATTTATTGTTTTAATATATAATACAACACACATGCCTAGAAGCTTTCTTGCGATTCTTGTATCAACATTTCTCATATTTCCATATCTGAGGAGGCAATTTATCTTGATGTGTCACCGAACGCTAGCTGATACTCCATCATAAATAAAATATAAATGGAACTGACAGTATTAGTATGCAGTAAAACATTGTGAAAAACAAAATTTTCAGCGGGAATCTATTCGCCTTGAATAAGTAATGTATATACAAAACAAATGAACTAGTACGTTTAATATTTATAAATTATTTTTGTTTTTATTCTTACCCGTGCTTGGGAAACTCACAAAGAGAAAATTTAAATTGAAAAAACATCTGTCTCGGTTGGGACTTAAACCCACAGCTCTTGTGAAGCCGGGACGAGCGCGTTAACCATCACACCACCGGGTCCTCCTTCTGTCCATGCGAAATTCGTTCGTCATTGAACCGACTCCGGCACCATCAGCATTATCATCATCATCGGCGGCAGTATGACTTATAATATCATTATAATTTCGTATGGACAGGAGGAGGACCCGGTGGTGTAATGGCTTGACAAGAGCTGCGGGTTCTAGTCCCGTCCGTCTCAATTTTTTTTTCGATTTAAAATTTAAATTATCTCTTTTCATCATGAGCGCATTGGTGGGCCGGTACAACTCGCCGCTGCTGAACCGCTGGGTGCGATTGCACGCTGTAACAGCTGCTCGCGGCTTCGGTGATTCGGGCCGGCCTCATGTAGTTTATTTTTATGTTGTCATCTTTCGAATCTAGTTACTAGGTTTAGCTTTTTGTTACTAACTAAATATGGACTAGTTTCTAAAATAAATATTTTGAATTTGAATTTTGAATTTAATCTTTTTATCTTCTCTTTAATATTTTTTTTCAATTCTCAATATTGATTTGAGAGAGATAAAAAACATGATATAATTTACACGGATTCAAATTTTATTTAGAAGTATTTACTATTGATATTCGGCGTCATGCTACTTACCGAACCAACAACAATTAAGATAATAATAATTTATTTGTTTACTGGAAAATATGCTTAAATTTTAACAAGTTAGGCGTTTCAGGACTCTCAATTTTATTTGTCTATCCTAAATAAACTCACCTATAACTAAAATAGTAAAAACCAACCTTGCATGAAAAAGCGAGAATACGTTTAAATAATTTATTCAACTCATTAATTTAAATACTAATGAGCTAAGCTTAGCACAAAAAACTTTTAGTCCAGTCAAAGTGTTCTTAATGCTTGACGGTCAAACAACCTTACCCTCACTAATTGATCCTCACTGTCTGCCAATTTATAATTAGGTGTACGTGGGTGTAATCACCAAAGTACTTACCTAACGTTTGCCTTCATTCACTTGTTGACCATTCAAGAGTAAATAGTTCTTTTTTGACATGACTTATAGTAGATTTGCCACAAATAGCATTAAGTAACTAATTGGCCGGACAAATGGGGAGCGCTGCGGGCTCATCCGGTACAAAATTTAAGACAACAGGCCTGAGGGTGCCCAGGTGGGCGCGAACCTCGGCTCAAGCCGTTATCTGAGAGGACAATATTTGAAAGATTTAATCGACTAGCGGGTCGATAGTAGTCGACCACACCGGCAGGGTGGGTATCCGGGTCCTGAAATGTTTGTTGTCGCCAGCTGATTGGCCGCCTAGCCATAGCTAGAATTCAAGAGTAGTGCAAAATTGTCTGCTCTTTTAAAACCACGCATGGGTACTTTATGGTTTCCCCGACGCAAACAAAGTACAGAAATCGGTCGTTAGGTATTCCTCACTTTTTTTTTATTTGTGCCTGCCAACTGCTTGTTTTATAGTATATTTACATTATTCACTAGTTAAGTTTATAAATAGTTACATAAACATGTATTTAATGTGCGTTATATTGCTTTAAGTACATGTAACCTATACATTTTCTGCACCTGTTAATAATTACTAGAAATGCCGAAGTCACGTCATAAGTGGTTCTTAAATTTACCTCCAAAATACTTATTATAAAAAATCGAGTATGTGTGAAGTAAATCTTATATTTTTTATCGTTACCTGTTTCCATTCGAGGTTAGCGCGCTCCAGTCGTTCGTTGGCGGCTACGCGCTGTTCGTGTCGCGCAGCCGCCTCGCGGATCGAGCAGCCGCAGCACGCGCACCGGGAACATGACCCTGCGCACACGTCCGCGCCAGCGCCTGCGCCCACTCCCGCTGATGCTACTGGTCCGCCTGCCACAATAAACATAGCTTGCAATGTTTGTTGCGAAGGCTTACAACACCACGAATGTATAAGTTGAACTGTCGATAAAAATAATGGGAACTCGCAAAGTAAACTAGCCAGGGCCTTATTTATAATTGTTACTTGTTTGTTGTACTAAATAAACTTTCTTTCTTTCTTTCTTTCTTTCTTTCTTTCTTTCTTTCTTTCTTTCTTTCTTTCTTTCTTTCTTTCTTTCTTTCTTTCTTTCTTTCTTTCTTTCTTTCTTTCTTTCTTTAAATATCTCTTTACCAGATTAATTTTAGGGATAAAAGTGCATGAAAAATATTTGTAAGTATTTATTGCACCTACATTTTCCTCCTTATTGTTGACATACTTACATATATTTTATACATACATATATTACATATATTGCATCGTTATAAATGTGCTACAAAAATTAAAGAACACCATACAGGTAGTAAATACTATTTGCTGCAGTAACTAATATTAGACTCCTATTAATTTAACCCAAATTTCACTTGATTATTAGTGTGTAAGACGGGGGTGTAAAGGATGTATTTGGGGTATCGAACAGAGCGTACTAGACCCGCTAGTCACAAGTTGGTTGCGTGACTAGGGATTGACGAGTGTAAACATTGCCTGTGCGTTTCAGGACTGCATTATTGAATTATGGCGCCATCTGTTGCGTGTGGATGGAACTAGCTGGCCAACTAGTTGGGTCCGGCACACTAATTATACTCTATGGGAAATCGAATAAGTAACCTTAAGTTAGTACTTCTTGTTCTGTCTCTGATTATACACTTACTAGTTCCTCGAAATGGGAAAGGAATTAGTTCAGTAAGTATACGGTTAATCTAACTTTCCAGAATAGGCAGTGAGCTTTTAGACTAAATTCGACCATACCCCTAATATTGGATTTCTTGCCTACGCACGATGTAAGCGTGTCCATAAAACCCGAACCGCCTTTGATAGTCTACGAGGAAAGATAAGGACTCTTGAACATTATACCGCCTTAAGTAGCCTAGAACTGCGGACGTGTATTCAGTATGGTCAAGCCACTGTACCCTTATTATGCACGTAGTAGATTATTTGATAGCTTTTTCGTACATAAATAAGACGATTTTTTGAGGTCATTGCGACTTAGAATTTAGTTTGTAAGATCATTACATTTAGTTTGTATTTAAATTGATTGACATTCAACTGATATAATTATGTCAATATCGAAATTCTTGATCACCAAGTGTTAGCGTAAATAATGACAACCGCTTTGGAGTTAAAAAAAATAACTGAAAATTCAATGCATCGCATTCACTGCATAGAATAACAATAAAATATTAACATCTAGCTATTAAAAATTATTAGGAAAAAAACATACTTAAATGTGGAGGCAAATAACTTTCGTATTCAAAACTAGGTACCTGTTAATACAAACCGATACCATAAAAGAGAAACACTTCGAATCCTTCAAAACGAAATCCGACACGTATCACTACCGAATTAAGTAAAGTAATCCTGGCAGGAAAGCTTTAGGGTATCATGTGGTACCAACAAATTAAGAAAGTTGCCAAAATAACAAACTGATACTTCGTCGAGCGATCTTGTTTCAGACCGGAACCAACAGGACTTCCAAATACACGGGATTTAGGGAAAGTGTTAAGTTTCATGTTTTAAGCATTTACTTCCTTAAACAATTTGTATGTTGATATATCGTTTTCAAAGATTGTTATCAATATAGAAGGCATATTGTTTTGGGAAAATAGGTCCCTATTTTAGTTTATTTTTAAATGAAACCACTTCATTGGTAAAATGAGGAAATACGAAAGACACCTTTAGATAGAAAATACGCCTATCTTAGTAAAAAGTACCTATAATAATAATAATAATAATAATAATAATAATAAAAATGTTTATTTCTCCACTTAAAACACAAAACAAAACAAAAAATTTTTTCTTAGTTGGCTAATATTGTGATACAAGTGTATTTTAAGGGAGCTGGTGCTTGTAAAAGGATTTCCCTTGTACTACAGGTCACCAGGCCCCAACCCTTGGTAATTATATTCTAATGTGTTACTAAGTAGCTACAAATATTAGAGAAATGTATTATTATATAATCCAAAAAATATATCAAAAAAAAAGAACAGAAATAAAGGAAGATATTAAATAAGGGAAAAACTGACAGGAACCTTCGAGATACGCAAGTGTGTGTGTGTGTGTGTGTGTGTACCTATAAAAATAAATAATGAAATATTAGTAATTATTTTTGAAGCTGTCTGAATTACCAAACTAAGACTCTCAAAGCCTCGAACGCTGGGTCTATTTTTAGCACAACCGCAAAGATTGAATCTGCTACAAAACTTCAGAGGAAATAATAAGCTTACAGATTTGTTAATATTAATGATAACTTTTAATTAAATTAATTATATGATGCTATTTTCAGAAGACTGTTAGAGTAAGCAGAGACAATCGACAGCGGCTATCTAGGTAAAATAAACAGGCGACCAAACACCAAACTAAATCAATGAGAATTAAAAGGGACTGACTGAAAAGGTCAAGCACCTAATAATATTATCTCTAATGTCGTTGGAAATCTATACTCATACCACATTCCGGACAATTCATACAAAACACCTCGTTTTAGACATACATACACTACACATTGACATTACCGTACACGCGCATCTGTGTGTGTGACGTCTGACGCCATACGATTAAAGACTAAAAGCCGAGGGGTGTGAGGTAAACCTATCTCAGCCGCTGGTGGGGAGCGGAGAGTTGCCGTTCTATACGTAGTATTATTCCTTTTTCTACGCTCATACGTAATTAAAGACACATTAGGAAGGCCTTAACACTCAAGTTTCTGCTCAACGAGCCAGAACAGTTTCCAAGCCCGGCAAGCACCATTATATCTCACTAACCAAACTAGTAAAAATAATTACATCTAATAAATAAAATCCCTCTCCAAGCCCAAAATCTACCCAGTTTGACCACGTGGAAGAAGGGAAATAAGTTTCCAACAATAAAACCAGAGAACTGAATTTAATACTCTTGTCCCCTCCCTTCAGTGGGTACTAGTACAATAATAATTGTCTATATAACATACAATTCTCGATGTCGAATAAAACCACTCGTAACTTTATCAGCTCAGCAACACAGAAACCACTGAAAACTGTAAAATACCAAAAACGAAAAGTACTTACCTAAACAAAAAGTTGTCATACAAACATTTTCGCAATGTTTTATGCTGGCAAATAAGTTCGCTTGGAAAATACAATTGAATATGTAATACACCGTAAAAAAAAACTTGAAAGAAATACAAGGTATTAGTGACACCCCGTAACGAATACTGAGAGGGATGATTCAGGTCATGATTCTGATTTAATATCAAGTTTAGTGGAATTTTCCGTCATTCAAAGTTTTTTTTTAACATTTGTAATACTTTACTTTACTTATAAACCTGGAGCTACTACTACAGAACTGAACTAGTAAGTACTTAATATTATTTTAATTACCTTTTTGTTTCTTTACATTTGCGACGGAAAATTCCACTTCATATCAACTCAGAATCATGGTCTGAATCATCCCTCACAGTTTTCGTTACGGTGTCACTAACGTCTTATATACTCGTAGAAGTCTACTTTTTAAGCAATCGATAGTTACATTTGAACATTGGCGTTGAGTTTGGGGCCAGCGTACGGAACATCAATGAGGTGTCATGAAAAATATTAAGCGGACGTGGGCGAACACGGTCATCTCGACGCTCTATCACTTGAAAACCCCGGTTTTAGAATTCCACATTTAGAAAGCTGGAACCTTAGGGGTGGAATAATAGGTCTACTATGTAAAGTTCATAAATGCTCACTGCTTGGCACAAGTCTCTTACCTTCAACATAATATAACATAAGGTCATGACTATATCCCAATTAGGGTCGTCAGAGGAACATCCATCGCAAGATGAACTAAGTATCCCACTTCACCGAGCCTTCTGTTAGATTAAGTAAATAATTCACTTTCGCTGTTGGTGGAAAAAACATTTCAATTTAGAGTTTTAAGTTTGTTTCGTAAAATTTAAAAAATTTACTCGACTGGGAATCGAACTGAGGACCTTTAGGTTTCATAGGTGGTCTTAAATATCGTAAAAGAGACCGTTATACTGGCTAATGTCTTTAAATCGAACCCTAATTCTGAAAGACAAGTTTACACTTGGCCATTTTCAAAGTTCTTGTTGAACTGAAGCAAACTGAAGCCATTACTCTTAAATGTAAGTTTGAGATTGACGTCTTTAAGAATAAATCCCAATGGGACCAGAGCAACTATTGAAGAAAACTAATCTCAGCCACTTAATCTTACTTAGTCTTTGGATTTTATCGGAATGGGAAATATTTAATTTGAAAAACTAAGTAGTGTATTGCTCGATAGCAAGTAATTAATATATTATTTGTATTAACAATTACTGTCGGTAGGTAAATTAAGATATAAACATATGAGCGCTACTCGCCATCAAACTCCATAAGTTTGGCGGGGATGATTTGTAAATATACCGTTTAAGTTTTTCATTTAAATAAATTAAAAAAAAAGTACTAATAGACTCTAATCAAGTTACTGTGGTCCTGTGGTATACTGGCTTGATTCTCAAACTGGGAGTGCCGGTTCAAATTCAATCAGTTATTAATTTATCTGTGCGGTTCGGAATACCGTTCACCACCTATCCCGCTGGTCTAAAAGAAACTCGGTGTAGTGTGGGTTCTTAGTACCTCTGACCTCGTGAGTTTATGTTATGTTATGATGTAATAGACTTCTTTTGCGCATTTTGTACATTTACGTTAAGTTTAAAAAAACATCATCATCATCTTCCTAGCATTATCCAGTTTTTCACAGGGTCCGCTTACCTAACCTGAACATTTGACAGGGCCGGTATTTTACAGAAGCAACTACCTGTCTCACCTTCCAACCCGCGAACGGAAAACCAGCCCAATACAGGTTAGGTCACATATCTCCGAAAATACATTTCTCGGGAATGTGGGTTTCCTCGCGATATTTTCCTTCACCGCTGAGCACGTGATGTGATAATCATTTACAATCCAAACATGAATTCGAAAACAAAATCGACAATCACTGGTTTAGGTCTGTTCTGGATTCCACCTGCGACCTCAAAGTGAGAGGCAAGCTTTCTACCAACTGGGCTACCACAGCTCACACCTAAAAAATACTTAAATAAAATATTAAAATCAAACATATTAATACGTAAATGCATGAATTTTAATTTGCACGTACTGAAAGCTTTTACCAACCAGCCATTTCAATTCATATCTGGCAATCTATAGTAATGACTTCCATATAAAAAAAAAAATATGGAAGTATTTGCTCGCGATGTTCAAATTGTCACAGAATTTCCAACCTAATGGAAATAGGTCTGTAAAATAAAACCATGAAATCTTCTAACACTTAAATGAAAATCAATTACATTACCGCAGAATGGCTCAACCGATTTGCCAATTTAAAATCTATTATGTGCAATAGGGTCAATTTTACAGAAATTAAAACGCTTGAATTTTTTTTGTATGACTGTGTACTAAAAATATTAAAAGATACCTAATAAAATTGATATTTATGTACATAAGAGTTTGTACTGAATATTTTAAGAGCAAAATACTATTCGATCCTGACAAAAAATAAATTTGGTGAGGGTGACACATAAGAGCTTTTAAATTGGCAACGACGATTTTTGTTTGTAATTGTCAGGACAACGATTGTATGTTTTTAGGTTTCCGAACCTCAAAGGGTAAAATGGAACCCTTATAGGAACACTTTCTTGTCCGTCCGTCTGTCCGTCCGTATGTCCGTCTGTCTGTCACCCTCTTTTTTTTTAATGTAACAGACAGGAATTGTGTGAATACGGAGCGGGTCGGGTCGCTAATATTTTTAACCTAACAACCGATCACCAAATCAGCGATCTCTAGATGATGGTTGCTTCTTATTTAATACCTTAGTAACAATTTTCAACTGTTTATTGTTATAACTTTCTGTCTAGAATAATAAGCAGTTTGGTATACTCTTAGTCTCAGGTATATTCTCCCACTACCTAACTTTGCGAAGAAGATCCTTTTCGTGATCGTCAGAAAGGCCGGTCATTCATATTCTGACGGCGTATTTTAAGTTGATAATGATGTTCAATAATTGGGTAGTTTGCTAGGTCAAAGAAAAATTATGAAATTCTGATTACGATATAACGATAAAACTAAAGGCGTCAAAAATGTTTTCTTTTTTCTATATTTCACTTATTTATGAATTTTAGTAAAGAATAATGTAATAATAAATTCGACATCTTATCACGTTTTTCTACGACGTTTCTTCTGCTTTTTCATACAAATACCATAGTAATTTCATGTTTTGACCTTTACTAAAAAGGAACTGATTTGACTACTTAGGAACTACCCTATTGCTGGGTGTGTCAGGATTATTTGCTTTCTCTTTTCTCGTAGTTACTAAGGAGAATGTTTCTCCAAACTTGGTTGGGCCAAGGATAAATCTACCTTATTATCATACCTACCTTATTGTGGATTAAACTATGCCAACGCCTACACCCCTATTGTGCCGAATCTCTTAAGGAACTTCGTTAGTGCTAGACTGGCTTCGTCGATTGGTTAATCTGCATTTACATTTTCGGAGAACGTCAGAATTGCAAAGTAAGCAATTTAGTGGCATACGTGACCTAGCATTCTGGCCAAGTAATTAATGCCATCTGCGGAAAATCTACAATAAGTCACGTAAAAAAAAAGTGACCTAGCTTACTGTTTCAATATTTATACATTTCGCTAATTGTTTATGTATCATCGTCGCACATTCAGCACTTATTGCTAT
The DNA here is from genome assembly GCF_024362695.1 of Pectinophora gossypiella. Lineage (NCBI taxonomy): Eukaryota > Metazoa > Arthropoda > Insecta > Lepidoptera > Gelechiidae > Pectinophora > Pectinophora gossypiella. The sequence goes on along the minus strand of NC_065405.1, from coordinate 11,591,982 downwards.
CGGCCCACTAGGGTCGATTAATTCGTTCAAAATATATGTGGAATTTATAATTTAATCAACAGGGAGGAGTGGAAGAAAGGAAGAGAGGCCTTTGCCTTGCAGTGGGATATTGAAGGCTATTAATAATAATAATATAATTTAAAAGGATATTTAATTTTCTTCTTTTACAAAAAACTTACCATGACACTTCCCGACCCCAATACAATCATAGACAACATCTTAGATTTAAAAAATATACTTCCTTCTGTCCCATTCATTAGCCATTCTAAATTAATACCACAAACAACCAAATCCTTTTCATTATCCTTCCATAGTGTTCTCTCTTACTTTCTTATAAACCTCTCAGACGACGCCCTAAGCAAAAATTCGCACCAAACTTGGCATCCTCAGAACTGTTGTCTTAATTTTGTGTACCGGGTGAATGCCCTGAACGCGACCCAAATGTCCAGGAAAAAAGTAAATACAATCTGAGGCAAACCTTACAATAAGTCGCGTCAAAAAAGGCAAGTATCGCCGAAAGGCACGTTAAGCCGTTGGTTCCGGTTACTATTTACTTAGATACGTAAATAAATATAATAATGAGCTATGTCGCAGCTTCTGGAGGCAATAATAACCGTAACGAGAGTAGGTGAGTAGGCGTAGGTCTAATTTCTTCTAGCGTGTGGGTTAAGAGGTCGGTGATAGACGGGCACAACTCTACTGAGCATAGGCTTACCCTGAATGAACCGCTGGAGATACAGATACTTTACTACTCGCTGCTTTACTTCTCCTATCATGAGGGTTGTGAGGTGAATTACCAACCTCAAAAACTCTGGTGTCAGGGTTATTATTGAGCCACCAAATACCCCTGATTTGGGTCATCTAACGACTACATACTTACGTCTTACATCAGTAAGTAGTAACCGGGACCAATGCTTTCGAACATTAGGGTGATCAGCCTGAAATGTCCTAACCAAACTAGGAATCACAAAGAGGTTTTTGTGATCTGGCCCCAGCGGGATACTGAGAGAGATGGATCTGCTTTACTGCGGGTTAGTAGATAAAATTATTTTGCCTTTGTATGTATGTAACTTTGACTGTGGAATTGAAGATATTTACATTTAAAATACCTCCTACCCTCTTGATTAGCCGTTAGGATTCCTCCATTCAATGTGGGAGGGTACGAATACCCTTGTTACAGTGTCAGATTCTAAGTATGTAATTACTTCGCCGTCACTCAACACTTAGAACTGGCAGGTTGGTCATCGCATTCTATTTTATTGCCTACAGTGTGTCCGTCAAATTACACGCAAAGGCATCTATTATTTGATTCTGTCACGACCTGAAATGACAAGTTGATGAGGAGTTGGCTCGGCCATTATAGTCGGCAATACGCTCACCATCCATCACGAGGGTCTAACAGAAAGCTCAGTGAGGTGTGGGTACTTAGTTCATCTTGCGATGGATGTATGCTTTACTATCCCAATTGGGATACAGTCGAGAGCTTATGTTCTGTCTCAAATGATAAGTGTGGTAGCGTGGAGTATCCTTAAAAATGTTCCGTTTTTCTTTTTGAGGTTCGGAACTCTGAAAATGGTTCTCAGACGACGCCCTGAGTCCAGGTTCGAGCCCACCTGAGCGCCCTCAGGCCATCATCATCATCATCAGCCGTATGACGCCCACTGCTGGGCATAGGCCTCCCCCAAGGATCTCCACGACGATCGGTCCTGCGCTGCCCGCATCCAGCGGCTTCCCGCGACCTTCACCAGATCGTCGGTCCACCTTGTAGCGGGCCTACCCACTGAGCGTCGTCCGACACGTGGTCGCCATTCTAGAACCTTTCCGCCCCATCGACCATCGGTTCTCCTCGCCCTCAGGCCCTCAGGCCCCCTAATTTAACTGGCAGGCCAGCTCCCCATATTTATGTCCGATCAAGTAGTCATATATGTGGCAAATCTACAATAACTCACAGCAAATTAAATAATATTAAAATTGGACATAATTAATTTTCTGACCGCTTCTAGCTACAATTGAAGCGTGCTGAAAAGTATACAACTTAAACAAGTGGTGGGTATAACAAGCCAATGGACTACCCATCTTGTTTGATTAGCATTTAGGATGCCCTGTGCAATGTGGAATTCTGTCCAATCATGCACCCTTGTTACGACGGTGTCAAGCCTTATATAATTACATTCCCTCCACTTGAAGGTTCGCAGGTTGGTACGGGGATGGCTGGGTTTACTTAACTAAGTTACCAACTGGGCTTCGGAGCATTATTGTTCTCAGATTACATTTACATTACAGATCCTCTGAGCAGCCCTGGAATAGTATTGTTCTACTGTTCACGCGGGGTTTTTCTTGTTTAGTTAGGATTCAAATACATATACATAAGTTCACGTCTATTTCCAATCAGGTTAGGAAGATACCACCAAATTTCAAGCCCTGATGACCAAGAAGTTAATGCCATTTGTGGCAAATCTACAATAAGTCCTCTGAAAAAACAAACACGGAATTCCACATGCGCTAATCCTGACAACCACATATTGCTTCTTCTGATATAAAAAATACCATATACCTTTCTTTATAAACATCTATAATTTAATCACGGAATGTTTGCCTACTTAAGAAAATAAGGTGCCAATAATTTGTAACAGTTGATAAGAAATTATAGAAAATTATTGTTTAATGGTACGCTCTTGTAAATTAAATTACGACTCTGATGACTCTCTTATTATATTAAAAAAGTTTTTCCTGTAAGCACTGATTTATTTAATAACACCCCGTCGTTTTTGCGTCGGGGGTTAAATAGAAATGAATTCCATTAATGAGAGTATCAAGCAAAACACTTTATTTATAATTTTATATTAGCCAATGGCCCCGTTTCCTGCAGACACATCTAATTTTAAGTTATACCTGTCATTTTCTTATCCGCCTAAAAGAACGGTTAATATTTTAAAATGAATGAATAACCCAGGCGAATAAAATAGGCATCTCGCTCATATGCAATCCGTTTGACGTTTGCTGTCAACTTAATTTTATCGGGTTATTGGCCAATAAAAAGTTTTGGAAGGGTGTTTTAAATTTCTGCCTAAAATTGATGTGTGTTCTATAAATGTTATGCCTGTCGATTACCCGTCACTTTATTTTTCAGCGGATAAGAAAATGACAGGTATATCTTAAAATTAGATGGTGTGTACAGGAATCAGCATCATTATGCACATAATTATGTCTAGAAAAGCCTACCGTTCAATCACGACGCTTTTAAGAAATTACAATTCCCGCGTACTAATAAACAGGCTTTTCTTCAGCAGTGAAAGAAATAAAACTTCCGATCATGATTAAGAAGAGTACCTAGCTATTTATTTTGTATCGGAAATTGGACTTCTTTATGGCCAGATCACATTTAGATATAAGACGTCTCTTTCTATTTAAGTGATTTATAGCATCAATACAGTTTTATAAAATGTCGTATAAAGCAATAATTAAAAGGCACCTATTAAAGTACCTAGTTTAAAACATTGAACGCCTAGTGCAAGGAAAATAGTATTGTAACATAACATAAGCTCACAACTACATCTGAATTGTACCGTACATTACCGCACATTTTTTTCTTTATTTAAAGAAAACGCTCTATACATACATAAACATAAACAGCTTATATACGTCCCACTGCTAGGCACAAGTCTCGCCTCAATCAACCGGAAGGGGTGCGTCCGGAGTATGCATATACTCCACGCTGCTCCACTGCGGGTTGGTGGAGGTATTTTATGGCTAATAGCCAGGACCAACGGCTTAACGTGCCCTCCGAAGCACAGAATTATCTTACTTTTTCCGACAATCAGATGATTCAAGCCTGCTATATACATACCAAACTAAAGACAGCCGCACAAAGTGATTTCGACAATATCCCTATCGGGGATCGAACCAGGTTCACCAGATCACGAGCCTGACGCTCTAACCACTAGATCACGGAGGTTGTTGTTGTTGTCGGCCGCTCTATACAGCTAACAATTATTTATAGGGATGGTAGGAAATTGAAGCTAACTATTACCCGTTAACTTCAAGGCCCTCCCCGATAAAACAGTGTCCGTAACTTGTCCGTGTCATCTGACAGTCGAAAGGCCAATATAATATCTATATCCTCCAACTTATTTAAATTCTGAACACCCGTGACATAGATTACCGTGCCGTACTTATTTGAATAAATCAACACAAAAGATATTGATAGATTTTTTTCCATAAGTACCAAAATAGTAATGTACTACACGTTGTATGATACACCTTTTTCCACAATATTAGACACCAGCCAACAAGCCAAGGTAGTCGGCTTTTTTAGGGTCTAATGGACGATAGAAACTTTTCCATTCGACTTGCGCCCGAAACTAAACACATAAGTATTATACACATAGTATTCTTCGACTATACTTAAACAAAGTCCCAAAGAAATAACACGTAAGTCGATACGATAATTTTTTCTCGTATTTAAGTTGCAGGTAAACGCAAAAGTGAAGTTAAATGGTGTATCCAAATATCTTATGAACGGAAAGCTAATATTAACCAAACTCCGTTTTCACATAAATGTAAACACCATCAACGTTTTCAATAAACCTTTTTGCAGCTAAGCTCATACCACGGTAATACTATCATACAGTATTGTAACTCGGCCGTGTCCTTGAAATAAATGCCTACACCCGCGCGGTACGTAAACATGCGATAGGGCTGCCCACCTACAGAATTTTAATTACATCTGCCTACTTTGAGTTTCTATCTAGTTATGTGATTGTAAATTATGATTTTTTATTTAAACAAATAAAATACTTTGTAATCCTGATTAAGTTCAGTGGAACAGAAAAACAATGCGAGCAAAGACGACGGATTACGCAATTGAAATATTTTGTGAATCCATGTTAATTCAGATATCGTCTTATATAGGATTCACTATTGGAATAGGAAGTGTTTAATAAAAATGCATGTTTTTTTTATTCTTAGTTTTAATTTAAAAAATATATGTTTGTCTTATTGCTTTGTCTTTAAGAATCCTAAGTTTTGAAATATACCTCATGTTCATATGTTATATTGATGCATTGTTTGTGTAATGCAACAGGTAATGCACCTGGTACATTTACGTTTTATGTATTTTGTAAAACTAGATGCCGCAACAAACATTCCGTACAAGCTTCGTAACATTTGGCTACGCTGAGCACACATGTCTTGGGCTGGGATCTAGTTCAAAACATTCTTTTTTTGTACCTATTTTTAGTGTTGTAATCCCAACCTGTTTTGTGAGCCAAATAAATAAAATAAAATAAAATTTGCGACCGAAAAATATTTGCGCCTCGATTGTGACGTACGAAATGCCTTATTATTAAATTTTAAAGTAAGTAGCAACCAAATACAGCACAATATGTCCTACTCGTCATATTAAATATGCACTTGTACTTATTTTAACTTTAAGTTTAATGAAAAATCGCGCGGTTATCTTTTAAAATACAACACACCGTCCGTTCGTCACTGTGCGACATTCGCGACTGGTTGCATGCCGAGCGCATGCTGAGATCCGAGCACGTAGGTATAACTCGCGTTTCGCCCGTTTGTATGGAGTTGGAATACTGTATGATAGTATTACCGTGCTCATACCGACAACGATTTTCGTTATGGTCATGCATAATATTGTCATATCTTTGTTCCGATCGAGACTAATTTACTTACATAAAAGAAAAGTTATTTATTTCAGATTGAAAAAAAAATGCTTCTTTAGAAATCGAAATTTGTGTTTTAAATAGTTTTAATGGTCTAGTGGTAGCCGTTGGTTTCGGTTACTGCTTCCTGATGTAAATAAGTAAGTATCTAGGCCTTTAGTGGCTCAGCAATAACCCTAAAACCAGTGTTGCTGAGGTTAGTCATCCACCTCACAGCCCATAAGATAGTAGAAGGTTATTTTATAATTGTATTTTAAGCCAAGCCACAAAATTTCGAAAATAGAATAACCGGCGCGGCGACTATTTAATTTGAAGACACCTGCGGCTGGAAGATAAATTCTCCTTCATGAACAAGAAAACTTGTCAACAATGTAATCATTGTAGAGGGGAAATAAAAAATATCAGACATTGTTTACCTGAGCAGGCGCTGCGACTAAACTTAAACAAGATCCTCTAAGGAAACTTGTTTTGCGTGATTATTGCACAGGAAGAAATTTTGGCTATTATGCTTTGTACTGTTATGTACGTAAAAGGAAAAAAATGCGGTAGTTTTTTTCATCATCATCATCATCAGTCGTACGACGCCCACTGCTGGGCATAGGCCTCCCCCAAGGATCTCCGCGACGAGTTCTTTTTTTGACGTGACTTATTTTAAACTTGCCACAAAGGCCGGACAAATATTACTTGGCCCAGTAAATATTGGTCGGGTTCAATGAAAACATATATTATGTAGGAATTATGTCATAAATAGGTGGTCGTAGTAAACTATTCTATTATTAGTTCCATCACAAAAGAGCTACAGCAATTTCATTTAGGATAAGTTGGTCCCGGTAAGTTAGGTAAGTCTTAAGTTATTCAAGAAAATTACGTCACGTAGACTTGAATGTGACACGTGGAGCTTGGAAAATTGAGAATGATATAGACAACTTTGGTAAAGAATTCTTTCTCTCTCTCTCTATTTCAGAGCTGTGCTCTTGTCGGTGGAGTAATCGCCATTCCTCTCTTCTTTCCGCCAAAACCTTTACCTCCCGATACGACACGACCTGCACCTTCTCTTTTATTTGTTTTATAAATGTTCTCCTAGGTCTACCCCTTTCTCTCTTCCCTTCAGTTTTTCCTTCTATACTGTTTGTTATAAATGAATCGTGTCGTATCAGGTGGCCAATCATATTATTTCCTCTTCGGTTCTCTATAGTCTTCAATATGGTTGGTAAGGTCGGACATCAACCTTCTCAAAATTCTCACGAATTCGAAACGCAAGATCACACGACGCGGCCGTTCGGATAGCTATCCAAATACTGGTAGATATAATAAACATAATCTTAACAGTCTTCTTCTTCTTCTATCGTAACAGTATAGTGTTATCATATTCGAGTTGATGTTTGCCTGGTAGTGAGATACTTACTGAGGTGATTGTTGTGGTTGTGGCGGGCGAAGCGGGGCGAAGCGGGAGGCAGGGGCGCACCGTCGCAACGCACCTCTGTCTTGAGCCGCGACCCCGTGCGCGGGTTCACCTGGACACCCGCCACCACGCCGCTGTCACCCTGATACCACGACAAATTTAAGTAAATATTATATTTTATTTATTATATTTTCTAACAAAAACTGTAACCGCGGGATAGGCCGCGCAGTCCATTCGCGACGCGACGCAAAAAAGCTCAATGATTTCGCAGTAAATAAACTATTCCTGTATACCTACATATACTATAGAAAACTGGGGTAATCTATTATTTACTTGTCAAACTAATACTAGCTGTAATACCAATTGTAACACTATAAGATGTTGATTACCTAAAAAAATATTTAAAAAAAATCTATTGGCTCATTCTGTCGCGTAGCGCGCGATTTGCGGGTGCTGCTAAGTAATAACGTAAACTAAAATAATAAAAATAATATTTTTAATGCATAGCTTAGGTACTTAGCATATTATGTAAGTACTTAGGTATTATTATTTTGTTTCCACTGCTTTCTCAGAACCAGAAAAGGCCGTAGTTTTAATGCTTATCATCAGTATTTCATACGAATAATTACTAACCCCTAAGATTACAACGTTTCCTAATGGTATAATTTGGGTAAAGTACCGTTGAAATAGTGATCTCTGTTTAGATGTGAACAGGAGACAACTGTTTTGCATAACTATCCTATTTTCCTTCCATTATTTCAGGGTAATGGCGTACTTTTTTCTAAATAGCCTGCCGCGTCATTTCCATTCGTAAACATTATTGTTCTAGGAAAGAAAATTATCTGTGCGCATAAAAATATTAAAATGTCTTGTAGGTATTATAAAGACATCTTTGCGTCAAAAATGAGCTAGGTTTTAATGTAGAATTAACTAATTTTACTAAGTATTTAGCTAGCAGAAAATTACTTGACTGTTAAGCAGAAAATAAGTGTCAAACTTTCTATAATATTTTAAGGGCGCCAACTGCAAATTAGCCAATCAAAGTCGAGAACTCGACGACGAAGAATTTTCAAAAATTCGCGACCTTTCAGAGTTCTTCAACTAATTTCCATATTTCTTATCTTCCAATAGATTTAAATTATTCTTAAAAAAATCTAAATGGAATAGCTGTTCTCCATAGGCAATTTATAATATTTGTTAGTTTAGGTTCTTTTTAAAACAATTATTGAAGTATTTAAAATGTATTTGTAAGTAATTTCGGAATATTGTCGACTTAGGCGCCCGTGTTACGACCTTGTATTTCATAAAATACGCGTTTTATCCATTGTGGAATTTTCTGAAAAGATTTCCACATTTCGTACGCATATGATGTGTTTCTCGTCTTATATTGCATTTGCAAGGAATTCGGCGCCGAAAAACTACGAGACGAACGTGGCCCGAGGGGAATACTAAACGAAATTTGACTTGCCAGGAAATTGTCTAGAACCGTGGATGTACTCGAGATAAGTGTTTCAGTAACACGACATTGCGCTTTCTCGGCTCAAACCGAATATGTAGGGCTGAGGCAATTTAATCCGACCCTGACTTCTGACCCCAACGTCATATCTAGAAGGTTCGGGTGAATGAGCATTCACCTATATTAGATAGTGACTCGAAACGCCTCTCTGTTTGTACTCTGCTGTGTGTCTACTCTAACCAAGTTGTATTGCCGTATCGCATCACATCGACCGTTTTCTGATGACAGTCAGGTTTAAAGTGTTGTTATCAATATGGAAATCGACGCTGAAATTATTCTCAATAAATAATAAAAAGTCAGGAAATGATAAACTTTTGTCAAATCCAAAAACTTCTTTTAAAGCATCTTCTTTCTTGGAATTAAAAAATAGAACGCGTTCTTCTCTTTACTTGTGTAGTTTCTAACAATAATGGACCAATATATGCCTGAGTATTTAACCCACCCGAGTAGGTATTTCAGTCACATTATGTATCTTGTTTTTTTGTTTATATACACGCCTATCTGCCCTCTTGGCTTGAGTTTGTCTCTTTCCCAGTCTGCTGGAAGAGATATCTATTAGAAAAATAGATGAACCGTTTCACTGTTTTGTATGTAATCAACTTGTCTGTATGTTTTCGTTTCTGTGTACAATAAACTGTTAAATAATTATACTATTTTTACAGCAAAATAATCAAGAAGTAAGTTACCTTGGGTGCGTCTGTCTCGAAGCTGATGAAGAGCAGGCGCGCGAGCCTCTGCAGCACCAGCTCTCGCAGCATGGCCGGCACCGGCTGCCCTCTCACTCCTCTACGAGCAACACCACACGTTTACACAACACACTCGTATCTGTACGGATCATCTTACTATTTTGACAATCAGGTGATGAGCCTGTAATGTCCTATCCAAACTAGGGATCACAAAGTGATTTTTGTGATATGTCCCCACCGGGATTCGAACCCGGGACCTCCGGATTTTGAGCCTAACCCTCAACCACTGGACCACGGACCATGGAAGCACTGGTGCTGATTCTAGTACACATCATCTAGAGGTAATTTTATATTAAGTTATACCTGTCTTTTTCTTATCCGCCCAAAAGGGAAGTGACGGGTAATCGACAGGCCCAAAATTTATGGCTCACCCACGTCAACCTTATGCAAAAAATTAAAAAACTCTTTCACTCTTTCTTTTCTTTTCTTTCTTTCTTCTTTCTTTTCTTTCTTTCTTTCTTTCTAATGTTATGGGCGATAGGCTGATCCCTTATCACCATAAGGTTCATCATATCCATCTTAGGACTTCGTATCAACAGTGGCTGCAAGTTGTCTTTGATTACTTGTGGCTCTGCCCACCCCATTTGGGATTACGGGCGTGAGTTTATGTATGTATGTAAAAAACTCTTTCAAAATACATATTAGGCAATAACGACAGAATTAAGTTGACAGTACACGTCAAACGGGATATCAACGAGATATCTATTTTAAAATTAACGGTTGTCAGTCCTCCGTCCCTTTCGTTATCGGCGGATAAGAAACTGACGAGTATAACTTACTCCTAACAAATAAAATTCTTAAGAAACATTTTTCTATTACAATAATTTGGCAATCAAAGGAATGAAAAGTTGATAGAATGACTTAATTAATGTTAAATCGTTGTGTTCATTTCAAATTGTCAAAGAAACAGACACAATTAGCCCAGCTGAATAATTCCAGAAAATTATACAGGCAGACATTTTAACCTGATGTCGTAGTGGTTTTAATTAAATTAACAAGCTGCTATTTACGCATTCATTTTGTTCAGAAAACATTATGTAGATAATTAATTCATCGTGCACTAAACTAAATTAGGTTAAGTACATAGGTAGGTTCATAGACAACAAGACTTGAACAATTCCTTTTAATTAGGTAAGTAATAAACTTCTGCGAAAACGGTGTTATTTTTTTTTAATTCGCTCGAATATCTCTGGATTTTTTTACATGTTTTATACTTAATTAAGGCATTTGGATCCAAAGCAACTTAATCCGACGAAGTACCTATTTAATACAAACCTACGGTAATTCATGTCAAAAAAGAGGGATTCAAAGCAAACGAACTCACTACGACAATTTTGTTAACAGTTCATTATTTTGGAGGACAGAAATCGAACTCAATAAAAAATATCCAGTATCTATCCATCATTCTATGATTGTACCTTTATAGCATTTCACCATAAATAACATTACTCAGTGCTAATAAATTATGGAATGAAATGCAGTATTTGCGGTAAATTTGATATGTGTTTTAATGCACTCAGAGGGAATTAAAGGTACAAATCGCCACAAATTAAAGAGCAAATAAGTACGTAATCCAATCCGTCTGGCCACATTAAAACGATAATTCATAAAATATTTCCACTACTGTAAAATAATTATTATGCCGTCAGCCAACTAGTTTTGGACCTTATTAGTTTGCAAACTATACAATAAAGTCGAATTCTTTCACAATTTTCGAAGCAGAACTTATTTACTATACTATTTTATATACTATTTTGAAACAACTTCAGTTTACGGTAGTTTTATATTCCAATTCTTGTAAAATCGTCCAGACAAGTAATCTAGCATAGATAAAGCAGGTAAACAAAACTATAACTCGCCTGTAAGATATGTTGAGTGTGACTACGGAGAGAGAAGCTGAGAACGATACTAAACACGTACTGACCCCGTAATACAGACCTGCAACAAACACACAGACACACAGCTAGTACAAACTTTATTAATAATACCTGTACTTCAAACTTACGGTACACGAACTAAGTTGTACGAAATTTTCAAGATTTATTGCCAAAAATTGTATAACAACTTCGAAGGTCTGAAGGGTACTTCATTGTTTACAATGCAAATAGGAGCAAAAGATTTACTTCATTGTTTATTTTTCAATAATGTCGAATATTGCGAAATACACGAGCTAAGCTGGTAACTTGTCGTTTATATTAAGTCCCAAAACATATGTTTCTTACGGTATATGAATGAAAATAGATTAGCTATTTTAATGCCAACCTTGATATCATAGCGTTAAAATTGAACCTTTAGTTAAGTAGTATTTAAAGACAAATCTTTGTTTTAAAATTCAAAAGTCAACATTTCAGGTTATTAGTATCCTATCAATATTTTTATCTCGACGTTTGAGCGAATACGGGTGTATGTAAGCAGTATGTTAATGAAATACACCGCGATTGAAATCGATGAAATAATTTATTCAAATATCCTGATTGAATACCAAACCCTTATTATATTGTCGAGGAATTTCCATAATTATTTGAAGCCATAATTTGTGAAAATGTTATTTGTTTATGTAGGTATCTATGATGTTTACATGTATCCCGTTTTAATATTGATGAACCTCCCTTTCGACTTCAGTTTTGGATAAAGGATAAAGTGGCCCCGATTCCTGCAGACACCGCCTAATTTTATTTTAAGTTATATCCGTCATTTTCATATCCGTCGAAAAGAAAAGGGACGGATGATTCACAGCTCTTAATTTTAGGAAGAATGAGTAAATGAATGAATAACCCGGGCGAATCAAAAGGTACGTCGCTGGTATGCAATCCGTTTGACGTGCTGTCTACTTAACTGTGTCGGGTTATTGACGGATGTAAAATTTTTAGACGGTTGGTTTAGATTTGTGCTTAAAATTGACGTGTGTTCCATAAATTTTATGCTTGTTGATTACCCGTCCCTTTCCTTTTCGGCGGATAAGAAAATGACAGATATAACTTAAAATAAAATTAGATGGTATTTACAGGAAATAGCACCAGTATCAGTATAAAATAAATAAACGAGTTACATACTTAATTTTCTCAGAAAAATAAAGAATGTTATGTTTCAAGACAGGAATTTTGCAGATATATTTACTTGACAGCAAGAATTTTGCAGATATTTTTTCATTGTCATTGTATTTTTCATCGTGAGGAAACCCACATTCCACAATTTAAGTCACCTAACCCGTATTGGGCTGGTTTTCCCTTCGCGGGTTGAAAGGTCAGACAGTCGCTTCTATAGAAAACCGGACCTGTCAAATCTTCAGGTTAGGTATAAGCGGACCTTGTGAGAAACGGGATAATGCTAATATGCTAATATAAAACGGGAGATGATGAATAGATAAATAAGTACTTATAATAATATTTTTTGTTTTTGGATTAATATATGTAATGCAATTAAATTGCTTTGGTTCTTTAATTGTACCTATGTGGGTATGAAAAACGTGTAAGTTAGGCATTTGTTTCTTTCCCCTTCTTTCTCATCAAACCAAAGAATGAAGTCTAGGTAGATGGTAGGGAAATGATGCTGAATTTTTTTTATCATCGAAATTTTAAAAAAAGTTCTGTTTAGTATAATATTGATGTTAGTAGAACTTACTTATTAGTGGTGTTTTTTCAGTAGGCGGCAGGGTGTCCCGTATCGTCATGAGGAAGACGGTCATTGAAAGTAGCGCACTGATCCCCAAGGTCACCTTCTCACCAGACTCCGAAGGTACGTAGAACACCAATAGGGCTGCAAACAAAAACTCTTAACTCTCTCTTTCTCTTTTGTATTATACATATAAAATATACTGTGATGGCGTGATCTCTTCTAAGCACATTATCCTGGCCGGCACACGCGTTATGCTAAAAGTTCGCCGTGCGTACAGAAAACATCAGAGTCTTTCAACCAAGATTCTGTTTTATATTAAGAAAGTATAGTATAGTATATGTTTGCATTTGACGATCCACGATGAGAATACCTAAATGGAGTGGGCAGAGGCACAACCACATAATTAATTAGAAGACAATCTGTAGCCACTTTTGTCCTAAGAGCTGCATTGTATAAGGTAACAAAGTCTTGGCCACTCATTGCCCATTTCCTAATCCATCGTGTTGTATACCTCATAGGTATACCGTTCGCAGGAATTGATTTTTTTTGTGGTCACCCATCCTATGACCGGCCTCTGCGAAAGTTGCTTTACTTCAACAATCGCAGACCGAGCGCGTTTACCGCTGCGCCACCGAGCTCCTCAACTTGAGAACGTATAAAGAACTTTATTATTAGCCTTTATGCCGATAAGACCAGAGCACAAGAAAGAACAATTTGAGATAGAAAAGCAGCCAGTGTCCTTACTATTAAAGAGTTTTACAACAGAAACATTCCCGCTTTGGGAATATTCCCAGGAAAGACACATCACTGGTTGTGATGGACATAATCCTGTCAACTTTTACGGCATGCCCGACACGAAAGCAACCGAACGCTAATCTATAGGTACTTCTATTTCTATAAAGAACTTAGACAAAGTTATTTTGTCTACAATTTTCATAATAATTTACCTCTGTTCCTTCCTCGTCGTGCTTATAATTTCCCAACATTACGAGGTTAACATGCGTAGAAAGCCTATTATCGAGGTACAGAGCTGCGTCCGTTGCATATATCCGGGTTGAAATGGTGATTTATAACCCCGTCGGCAGTTCATAATGAGCTTAGTAGCGCATAACATGGCAAGTTCGTTTGTTGCTTGAAAGATGCATGTACCTAAATCGATTACTTCATTATATTTTATAACAAATCTATCGTTATTTTCCTCTCCTTAACGTAGCAGTAGTGCAAATTAAGTTTTGACAAGTTTGTGTTTGATAGAAAAGAAGAGGTACATACAATACCTCACGGTGTCTTTAACATTACAGGATTAGACGCACCTAGAGATAATCGAATAATATAAAAACTAAAACCTGACTACGGAAAAATCACGCTGTAAAAAGTATGAAAAAAGAAAATATGTTTCTCTGAAATTCTTCCGAATAGTGATGTATAGTAGATAGTCGTGGTTGTATGCCGTGGTAAGCAAACTCTTAAGACTAATTGGCATACAATCGAAAATAAGTCAAAAAGTAAAATGATTCTACGTAGTGAGAAGCAAATGCTTCTTACGGTGGACTAAATTAGCTTGATTTACCCTTGGCACAAGGAAACTTGGTCAGAACTCGCATAATCTCTTCGGACTTAAGATGATTTGATTGTAGACTTATTCATCTTTGCGGTCTCACAAAGTTGAAGTTCAATTTAAAATTTAAGGCTTTGGCAGAATCGTAATACAAGATGACTCAAGTCATTAATTTCATGTAAGTAGACAGACTTCTAAATCAGTTACAGATTTCTCCGCAGAAATAACAGCCATAGCATTAGAAGAAACAGGGAGAAATCCTATAATCCCGATTGTTAAGGAAACTGTTTCGGTAGTATTAGTGGGATAGTCTCAAAAGATTCGGTAGAGCTTCCAATTTGAAGCACAACACAAATTGATAGCAATTAATCCGTTGGAGCATTTCGAAAGCTGGTGACGGTTGGAATAGGCTACTTTCTAATTAGTCAAATCAGTTACTTTTTACTAAACTTCAAAACACAATATTACTTTGGAATTTGTATGAAATACCACTATAACGTCATAAAAAAACGTGATAAAATGTCGGACTTATTAATACGTTTTTCTTGATTAAAATTTATAAATAAGTTAAATAGAAAAAAGAAAATGTTTTTCTTTAGATCTAGATCTGTCTTTATTTAGTAATCACAATTCCATAAATTATCTTGAACCTAGTAGGTACACGATCCAATTGTTGTGGGTAAGGTTTGTTTTAGTTCCACGAGAAAAGGATACCTAAGTACATTTTTCAAGCATTTGTTGTTTGTTATTAGGTATGTTATTGTATCCGGTTAAGTAGTAAATGCAATTTCCGGCAAATTTACAAGAAGTCGCATAAAAAAAATGTTTTGTAATTGAAAACGTGTCTTTATAATTGGAAACACAAAACTTTCCCTTCAACGATAACAATATGTTTCACCTGGCTTGAACATCTCCACTTTTATATGTTTTGAGAATTCAATCGTAACTTTGGAAATAAAAGAAGTTTTATTCTTTCGGCTTCTCCATCTTACTTACAGCAATGTTTTATCAACAGACAGCTTCATCTTCAGTACTCGTAATATCCATAATTATATTATGCACACCCGTTCCTATACGCGTTAGTTGATACATTTTAAATACATTAATGATATTTCAATCATTTGTTATAATATGTTACTTCGACTAAAATTTAGTTAATTAATTTAATTAGGTAATACCTAATTTACTAGGTTCAAAATAAATTATGAAATTCTCATTATTATTAAATAAAGACAGATCTAAAACTGACGAAAAGCATTTTCTTTTTTCTATTTATTCCAAACCTTACTTGCTAGCTTAAAAAATCATGTAAATGATGCAAAATGACTGCGTTCGCTTATGAATACGCTGTGTTGTGTAATAAATTTCAACTTGTTTAAAATCAAGAAAAACTTATTAGGTATTAAATAAGTCCGACATCACGTTTTCCTATGACATTACAGTGTGCTTTTTGTAGGCTTTTTCATACAAATTATACGTACTTATACTTAATGATTTTGTTTTTAGTAAAAAGTAACTGATTTGACTAGTTGAAAACTAGCCTATTCCTACACGAAATATAAAATAGGTATAGTAAAATGAATGTCGATGTAGACGTAGGTGTATTGTATTATTGTATTGAACACAAACCAACTAAAAATAGAATATCGATTCGGTGTTTGAGGTACTTTATTTATTTTGATTTATTATAAAATATTATGACCCAACCAACCTCCAGCAACGCTAAGAAGATTTTTTATGACGTGACTTATTGTAGATTTTCCGTAGATTGCATTAACTATTTAGCCGGATAAATGGACCGGACAACAGGCCTGAGGGTGTCCAGTTAGCTCAGGGCGTCGTCTGAGGGGATCGTATTGAAAGAATTAATCGACCCTAGTGCGTCGATAGCGGTAAGCGTCAAATGAGGGAAATCCTCGACCACGTCGGCCGGGTGGTATCGGGGTCCTGAAGTGTTTGTCATCGCGAGGTGATTGGCCGCCTCTTCGAGTGATCGGGTCGTCAGGATCTTATACGCTAAGAAGAAGAGACCAATGATTTTGTGAAAAAGGGCAGCTATTACTTATTACCAACATCTTGGTTCATAATAATTCTAAGAAGTTAGCTAAGTTAGCTCTTAAGTAACCTGGCTCTAGTTTAGCTCTGACTACCGTTCAGAATCGAATACCGTCTAGTTCTAAATATGGAAGCGTCAAACTCAAAAACCCTTGAGTAGCTTTTAGAGAAAGTGCTGTAGCTCCAGCTCTTGACACCGTTAGCTGCACTACACTGCAAGTAAAGAATTAAAAAAGTAATTGTAAATTTTCTTTCAAGTATTGGTTTCATCATTTTAGTAAAACCGCAAGGTAAAATTAACATTTATTGATATCTGGATTTTTTTGAGGCCTTTTCCTGTTTAGGTTATATCCAATGAGGGACTTTCCAAGCCAAAATAGATGGCGCTGTACAGAGATTTGCTTTCACCTAACCTTCTAATTTCATGGATAACAGACATATATATGAATCTTTTATCTTTGTTTTTGGGTATAAATGATTGACACCCATTATTATTGTGGCCAAAATAAAGTGAATCAATATAGGTAGCAACATAATTCTATACATATTTGATCCAAATATCAAGCAACTAACAATTTTATATATACCTCTGCCATTACATTATATTTTTGAATTATTATGTCTCCCGATTAATGAGAAAATAGGTAATTATCACGTTAAATCTGAACAACGCCTTCTATATTATTTTTGGGAAAGCCTGGAATGTCCCTCATTCATGTTATGACAGCAATTTAAGTGTGGCCGCAAATTTCCTTTTTGAAATGATCATCTCCTTGGACGATAGTTGATAATCCGTCACCACATGCTTCATTAGATATATTCATCTTTTTTTTTTGTTTTGGTTTTCCCCGAAGGGTAAGGCAAAGGGAACTATGCTGAACTATTGATGATTAATGAAATGATGAAAGGTGATGATGATGAAACCTAAGCCCCCACCCTCGGAGTAGACTCCTACTCCGAACCCCAAACGAATTAACTCAAAAGTCCGCATAAACTTTTGAGTTATGAAGCGGCTTCCCGGCACGAGACGAAAATAGGCAGATACACTTTGTTTATTGAATACTCCAATATAATAACACTCGCGAATGTCTTCCGACTAACTTAATGCGATCATTAACCACAAAACACCACTTCGTATTAATTATTTAGATTACTCAATGAAGAAAGCAACTGTCCCGTTCCCATTTCCCGCCGAAAAGCCGTATATTCATCTTAGAGTGGATCTGCGGATTATCTTATCGATGACTTGTATCTCTGCCCATCCCGTTAGGTACACGAACGTGATTTTATGTATTTTTTTGTTACAAAGAAAAAACAAAGCGTTAGTATTCATTATATAACATAAAAGTCATCATAAATCTGTAAATTAACTTGGCCTATACGTATAATTAGAAAAATGTTACTTACCAATCCCATTGATAAGCAAGCAAGGCAGTATAAGATTGAAGACATAGAACATGGGTCGTCTTCTCAACTTGATGACGTAGGTGATATCAGGATACGGTTCCACACAGCATGAGTAGTATTGATTGTGGCGAATGGCTTCGAAGCTCACGAGGTCGAATTCGCCGTTTGTCTGGTAGTTGGTAGTGTCACCTTCGTCGAATTGCTTCTTTAGATCCAGCTGATTTGAAATGAAAAGGTAATTCGGTAGTAAGATTTTGACATCTTGTACACGAACTTTATCTAAATTTATATTCTATACAGTTCTTCTATCGTGTGAGTTGTGACGTGAATTACCAACCTCATCAACCCTGGTGTCAGGGTTATTATTGAGCCGCCAAAAGCCCCTGATATGGCTCATATAACGATTACTCACTTACATCAGTAAGTAGTAACCGGGACCACCGACTTAACCTGCCTTCCGAAGCACGGATCATCTTACTTTCCGACAATCAGGTGATCAGCCTGTAATGTCCTTACCAAACTGGGGATCACAAAGATGATTTTTGGGATATGTCCCCACCGGGATTCGAACCCGGGACCTCCGGATCGTAAGCTCAACGCTCAACCACTGGACTACAGAGGCCGTCGAGGCGATTCTATACAGTATCCAATACATAATACAGATAAGATACTAGTTACAAATTTAAAACTTTAAGGCTTAATTAACAGTTTCTATCCTTAGTTCTATCATAAACTTTCTTAAAATCAAGATAATATTGCAATTTTCAAAACAATTAAACGTAGAAAATTATCATCCCATTACGGGGTTCCTACTCAGTTTAATTAAAACTTTTAAGATTTACTACAATTACATTACAAACTGTGTCAGTGAATGCAATCCTCCTTCTGTAGGAATCTGAATGAGTAGTATGAATGAATTCACTCCACCCGTCGCAACTATGCCAGTAAAATCGGTTTTAAAGCGAGGATCCCAAATTTAAAAGTCAAATAACACCTCGAGGATCAAATTTAAAAAGCGTCGGAATATAGATTGTGAAAACGATAAGCCCTAGAGAAATATCTTAAAGATATTCACTTTTGCTGTTTACACACCCATTTTCCATTAAAAAGTCGATTACTAAACGACTGCATATTACGCTATAAAATCAATTTTAGCAGGAAAAGCATTTTTCCTGTTTTGTCAAGTTTCAAAAGAAAATATGAGATGGTAGTGGAGCGTGTCTGCAAATCGGCTTAAACTGCGCTCGAGCCTCTAGCAATCGTGGATGCTACACCGCTGCTGAATAGTTTAAAATATACCAGCGTAATTCCAATTTTATTCTAAAAGCCTTTGAAAGTAGTTGCGCTAAAATTCAGATCAAAATCCTTGCTGACTTGCTAACAAAATTTAGGTACAAGTGTTTTAAGTGGAGCCGAACATTCATCAAAATAATAGGACGAAAGGGTCGACTGACCTTTGGACAGCAAAAAACCAGTATAGTACGTTCATACGTTACATCAGCTAAATGCCCCGCAGCTGCCAACCACAGCTTTACGAATTAGAATAACACAATTATGAGAAGGCACGACAAGGGGGAGTTTTTTTAATCTCCACTCACAAATTGAATTGTAAACAATTTGCAACAAAATTCAAAAGTGTTTGAGTGTTGGATCGTGGTCCGATTCGTAAACGTAAATGAAATCTGATACATTTGTAACTCAACCTGAAAAAACACAAGTAGGGCCTATTTTCGTGGAGACATCGCAATTACACCCGAATAAACTTTATAGCAATTATGCATATTCGTAGAACTAGTATTTATTTTTCCAGCAACGCGAAATGAAACTCACATTATGAACCTTTTGTTTAATAAAACATAAAATGTTGCAGCTGGAGGGAACTGAGCCTATTTATTTGAAGGCTAAATGAAAAATGTAGGAAATGGAAACAGTGACCCATTGTGGTTAATACTTATCTTGTTCGTTCTGTGCGGGGTAGCCATTACAATAACATTTGCCTTTTAGGAGACCGTTCTCAAGGCTTATTATTTTTTGGGTAAGGATACTCAAACATGTAATAAGGTTAGGTAAGGTAAGAGTAGGTTAGGTTAGGTTAGGGTTGATGAGATTGGTCATCCACCTCACAAACCACACGATAGAAGAAGAAGGTAACAAACAATACATGATTGAAACTTGTTGACTAAGCGGTAACACTTGGGAACGCAACGTTCCTGAACTTTGCTTAACTTGAGGCCTTGAAATGCAAATTTTCAATTTGTAGCCAAGATTACTATTCATCAACCTGCTTGCCTAATTAAAGAGCTACTTGAACTAAACTTAATAATTTCAGAGGGAACAAAATCCTTTTTAAACAACAATCTTCGATTACAACGTCAACGATTGGAGGCCGAGAGAAATGTGATCCCTCGTTAAAACGAACGGCGGCAGTACATCATTTGAACCCGGGAAAGATTTCCAAGCAGCTTACTAGCTTTTATTTATCGTTCTTTTCAAATGCATCGTACCGTTCGCTGGGCGGACGGAGAACATTTCACGGACATCGTTAACAATACGAAGCTACGGTATTTCTGATTTATCCACCAGTGGTCGGGTACAACTGTTCCGAAGCCAAGCTCTTAAACGAGTGTCGCGGAAACCTAACCATTGTTTCTGGGAAACGTGGCTCAAGCTCTCATTACTTGCATTGCCTTTGTCATTAAAGTAATTACTAGATGTTGAATACCTACCAGTATATTCCGACGTTTTTGTTTTGCCTTTTACTTATGTTGTGGTAGATTGTCGACAGTAAATATTTGCTCTGCTTTAGTCTCTTATTATGATTTTTGTTTCAATTAAATAAAGTGAACGAACATATAAGGAAACCCATTTTTATTATTTGCTCTTCATAATTTGAAATCTCCGTCGTTTTCCATTCTCAATTACAGTACGATTTCATAAGACAAATCTTCCCAAATCGCTGTAAATAGTAATACAGCTATAAAATGAGCCACCAAAAAAGCATGTTGCAGAGATCTTGACAAAACTTTTATTTAGCGGGTAATGACGCATGCTAACTTATGTATAAAATGCTCTTTTCGTTCTAAAATTTCAGTCCATTTAACACTAAGCTGAGATAAATACGTTGAATGAATTCATGTGCTTATAAAAATAAAGCAGATTCCCATTTTAATGGCGATAAAATATTATTCTGACTTTTAAATGCATGTAACAACTTAAATAAAGAATAGGTAACTATTCTATAAGAAACCGTGGTTGAGTATGATCTAAACCGTATTTAGATTGTTGATATTATAATAGATACATACATGTCATACATAAGCTCACGCCTATTTCCCACCGGGGTGAGCAGAGACAATTAAATTCCATTTGCTTCGATCGTGACACACTTCTCTTGCTTCCTCCTTATCTATCAATCGTTTCATACATACACACCGACTCAGAGTAGATCGTACTGAACCTTTTCTAAGGACATCTCCAATTTGGCAATGTACGTCCTTCTAGTTCTTCCTCGCTATGGTAATCCTATGTTACAAAGATAAAACAAAGAATTCTTACTTGAAATCCGTCATAAGTCCACGATGCCCACTTCATAGTGCAGAGCTGGACATCGAAGGGGAACTGCTCTACGTTGATGTCGCATACAGACACGTAGATCCCATGGCTTAACCATGTCACTTCGCCTGTACTCTTCACTATCACGTTCGTATTGATCACTGCTGACCTGTAGTTTGGGTCCGCACTGTAGAATGAACAAACAAAAATCAGAAAATGACAACAAATATCTAATAGCAATATTGCTTTTAGGTGAATTATTGTTTTAATGTGAAAAAGTTACCGACTCTCCATGTAAAATCAAAAATCGCAGGCTTAGCCTACGAGCCGAAGTTGAGTTTTTGGTTACCACTAAATACTTAAAATTATTTCTTTTTAAGTAAGTATCGGATTTTCTACAAATACGCTATATACGTGTGTGCGTAATTCCGCCATTCAATATTCAATACGAAATAATATAAACTTAGTTTATATAGCAAATGTAAATTGTTACTGGCAATAAATTTATTTTATTCTTATTCTTATTCTTATTCTAAATAATATAGCATTGAAGATTATCGTTTTACCTAAATGGATACAAGAGACGTCCTTAGGGACCCATAGCCAAAGACGAATGCACCAAACATTGTCCCAAGAGAGACGTTATAGAATATAAGATGAGATAAAAATTTTTGGTTAGTGATCCTCAGTTCAATTCACTTCAATAGAAAAATATATAATTTTCATCTAAACTTTTATCTACCGCAGATGGATCATGATTATAATTATGTTTAATATAAGCGTAATACGTAGAATATTATTATTGTTGTGCAGGTTTGATTACATCTTATATATCAATGTTCTGGAAACTTTGAGCTGTCAAATCCCACCGGCGAAGTAGTGGAGCAGGTGTGAAATAAAGAAATGTATTGAACGTGTATGAATTGCTAATGTATGTATTTGAATTGCATGTTGAAGGATTAAAGAACGAGATAAAAGTAGGGAAAAAAGGGCAAAATAATTTTCCGTTGGGACTGGAGAGAGATATTTGATTCTAACTATTCTAACGATTTGACTTTCAAATGCGAAGGAGTTGTTTTGTAATACTCCTTAAATCTTTTTGGTGTATTTATGTAATCTATAACTATAGTTTGTGTAGTAACAACAACCAAATGCGTTTATACTTACTTATTATTACATTTCACGTCTGATGAAAACATAGAAGGAATACTGGTAAAAATTCCGATTCCAATCATGGTATTTAAGTTATAGATTAACTTACTCTGTATATTTTTCATCCTAATGAATGCCACAATAACTTCCATTATAGTTAGACGCGTAGCTAAGTAGGTTCCTACGCCATGCAATGTTATTGAATCATAATGATGCACGGAAAATTATAAGTTTTGTGGTTTTGACAGATGAAACCTTATCGCTTAGTAAGTTTTGACAACCGCCATGATAACTATTCTAGCTCAGTGTCAATAGTTTGAAACTTAGTGACGCCAACCAAGTATAATAATAATGAATTAATGTAGGTATCTTGTAGGTTACATAACAAACTAAGCAATAGAGAAAAGATGTTTTTTTAAAACGCTCATTTCGACAAAACGATTAGGTATGTAAAATTTTTGAAGTTACTTTGACATATACACTTGATCGTCGTGAAAGGCACATCGCATTTCTTTATAGCAATTAATCTGAAAATACAATGACTATGTTACTCAGATTTTATCATTGCAGATTATTATTCCGATTTTATTTGGAATTCACAATTTGTCCTTTATGTTCGTGCAACATACGTAAGTCGACTCATATCCATACATTGTTTCAGGCAATTGTATCTGTTTTGTCAACAATTTCCATCAGCTTAAAGTTAAAGCCGACTATAAAATTGTGTTCGCTATTGTAGTTTAATACAGTTTTGTTTGAAATATGGTGTTTAATTCGGTGAATATGAAATTATGAATAAGCAAAATTTTAAGAAGGTTGAGTTACCTTTTTGCTTTTAAGTGATCAATGCGACTGAGTACCTACTTTTTACGAATGAAGTTAGGATAGATATTGTTATATAGTTTACGGTAATGTTGAAATATAACAGAAAATATACATACTTAAACTCACGCCTATTTCCCACCACAGCAAAATAAATCAAAATGAAGCGAAATTAATTAAATAGATAGGTACCTCAATACCATTATTTTTCACCTGACTGTTGGGATGGTTACATTGGTGCTTTTCCCGCGAATGTCTTCAAATGCCGTTTGTGTCAGCATTTTTATTGTATAGAAACAATTTTTCTAAATGATAATAATTACTTATTAAATAAATAAATGATAATAAAGAGATACGCCTGCGAAATTATACTAATCTTGAATCATACCATTATAAATACATACCGGAACAAACGGTATAGTCATGATGACATGACATGACTGATGTAGATACAATCGACTTCTCCAACCAATTAAAATTCTTTACATTATGAGTTGCCACTTCTATGAGTTTTAATTGAAAGAAAATACACTAAAGCATCAGTTATTTTCGCGCTTTATGCGCTCAGTCGCGACTTTCAATTGTTTTCCATTTATAACCGTTTAAAAGTAAAAACACAGAATGTCTAACGGCCAGTAACAAGAAGAGAAGTAAAGAGATTGCAATACTTGTTTACAATTTATGAAAATATTTTTTTTTGCTTTTACTTGAATAAAACGTTGGTAACTGAAAGTGAATAAGTACGTATTTAAATATAGTTTGTTTCTCCGTACAAACTTGAAAATTGGAGTTTCATTGTGAGCTTTTCTTGAAGCTATTTGAATCTTACGTTCCAAATGGCGGTAATGCAAAAGTTTTTCTGCTTTAGTATGACTTATTCAAGAAGAGTGTTGTTTATTATCAATATTATGATTTCCTCAATTAAATGTCAGTTAATATAAAATAATGACCTCCGTGGTCTAGCGGATGAGCATTGGGCTCACGATCCGGAGATCCTGGGTTCGATTTCCGGTGGGGACATATTACAAAAAATACTTTGTGATCCCTAGTTTGGTTAGGACATTACAGGCTGGTCACCTGATTGTCCGAAAGTAAAATGATCCGTGCTTCAGAACACACGTTAAGCCACTGCGTTGGTCACGGTTACTACTTACTGATGTAAGTAAGTAGTCGTTACATGAGCCATGTCAGGGGCTTTTGGCGGCTCAATATTAACCCTGACACCTGACATAGAAGAGAAGAAGAATATAAAATACGCTTATAGCGAAAGAAGAAATACGATTATAGAAAGAAGTAGGTAAACTAACTGTAGTATCTGTGTCAGTGTAACAATATTGTGTATGTTAGGTAAAGTAATTAAAAAGTATAAACACAGTTTAGAAGCAAAGGCTGTTGCGAACATAATTTATTCTTTGGAATTTGATTTGCCAACAACGTAGTGAAAGATTCACCAATCTATGTAGATAGATAGAATACTACTTATATAGATAATCCCTTCCTCTCCCTTCGGCCTCAACGAACTATAGACAGAACACCTTTAGCGAACGAGAAATAAATTCAATAAACTTTGTAATGAAGTTGATCTTCATTTGTTTAACACCAGTTTTGCAGCGGCGAGGAGATTACTCGGACAAAAGTTTTTTGATACCTAATTTTCTTTTTATTTTCTCCCTTCTATTTTTAATTTGCCTGTGCACAACTTACTGATATCATATTAAATAAGTAGCATGGTTATCAGTGGAACTCATTTTAAACTGTTATGTTTCTTGTCTACTTTCTGTATTTTGTAAATGTTTATTTTCCATAAATAAATAAAATAAGAATCTGTAAGTGCATATTACTTACTTGTTATAAAGTATGATATCTGGTCTCCAAACTCTTTCGTAAGGTATTCTGATGACGCTGATGCCGTCAAAGTCGCTCGCGTTCCAACGGAGGTGGTAATCCATCCAGATTTGTGTGATCCAGCAGTTGGTCGTTAACAGCTGATCTTTCTCCTCCTGTGGAAAAAACCCGCATTTAATTAGCTTGTCTACTTCAATCACTATACATAGAATAAGGAATCATATTACGTATAGAACGGCAATTCTCCGCTCTCCACCAACGGCTGAGCTAGGTTTACGTCACCCCCCTCGATCTTACTTTAGTCTTCAAGCGTATGGGCGTCTGACGTCGACGTTCAACGTGTAGTGTCTGTGTAAAACGAGGTGTTTTGTAATGAAGTGTTAGGGGTGTGATGTCGCTAAAGTTATTTGTCCACCTTTGTCACGTAATGAGCGGAAGGCAAGAGGGAAACCAGTGCACTATTTTTCCCTAAAATTTAGCATGAAGAATGCTACACCGACAAGAGCGTGACTCTTAAGTTAGTGATGATGATGATTGATGATACGTCACGTAATATCACTTTCAAGTTCTTATTGTTGCTAACCAAGTTTTAAATCTTGCATGCCATATTGCCGTACATAACATATGCTTACGGCTACAGGTATTCCAATTGGGGTAGACAGAGATACATCCATCGTAAGATGAACTAAGTACCCACGCCTCACCGAGCTTATTGTTGGGCCAACGTGATAGATGGTAAGCCGTATCGTCGTCTATGATGGTCGAGCCAACTGTATCAGTGAAAACTGCGCGTAAGATATATTACCTTATTGGTGCAAGTCCAGTACCGGGGTTCGAATCTATTATTTACATAGTTCGAATATATTTGTCTTAAATTTTGCACCAGATGAGAGCGCACAGCAACAGATTACACCTCATTTGTTTGGCCAAGTAAAGAATACCATTCGAGGATTATAATAGTCCCAACGAAAAATAAAAATAATAACAAAAAAAAACGGACTTCAAACGCAAAACTAAAAAAAATAATTATGAACATTTTTGAAAATTCCCCTCAATTTCTCTGGTCTGCCATCATCAGACCCTGACTTGCTTGACATGGGACCACCTTGGATATATCTCCTTTCGAACAAAAAAATAATTATCAAAATCGGTTTATATACGACGAAGTTATGCCCGAACAAACAAAAAAAAATACGGTCGAATTGAGAACCTCCTTCTTTTTTGAAGTCGGTAAAAATATGCGTTATGTTATTTGTTTGCTCCCAGTCCAATGTCAAATAGTCAATACCGACTTTCATACGTATGTTTTTCTTTAGAAGATTTTCATTATCATTCAAATAATGATTGAATAGTCATACCGTAGTAGTCATGGCAGGTCATGAAGTGAAAGTATCACAAACATAACCATAATTATAAACATATCCAGTGTTATTTCAAAACGAAGACTAAAAGATTAAGGTTTAAAATAATAGTCCGCGTCACGAAACAAGTTCCGCGGCTGCGGCGCTTCTGTCGCAGACTCTGCATAGAATTATTCAAATTCAAAATATTTATTTCGGAAACTAGTTCATATTTATATAAATTTAATATATTATTATTTATTTTTTTATTATTAAGTATTTTTTATTCCTTTATTTAATTTTTTTGTCCATATTTTTATTATTATGACTTGTCGATTCGTTCTATTAAAATCGGTCGACTTCGTGCGATTATTATTTAAAACTTAGTTTATATTTAGACTTGGTTTTGTAATAACACTGATCATATCGTAACGTAATTGACCAATTATGTTATCAAGTGCCCAATATTAAGGCAGATCGATGGGAGCAACGTATTTATCGATTTGCTAGGGCAAGTCACTGTAGGCAGTGACTGTAGGCAGTCACTTGGCCACACCTAGATACGACTGAGCCATAAGATTAATTCTTCTTCTTCTATCGTGTGGATTGAGAGGTACATTACCAACCTCATCAACCCTGGTGTCAGGGTTATTATTGAGCCGCCAAAGGCCCCTGACATGGCTCATGTAACGACTACTTACTTACATCATTAAGTAGTAACCGGGACCAACGGCTTAACGTGCCTTCCGAAGCACGGATCATCTTACTTTTTGAACAATCAGGTGAATCAGGTGATCAGCCTGTAATGTCCTAACCAAACTAGGATCACAAAGTGATTTTTGTGATATGTCCCCACCGGGATTCGAACCCGGAACCTCCGGATCGTGAGCCCAACGCTCAACCACTGGACAACGGAGGTCGTCGATTAGTAGAAGATTAATTTAAAAATATCTTCTCGGACTAAACAATTTTACGTGTTTTTTATATAATTAGGGTTTCGTAGTCAACTTAGAAATCTTTGAATCTACGACAAGGCCGTCTGTCTGATGGACTTTATATTATTTTTTGTAAATTATAGTTTTGTTGGGGAGTCAGGGGAATCGATGACTACGTCTTCGTTGAAGTTTTTATTCGTTTTTACATTTCGTGTTTCAGTCTCGCCGTCTCTAAAGAAAGGTAGCCCATGATTCACAATGGCTACGGAATTCTATTGTGGTTTTGTTCAACACGCTTTTGACCGGTTTCATGTTTTAATAATAGTAATCGTGTGGCCAAGTATGATCTCGTGTGTGCGCGAGTTCTTTGACAAGTAAGTAGTTTGGCTTGGAAGAGAGCGAACTACTGTTTAGTTAATCGTGTTTAAGTGTTGTATAATATCAAAGCATAAAATATAGAATATATTTTATAGAAACTCGGTAAAGCGTGGGTCATACCTATACATCTATTTATTGAACTGACGCTACGCTGGACTCACGCACAATATAAACACAATCGCATATAAGTCTGTGTCTAGTTGGTGCTCAATCTCGATAAGTAATCGAGCGAATACTCAACCGCACGACATTCTCAAAATTATTACGCGCACATTTAAAAATTGGGACAACATGAGAGTTTTGATGTCGTTTACTTTTGTATTCTTTCTATTTCTATTAACCTACGTAAACCCGCAGCATAGGCAAAAATCTAAAAAACCTTCGAAAATAGTCATAGTAGATGATAAGACACCCGAAGATCAAGCGCATGAATTGGAATGGGCAGAGTTGGATAACCGAACGCTTCCTGAGTGGTTTGACCGAGTGAAGATTGGCATATTCGTCCATTGGGGCATATACAGTGTGCCCGCAACACACAATGAATGGTTCCTGTACTTTTGGAAAACTTGTAAGTTTATTTACCTAGTTTTTTTTAATTAAGCATATATGGGTGTTGGTTTTCATTTTTAGTTTTAAAATAATATTTAAAATCTATATAAAAGTCAATGTTAATACCCGGAATAAAAATAAACTTGCTTTACAAGTCAGTCGATTACATAAGATTAATAAATCTTTTAAGGGGCAATGTATACGTTTTTACAATAAGATTCCCATTGACATTCAGAATTTGCCTTTCAACTGTTTTAAAACAGTAGTTAAACAAAAATTTTACAAAAAAGGTTATTATAAAGTTAGTGATTATTTAGAAGATATGAATGCATGAGATTAACTGTCTGAGAACTAATATTAGGCAGCTAAATTACTCAAATGTATAACAATATTTCATATATTTTTTTTTAAGAACGTCTAGGGCCCTGTGCCGAGGTTTTTCTTGCAGCTTCTTTTCCCCGGCTACACAAGTTGTGAGAAGCTGCAGTAGTTTTAGGCGGATGAGACGTTCGTTATGTAAAAAATTGACGATTCAAAGTGTAACTATGTTACCTACTGAATAAAGATATTTTTGAATTTGAATTTTTTAGTCAAAATAATGTCTTATTTTTAGAGTTGTTATACTAGTCAAAATACTCCGTCTTACTTTTAGAGCTGTCAAACTATAACAGTCAATGCTAGTCAAAATAATCTCACTTACTTTTAGAGCTGCCTCTACTATCCAGTCTCCTCTTTAATTACATCTACCTTACAGAGTGTTGCCTAGATTAAGATTTTTTTCGCGTTTATGTTGTAGCTCTATATATTGCGCTTCAACAACATGTGATTTTATTTTCCAGCATATCCTGAAGAAGTGAATTACATGAAGAAATATTTTCGCCCTAATTTCACATACGAGGATTTTGCACCGTACTTTACTGCGGAATACTTTGATGCAGACGAATGGGCAAGATTTTTTGTCAAATCTGGTGCAAAGTATGACTTATACATTTAATCAAAAATAATGTCTTTGTGTGGGGTGACTGCTCTAGCGGAATATACAACTATATGTTTATATCAATCGCGTATGAAACTAATTGCTTAAAAGGAATATTAAGGTATCATTGTCTAAATCAGTAATCAGTTCCCGGGAATGTTTCCAAAGTGGTAGAACGTAGATCATAAGTAGTTTTTTCTTTTTTGTTTCAACAGATTTTATTGTTTTTATGTATACAGTTTGCACCACTATGAGGGTGACATTTTCTTTTAGAAAAAACCCTTTTCAAAATAAAGAAAAAAAAATGTTTCCAAAGTGAGGTGTATGTTCCTATTGTAAAAACTCTTTAACAGTAAGGACACTAGCTGCTTTTTTCAAATTGTTTTTTCTGATCCTATTCACGTAAAGGTTAGGTTTACGCGCTTTTGCGTCTTTAATAATAAAAAAATAATAATAATAATAAAAAGTTTATTTAGCTAAACCCTACGCCACACATATACTTTTAAACAACAAAGTGGGAATATTCACGGCGAATACTAAATTGGCGAGCGATCACGAAATCACATTCCCGACCCCAGAAATCTTTTATAGGCGTTTTGTTTGTAGCTATTTTCAATTTCTGGCAAAATTGTGATCATTTCGTATAATTCATTTTCCATTACGTACACCTGTTTACAAAGTTTCTGGGTAAACGATGTTATTACCGACGCCTTATAATCCCGTCGGTAGATAGAAGTAGGTAGATAAAACATTAGATATAGTCTAAGTAAGCTGGCTTTATAGACGGCGATACAGTTTACCACCTATCACGGTGAGACGTGGGTAATTAGTTCATCATGTGATGGCTACATCTGAATACCCAATCGGAAATACAATTGTGAGCGTATGTTTTTTTTTGTGAGCTTTTGCTTTTACAGGCGAAAGTTTAAGACTGAAATTAGATTACACTTTAGCTTTAATAATTTTGATTGAAGAACTCTAAAAAATATGTTAAACACACGCACCTGTGTATGTGACCTCTGAAGCCATACGATCTAAAGTAAGACTGAGGGGGTGAGGTAAACCTAGCTCAGCCCGTGGGGGAGGGGAGAGTTGCCGTTGCATACGTAGTATTATTCCTTATTCTATGTTAAAACTGAGGCTACTTTAACGCATATTACAGGTACGTTGTTCTTACAAGTAAGCATCACGACGGATTCACCCTGTTCCCATCAAAACAGTCACGTGGATGGAATTCAGTTAGGTTGGGGCCCCACCGAGACATTGTTGGGGAGCTTGGTGCTGCAGTGAAGCTACAAGGCCTGAAGTATGGTATATACTACTCATTATTGGAGTGGTACCACCAGGATTACTTAGAAGACAAAGAGGCAAAATTCAAAAAGTATACTTATCGTGATACAAAGGTTTGGCCTGAAATTAAACAGTTAGTAAACAAATACGAACCCGCTATCTTATGGTTTGATGGCGGATGGGAAACGTCAGACGTGTACTGGAATGCAACCGGACTACTAAAATGGCTTTATAACGAGAGTCCTGTCAAAGATTACGTGGTGGTTAACGATAGATTGGGTAATAATGCACAATATCTTCATGGAGATTTTTATAATGGTCCGGACAGGCATGACCCGCGTAAGTAACCAACCATTGCTAAGTACAACTGCGTATTTTTGCCACCATTTTCAGACAAACCTTACTAGGACAACATAATGACGTCATTACGGTCGCGCCATGGTCGCCTAGTGAAACAGAGCCCTTAAAAATCTTCCTAATAGTTACGAATTAGTCTACCTTTTTGATACGGCCTCCATGGTCCAGTGATTGAGCGTTGGGCTCACGATCCGAAGGTCCCGGTTTCGAATCCCAGTGGGGACATATCACGAAAATCACTTTGTGATCCCTAGTTTGGTTAGGACATTACAGGCTGATCACCTGATTGTCCGAAAGTAAGACAATCCGTACTTCGTGAGGCACGTTTAGCCGTTGATCCCGGTTACTAATTACTGATGTAAGTACGTAGGCGTTACATGAGTTATGTCAGGGGCCTTTGGCGGTTCAATAGTAACCCTGACACCACCTGGGTTGATTAGGTTGGTAATCCAGTTCACAACCCACACGATAGAAGAAAACCTTTTTGATAATTGGATCGATTGGCAAATCCCCTTATCATGGAATGAATACAAAACTGAAATTATTATTATCACAACTTTGTTTTAAATTATCACGAAATTAATAATTTACATCGATTTTTTTCACGCCGCAATAATGCTTTGAGGTGTAGTATTGTTATTCTATGCATTGTGTTAGAAATGGTCTGATTCTGGTGGACAAAATGTGATTCTATAATATATTATTAAAGTAGCTTTCCTTCCCGCACGGAACAAAATTTAATTTTCTTACCGTAAGACCTTTTTAAAAAATATACTTATTAGAAAACTTTAAGGTAAAATCGTTCACAAATTATGATGAGCGTAACCGAGGGATATAATGATTCATTCAATATATTCATGTTTATAATTTAATTAGATTCGAAAGCTCTAACAGTAAAATATAGACTATATCACTAGAGCTAATTTTAGAACTGTGAATAAAGTTTGAATCCGCCAGAACAGGCAATATTAACATAAATTGTGGTGTCGATTAAGTCTCGAGTACTTTTCAATAATCGTATTAAAATTTGCAATTGACATAACTTCAAAATTACGAATATGTTTGATTTTGACAGAAATTTTACAAAAACACAAGTGGGAGAATGCTTTTACTCTTGACCTGACATCTTGGGGCTACAGGAGTCAAATGAAGGAGAAGGATGTAATGACAGTACAGAATATGTTACACTTACTGATCAGAACTGTCAGCTGTGGAGGTGAGAACTTTACAAAATAAGACAACTTGCAGCCACTGTCTACTAGCGTTGCCTGATAATCGACTGTAAATCTATTATCGTAATATAATCGATTATAATTGATTTAATTGACCGTATTGCAATTGTTTTACAACCGATAGTATCGATTATATCTAACAATTATTAAGATTATAATCGATATAATTGTAGAGTTTAAAATATCTATAGCATGGATAAATCCATGCTAGGCTGATCGATAGGCATGTCGATATTTGGATTATTTAGGGGTAAATAATTGAATAATCGATTATTAGGCAACACTATGATGGACACAAGTATTATGGTAACAAGGTCAGCTTATCGCCGATAACATTAGTCCATGATGTGAGAAATTACAAAATCCCCTTAGTGGATTTTACAACATTAAACTAAAATGTTGACTGTTCCTCTATCGTTTCATTGGTATATGAGCAATCCAGTATCCCCACACGTTATATATTATGTTAATAATAAAATTCTAAAATTAACTATTACTTATAGACGGCGATACGGCTTACCACCTATCACTTTGGTTTGTTTAATAGAAAGCTCGGTGAGTTATAGGTACGTAGTTCATCTTGTGATGGATGTGTGATGCTCTGTCGCGGAGCCACCACCTCCAATTCAGTTGAAAACGATATAGATTACTGTACGTACCATGTACATAGTGTACGTGAAAAGATTTTATGTGTACGTGCTATAATTAGAAAGAAAACAACAAATTAAAGTGGCTTCGCTGGAGAGCATACTCCCCAGCGGAGCCACTCAGTTTGCATACTTCGAGATGTTTTCTTCCTGTAAATTGTAGTATAGTTTGATGTACGTACTACGTACATAGTGTACGTGAAAAGATTTTATGTGTACGTGCTATAATTAGAAAGAAAACAACAAATTAAAGTGGCTTCGCTGGAGAGCATACTCCCCAGCGGAGCCACTCAGTTTGCATACTTCGAGATGTTTTCTTCCTGTAAATTGTAGTATAGTTTGATGTACGTACTACGTACATAGTGTACGTGAAAAGATTTTATGTGTACGTGCTATAATTAGAAAGAAAACAACAAATTAAAGTGTATATGACGGCATGAACAAAACGTGAAGCGCTGAAGATTTTAAGAAACAATCTCCTTGCGAGAACTTTTTATCTATGCACAAACTACTAAGAGAACCTATTTCAGACGAACGTCTCTCATACAAAACAAAGAGCCTCAGAATTTAGAGTATGACACTTGATTTGACATATAAAATTATATTGCCACACGCAAAAATAATTGTGGGGTTGCCATAGTAATGATATGGCACGGCGTGGCAGTAGTGATAGCTTGAAATTATTTAGATTACTTTAAATTTTGATGACAAGGTTTGGTGACGGATCGGTACGGCCCTGACAATTTATGTCAAATCTGTCATAGATACACGGCCGGAAATGTTCATACAAAAAAATTGTACCATAGCGCAAATGTACCGAGTTTAGAAAATGACAGCTACTTCACCCCTCTCCTACTTCATTTCACCCCTCTGCGATCTTCCGCCATCTTGGGACAATCTTAGGTTAGGATATAAACATAGACACAAGGGCAAGCGCTGCCCGCCCGGCGTCCTAACCGAACAAAATTCAAAATCAATCATTGTTTCATTGTAGTTTTATAAATGTAAGTGATCGAGTGAAATTTGCATTGAATAAATTCCGTAGTTAGCCTCTCAACTAGAAAACTGTGATATCCATACAGTATGAGTGTAAGATAATTATTATTTATTTAATTTTAAGATAACATAGATCCAGATAAGTAAGCGAAAAGACGAAAAGACGCTATATTTCACCAGTTTCCTAAAAGTGAGCTAGGAAGAACTCTAGAAGTGCAGAAGTTACAGTGTTTGGCTTAGGACTACTGGGAACAATTGTGTTTTCCATGCGGATTGCACAAAGACATTTTTATTAAAAACTTTCCGGGTCTCTCAAGATTAGCAGTGTTATTATAAACAAAATATTAAAGGGTACAGATGTCTCTAGATTAGAGAGTTTAGAGGAAAGTTTGCCATTAATGCAAAAAGGCATATTTAAAATAATAATAATAAAGCTCTATTTCAGAAAAAAAATCCATAAAATATAAAACAAAATTAAAAAATAAAATGTTATACAAGTAAACTGCAGTCTTTTTTTTATAAACCTTGTCATCAAAATTTAAAGTACTTAATCTAAATAATTTAAAGCTATCACTACTGCCACGCCGTGCCATAAATCATTACTATGGCAACCCCACAATTATTTTTGCGTGTGGCAATATAATTTTATATGTCAAATCAAGTGTCATACTCTAAATTCTGAGGCTCTTTGTTTTGTATGAGAGACGTTCGTCTGAAATAGGTTCTCTTAGTAGTTTGTGCATAGATAAAAAGTTCTCGCAAGGAGATTGTTTCTTAAAATCTTCAGCGCTTCACGTTTTGTTCATGCCGTCATATACACTTTAATTTGTTGTTTTCTTTCTAATTATAGCACGTACACATAAAATCTTTTCACGTACACTATGTACGTAGTACGTACATCAAACTATACTACAATTTACAGGAAGAAAACATCTCGAAGTATGCAAACTGAGTGGCTCCGCTGGGGAGTATGCTCTCCAGCGAAGCCACTTTAATTTGTTGTTTTCTTTCTAATTATAGCACGTACACATAAAATCTTTTCACGTACACTATGTACGTAGTACGTACATCAAACTATACTACAATTTACAGGAAGAAAACATCTCGAAGTATGCAAACTGAGTGGCTCCGCTGGGGAGTATGCTCTCCAGCGAAGCCACTTTAATTTGTTGTTTTCTTTCTAATTATAGCACGTACACATAAAATCTTTTCACGTACACTATGTACATGGTACGTACAGTAATCTGTATCGTTTTCAACTGAATTGGAGGTGGTGGCTCCGCGACAGAGCATCACACGATGTATCTCTGACTCCCCAATTGGGATACAGCTGTGAGCTTATGTTGTGTTAAAATTAGCCACTTAACTAATTTTCTCAGGTAATTTCCTCGTAAACATCGGGCCATCGAGGGAAGGAATCATTGTAAAAATATTTCAAGATAGACTGCTTGCGTTAGGAGAATGGCTCCAAATCAATGGAGAAGCCATCTACTACTCCTCACCTTGGCGATATCAACGTGACACTAGAAATAAACACGTTTGGTATACATGTAACAAAGTTCCATACAATGCCTTAGACCCAACAGCAACACCTTTAGCACCAGACACTATTAAGGCGATCTATGCGATGTTTACGCCCTATCCCACGAATCACAAATTAACAATAAAAGACATTAGTCCTCTGCTAAAAAGCGCAGAATATCAAGTTATGATGCTGGGCGAAACTAATATTTTGAATGTAGGTAACTCTCATTATTAAATATTTGATTATTCAGTAGACATCGCTTTTTTAATGTTTAAATGTATTAATATTTTGCAGTGGACGGTTATCCATGATAACGCCATCATAAGGCTCCCAGAAAAAACTAAGTCACAGAATGCATGGGCATTGAAATTCTTCAAAACACATGAAGTAGAAGTGAATGTCACCAGCGCTACCCATTTACCAGGAAAAATAGAGTGATGTGGAGTAAGTTGTAGTCACGTCAAAGACACGACTATGAGAGGACCTGAGATGTTGGACTTATTTGAGAATTTAAAATATATGGTTATCGTTTACCATAAAGTCGCCTTTTACATGTATATTTAATTTTTATTCCTATGTTGTACGTAAATTCTGTGCTATAAAGAATTGTGTATTGTACTGGTGATCGTCAGAATGGTCGGTTACTATTGTATACCTAAAAGTACCTCCTAAACACTGAATAAATCATCTGAAAAAGATGTATCAGGCCTGATGACGTATACCATGATTTGGTTTAGGTACTTTGTCACCTGTTGAACCAAATACTAAAAGTGAAAGTCAATAACTACAAAATCCATATCCATACCCGAACACGAGATCAGCGCCTGATTTCTTCAGATAAATCCGACGCCTCTCAAGTAGACATGCTTAGAAAACTATGCTCTAAACCACTTTAACACATCACCTCATTTGGTGTTGTCATATGAAGGGTTTCTGTAAGTATTTCATTTCTGTCTACGAAGACTAAAGGTCGCTCTATTACGCGTGAAATTTCTATTTCAGAGTTTATTACCTACTTACAAACGTAAATATGTTGTTTATGCACCTATTAGTAGTCTTGATTGTCGTTGGTTGATTGTCTTATAGACAATCCCATAATAAAATAAATGTTATAATAAAAAAAATACGTAATCCTGTTTTGATACGGTCATTAATTTATAACCTGCTTTAAATGGTGTCATGTCATGTGTTTTTTTTTTCAAATTGCCCCCAATCCCTTCAAAAAGGGGGTAAAATTTTATCGAATTGTCGTCACGAACGTCGTGTTACCGTGTTCACGTACCCGTTGCTGTATCAAAAAGAAATATAAAAACCGTGTATTGTGCTATCAAATCATAATAAACATAAACTTACCAAGTTCATAATCACCCTTAATTGTGGACACAGTGTTCAGTGCAGTGTATACACCAGAAAAACCACAATAAATATTCACTATCAATAACATTTATTTATTCACGGTCGTAATCATAAACTTAATACAAAAAGTACCGAGTTATGCCACCCCTAGCCCGAAGAACGGTGACAGTGCATGCTGCCTAGAACAGCATGTCAGCACATTCTGTAGACAGACCACCGCGGTGGCCTGACTCCCACGCTTTCCTCTTAGATTTAGCTAGAACTTTAAGTTAGCATTAAAATCATTCATGTAGCGCATCCGACTCTGTGCACATGTCTCGCCGTACTTTAAGTTTTATTTTAATATACATTTAACTAATTCAAATTCATTAGTTTCTTTTTAAAAATAGTGTCCCGCGCTCCCGAAACTTGACTGGCGCAGCCGGTAGGATCCGTGTCGTTACCGTGCGTGTGCTGCTTATAGGGCTCGAACTCGCCCTACGTGCGGTTTTTGGACTCAATATCGTCGTGTGTAAAAACTGTACCAGTGCAGTAAAGCGTCGGACCGGATCCTGCGAACCAAATAAATTTTGTCACACTTACGGGACACACTGAGTGTTCTAAGGCGACAGGACACTAAGGACATGGAAGCAGCCGGGGGTTGGTGAGTACGACTTTTCGCCTTCCTTCGCTTATCTTTGTTCCAATATTAATCTGAGATCGGACTTCTCTCAGTGATACGTACTCTGATTTTTTTACTAAAAATATAGAACTCAAAATCGTTCTTATTTTATATTTAAATAGTTACATTAATTACATTAAGATTATAGATAAGGTGTGTGCATGCTAGATTTAAGATTTTGTGTGATATAATTGATTTGATTGTGTTTTAAAATGGCGGAGGTCAATTTGATTCCGAGTGAATTTTCAAAAATTATACCCCTATTTAACGGAGACAAAAGACACCTGAATTTATTTATTCGTAAGTGCGAATATGTTATTGAAAAATTTAGAGGGAGCGATGCTCAGAATGCTTATATTATGCATACCATTACCAGCCGTCTTACTGATAATGCAGCGGCCCTTATCAGTGAGCGAGAGGACATCCGTACATGGGATGAATTCAAAACGCTATTGATTCAGCATTTCGGTGATCCTAGAACCGAAGAGAGTATAGCTATGCAATTAGAAGGTTTAAAAATCAAACCAAACCAATCCTATCATGAATTTTGTAACCATGTTCAATCGATTAGAGCAAACCTTATAGCTAAAGTTAATATAATAGATGACGAGAATATGCGGCAAAGCAAAATCACGATTTACAACAGATTAGCTTTAAATGTTTTTCTATTTAACTTGCCCGAGGAGATGCTACGCATTGTCCGATTAAAATCACCTGAAACATTAGAGGACGCCCTAAGTGTAGTGCTCGAGGAAGTGGATTTCCACGAACAATATCAGCGTAAAAATAAAACGAATAAGCCTCAAGTACCAGCAGTGCCCTTTAAATTTCCTTCTAATATATCTCATCCAAATATCCCTCAAAACCAAGGATTTGCTAAATACATAGGAAACATTCCTAACAATACTCAAACCAATTTTAAGTTTGGTATACCTGTTAACCGACAGTTCGGACCCCCTCAACAAAGTAACCAGCAGTTTGGCTATCGACCAAACTTACAAAATCAATATCAGCAGTTTGGTTACCGACCAAACCTACAGCAAAACAACCAACAATTTGGTTATCGCCCTATCCAACCCACCCCCTTTGGGTATAGACCACCTCAAGGCCTACAACAACTACCAGCGATGCGGCCCCAGCAGTTTGGACAGCAACAAACTATTAGACCTCCACAGCCAAATTTTTATTCCAAAAATTTTACTAATGATGTTTCCATGCGTACCGCTCCACAAAAAACAGGCCAAGGTTTTCGTGTAAATGAAACAGAATTATACAATGAGCATCCGATCGAATGTTTTGACACTTACACGGAGAGTTATCCCAGCCAGGCGGATCACTATCCGTATGCCTTCGATACGTATGAATGCGATGCGCCCACGCAAGACTACTCTTATCAATGCAATGATAAGGCGGAGCCACTAGATACGACTCGTACTCTCCATGGAGCGGAGGAGTCAAACGAGCAGCATGTTGAAAATTTTTACATACGGGCCTCAGTAGGGAAAGACAAATTATAGAAATAAATTGTGACGTCAAATTAAAATTACCGTACATTTATTTACCGGAAATTAACGCAAAGCTTATGATCGACACCGGTAGCACCCGTTCGTTCTTAAGCCCTCAAAAGGCCTACCAGTACTTTTTGCCACTAGTTATTCACGAACCGTTTGAAGTCGTAAGCACGCATGCCAGCTCAAGACATAATGAGGTTATTCATATTCCCCTAACACCAACTTTTAATACCACTGACCTTCATAAATTTTATCTGTATGAAGTAGACCCGAGATATGACGGTCTAATTGGTAATGACTTATTGACAAAAATTGAAGCCATTATTGACCTTAAAAATGCAGTACTGAAAACGAAAACCACGGACATCCCTATTGTTCACAATTTTACCGAGTACGTAATAAATCTTCCCCCACGAGCTGAAATGAGAGTAAAAGTGCCTACTGACTTATACTCAGGGCAAGCCATTTTAAATCATACAAAATTTTGTGATGGTGTGCGAATGCCTGATGCTCTAGTAACCTGCAACAAGGGTTACGCCACCACGGTTATTCAGAACACCTTAGAAAAGGGAATTGACATTGTTGTAACAGCCCCATTTCCGACAGCAGAATATAAAACAATTGATAATGACGTAAATTTTACAAGCGACGAGACACGCACCAGTGACATTTACTATGACAGCATACTTTTACAAAATTTGACAAAACTAAGACTGGACCATATGAGTACTGAAGAACGTGACTGTATTGTTCGTCTATGCAAAGAATATAAAGATATATTCTACAGCGATCAACTGCCACTGTCATTTTCTAGTCAAGTTAAGCACTTTATACGTACAAAAAATGAAGACCCAGTTTATACAAGACCTTATAGACAACCTCCTTTCCAATCTGAAGAAATTAAAAGACAAGTTGAAAAACTTTTACAGGACAATGTTATACGCGAATCCCACTCTCCTTGGAGTTCCCCGGTACATTTAGTGCCCAAAAAACGAGACGCCTCAGGTGAGATAAAATATAGGATGGTTATAGACTACAGACGTTTAAATGACTTGACAGTCGATGACAAATACCCCTTGCCGAATATAAACGATATCTTTGACAAACTTGGAAAGAGTTCTTACTTCACTACACTAGATCTTGCTAGTGGGTACCACCAGATTGAAGTGAATGAGGAGGACAGGCAAAAAACAGCTTTCAGTACGCAATTTGGCCACTATGAGTTCCTCCGCATGCCTTTTGGACTTAAAACCGCTCCAGCAACTTTTCAAAGAGCAATGGACAATGTGTTACGCGGGTTACAAGGCATCCATTGTTTGGTGTATTTGGATGATATAATTATATTTTCGGCCAGCTTACAGGAACACTTGGACAAATTACGAACTGTATTTGACAGACTGCGAAAGACTAATCTCAAGGTTCAGCTCGATAAATCTGAGTTCCTGAGAAAAGAAGTGCTTTATTTGGGACATACTATAACAAAAGACGGACTAAGACCCAATAATGATAAAATCACAGCAATTCAAAATTATCCTCTCCCCAAAACGACCACTGAAATCAAAAGCTTTTTAGGCTTAGTGGGATACTATCGACGATTTATTAAAGACTTTGCAAAATTGACACAACCATTAACAGCGTGTTTAAAAAAGCGAAACAGAATTACAATTGATCAGAAATATATTGAAGCTTTCGAGAAATGTAAAGAGCTCCTTACGAGTGCACCTTTGTTACAGTTTCCAGATCCTACTAAACCGTACATACTTACGACAGACGCTTCTGCAGTAGCTTTAGGCGCTGTACTTTCACAGGGCCCCATAGGACAAGACCAACCTATTGCGTACGCTAGTAGAACATTAAGCGACACTGAAACACGATACAGCACAATAGAGCGAGAGCTACTAGCCATAATTTGGGCCGTAAAACATTTTAGGCCATATCTTTATGGTCATAAATTTCGTATTTATACAGACCATAGACCACTTGCATGGCTCTATTCACTTAAAGATCCGAATAGCAAGTTGACTCGCTGGAGACTACGACTCCAAGAGTACGACTTTGAGGTTATCCATAAGAGCGGAAAGCAAAACACAAACGCTGATGCTCTCTCTCGCATAAAGATTAATGCTTTAGACTCTGACGATGACAATGACCGAGAATCCATGGTGGTTAACGTTGACGATGACCTAAAATCATTTATGAAAGAAATTGATGACAGAGTGGCTCAGTTAGGAAAAGAAAAGGATAATTCTGGCACCATAACTATTTCTGACTCATCGGCTACTATGACAATATCCGACATTGAAGAAATGGACTATCCTATTGTCTCTGACAAAAGTTCAACTGAAACAGCTCATTCGGGAACAGAACTCGAATCCCATGGTATTCCTATTCTACACGAGGCGATTGATACAAAGCCAAACCAAATTTTAGTCTACCAGTGGTTTAGGAACGAACTCCAAGTAAAAAATCTGTCTAACAAAAAGCAAAAAATTTTAGAAATCTTTTTACCCACAAACAATGACGAGTTAATAAAGAAATTTCTGAAGGAATACATCAGGCCAAATATTAAATATTTCATTTACTTTGAAAAGGAGACACACAGAAGGGATTTTTCGAAAATTATTATAGAATTGTTCAAGAAGGGATCGGTTGACTTCTATGAATGCACTGAAAGAGTGATTTATGTGGAAGATGAGAGAGAACAGAGAGCAATCATCGCCAAATACCATGAAGGAGCAACGTGCCATCGTGGTATCAAAGAAACTGCAGTCCGGATACGAAGAAACTACTATTGGGAAAATATGATGGAGATAACAGCAGCAGTCATCAACGCTTGCGAAGCGTGCAGGAAAATGAAATATGATAG
This sequence comes from Pectinophora gossypiella, assembly GCF_024362695.1. Classification (NCBI taxonomy): domain Eukaryota; kingdom Metazoa; phylum Arthropoda; class Insecta; order Lepidoptera; family Gelechiidae; genus Pectinophora; species Pectinophora gossypiella. The sequence continues at coordinate 11,550,015 of NC_065405.1, read as the reverse complement.
AAAACCTCTTAAACCCGTATTACAACTTACGCAGACTCAAAATTCGCCATTTCAAGAGCTATTTATAGACCTTTTCTGTATTGAAGGAGTCTACTACCTAACACTTGTTGATGCTTTTAGTAGATTAGGTCAAGCGATCGAAATATCAAATCGTTCCACTCCCGAAGTTGTACGTGCTCTAATGAAGTATTTTACCTTTTATGGAATTCCAAAAAAAATATCTAGTGATCCAGGGACTGAATTTAATAACGAGTTAATGAAAGAGTTTATGGCCCTACATAAAATTGAACTTCACATTACTACGCCAAACAATCCAAATTCGACAGGCATAGTAGAACGATTTCATTCGACCTTAATAGAAATTTACCGTCTTGCCAAATATGACCAAAAATATACTGATGCAGCCTCCATAATGACTTATTCTATTCTAGCTTATAATAACACCATTCATTCTACGACAGGCCTCGCACCCTTTGAAATAGTTTTCGGTCACACCAGTGTTAATCAGGCGTTTGATATAAATTTTGAAAAAACATATACCCAACAATTGCTAAAAGATCATCACAAGCGCATGAAATATTTATACAATTACATTAGTAAGGACATGTTAGAAAAGAAGGAAAAAATTAGGAAACAGAAAGGTGGCGAAGCTGTACCAAATTTAGAAGTAGGCGACATTATATTCAGTAAAGATATTAACACACGAAAAAGTAAAGATAAGGCCCGGTATCAAAAGGTAAAGGTAATAGGTCCAACAGATAGAAATGTCGTACCCGTACAAAGAGGCGCCAAGGAAACAAGGATTCCAATTAAAAATGTTAAACGTCCTCCACAGGTGGTGCTTAAGCCTGATGGTTCTGTACCTTCAGATGAGCCACAGCCTTCAACTTCAAAACATTAAGGACAACCCCGGGATATTGCCTGTCAAGTTGGGACAAGCATATCGACAAGAAGATAAATGGACAGTTATTAAAGTTTTAGATTTGAATGATATAAAGGAAACCCTTAAATCTAACGTTAATAAGTTTTTAGAGTTTGATAAATTGGTAGATGTTAATAAACCTTTTTCACATGAGTTTTATAATATAAGGTTACACGCGTATGATTTGTATAATATAACCATTAACAAATTCAGGCAACTTGTTCCGTCTAGCAGATTTAAGAGAGGCATCCTAAACCCTCTTGGTTCTTTAATAAAAGTAGTCACAGGGAATCTAGACCATGAAGACGCGATTAAATATGACAAATTGATCTCTGAACTTAAAGGCAATCAAATACATACAGAAAAGAAATTAATTATTGTATCTAAAATGTTAGATGGTTTAATAAATAGCACCGAGACATTACATAATAACACGTTAATATTAGACGAACGTCTTAAACGTATAGAAAAAATTGTTAAATACATAGCATCGAAAGAAAATAACTCCGTTTATAATACATATATGTTAAGCTTGTTCAAACTGTTCATTGGAAACTTCAGAACTATATACTTGACTATTAGTGAAATTGAAACTGTTTTAGCCTTGAGTAAAGTCTCAGTGTTACACCAATCCATCATAAATTCAGATGAGTTTCTCAAAATACTGGAATCTGTAGCCAAGTATGATAATTTAGTATATCCTGTAAACCTAAATAACTTGATAAAAATTGAAAAAACTATAGTTGTTAAGTCATATATGAAAGAAAATCAGATTACGTTCATTTTAGAAATTCCTTTAATAGATGGAAATATTTATAATTATTTTAAAATTTATTCATTACCCATGTTTAAGCCATCAACAAACCTTACCTATGTTATAATTCCTAAATATCCTTACCTTTTGGCGAAAGGTCCGAAATACCACCCCATCAACAGTCCCTGCGACGAGCTAGCCCCGGGACAGTTCCTGTGCAAGGAGAATGACCAGGTTATTTATCCTGAACGAACCTGTGTTGAGCAGCTGATGCGGTTTCATTCTAATCTCACCCTCTGCAGAGTTTACCCTGTCCACGTGGAAGATATCAAGATCCAGAGGATCGATCCTGCCAATTGGATTGTCTACACCAGGAGCAGCCAAATACTTACTGAAAAATGTAATGACGACACAATCAAAAGACAGATTCAGGGTACTTACCTTATTTCCAATGCTGAAGACTGCGAACTCTACATAGAGAACTTTAAATTAAACCGCCGGAGGTCCATTGCTGCCGATTTCCATTTCAAGGTTACACCCGTAATTGGTTTACCTAAGCCCGACTTCCTGAAGATGAACGTTACCACGGAATTATCTAAGGTGGACATTAAAGGCGTGTCTTTGGATAACTTGAAGCATCTCTCTAACGTATTAAACAGTGAAAGGTTTAACAGTGATATCAGTGAAAGTGAAATAATAGACACTCGTAGTGTGAGCTTAGCTACTATATTCCTTTATGTAATCTTAATTATAAGTATCATTACTATTATTATATGGAAATTTAAAGTTTTCAATTTTACACGAAATCACCAAGACTCAAAATCGTCGGATGATTTCGTGCTTGAGGAGGGAGGAGTTATGCCACCCCTAGCCCGAAGAACGGTGACAGTGCATGCTGCCTAGAACAGCATGTCAGCACATTCTGTAGACAGACCACCGCGGTGGCCTGACTCCCACGCTTTGCTCTTAGATTTAGCTAGAACTTTAAGTTAGCATTAAAATCATTCATGTAGCGCATCCGACTCTGTGCACATGTCTCGCCGTACTTTAAGTTTTATTTTAATATACATTTAACTAATTCAAATTCATTAGTTTCTTTTTAAAAATAGTGTCCCGCGCTCCCGAAACTTGACTACCGTCAAAACAAAGTACAAACATAAACAAACAGGCATCTATTGGCGAACATTGTCACTACTAGACTATCAATATGGTTGGGTCAAAGTCCAAGTGCGGTGCGTGCGGGAAGTTTCTGGCTAGTGTAGATAGCGTTAATTGCGCATGCTGCACAAAGCTGTACCACCGCGCGTGTGTCGGCTTGCCTGCTGGCGCGGTTGCAGGTCGGACTTGGAAGTGTCCTGAGTGCACATCCAAAGTCCCGAGGGCAAACCAGGATAGCACCCCTGTAAGAGCCCCTGTCGTGTCACCACCGCTTCACCAGTCGTGTGAGGAGAGCCCACAGGCAGGACCTACATTGGACACTACCATCACAGAGTTCCGGGAGTCCGAGCTAGCTCTGGAGTTTCGGCAGTTCCGGGAGGAAATGCGGCAAACGCGTGGCGAGATTCGTGCATTCCGACAGGATATGCAGGAGCTCAGGATGGCGGTCGGTGCCTGCGATGCGCGTCTCGACAAGCTGGAGACTCGCCTGATGGAGTTGGAGCAGAGGAAGGGTGGGGAGGCTGGTGGGGTGGTCAAGGCGCTGGAGTCTACAGTCGCCCAACTAAAAATGGAGCTTAACGATAGGGACCAGGAGCTCCTGTTAAATGATGTGGAGCTATCTGGTATTCCAGAGATAGGTGGAGAAAACCCTGTCCACCTGTTTACTCTTTGCGCTGCCAAGCTTGGTGTGACGTTGGACGAGCGTGAAGTGGTGAGCTGTGCCCGGGTGGGAGTCACCCGCGCGGCGGAGCGGGGAGCAGCGCCGCGGCCGCGCGCCATCGCCGTGCGACTAGCTCGCCGCGCGCCCCGCGATGCGCTGCTACGAGCAGCGCGCGTGCGCCGCACTACCACCACCGAGGGGCTCGGCCTGCAGGGTGCCCCACAACGATTTTACATCAACGAACGATTGACCAAAACTAATCGCCACCTTTTCTACCGGGCTCGCGAAGCAGCAAACCGGTTGGACTGGCGGTTTGTTTGGTCAAGAGACGGGAAAATATATTGTCGTCGAGCGTCTGGATCCGCTGGACACCGAATCCGATCGGAAGCCGACATTCTATCGGTTTTTGGTCCCGGCTACAGCAAGGAAGAAGCCGTTGTTATGAAGTAACGATATTTTCCGGTTGTACTGAATGTATTTTGCTGTCGTTTACTAGTGTTCATTGTTTACTGTCTGTTTGTGTGTTTATTGTATCTTTACAAAGTCGTTATGACTCATTTGGTCAGGTGGGGATATCCGCGCGGATTGAATGGAAAATTATTCTTTATATTTGTTCTTTGCTATTATATCGTATATGCCTAATATCACTTAATTTATACTATATACCAATAATATCATTATACATTTATTACATACATGTTCATACCCAGACAAGAAACAACACAGCAACACTACATTTGAACTACGCTACAAATATATTAACACGATCAACTCTAATCACACTCCTCATTTGATGGAGTATTCATATTGATGAATATGGGTATACCACCGGTTTAATGTGTTTAAAATGATTGTAACACGCAAATTAAAAGTTGGTTTGTTTAATGCTGGCTCTTTGGGTACGGGACATGACGAATTTCTAGTGGCTATGGACCGACACGACGTAGACATAATGGCTATTAACGAGACGTGGCTGAAGGAAGGCCGGGAGGGGTGCGCCCCCGCCGTGCCGGGCTACCGACTGCGGCACGAGCCGCGGCCGCCGGGCAAACGCAAGCGCGGTGGCGGCGTTGGCTTCTACATACGCCGCGGCATCTCCGCCCGCGTGCTGCCTCACCCGCCGTCTGGTTGTGTCGAGCAGATGTGGCTCGCTATTACAGTTAACGGCAAAAAAGTCGTTATAGGCACCGCATACCGCCCACAATGGGTAACAGTGGACTTGATTTTGGGGGCGCTGTCCGAGTCTGTGTCTACATTTTCGTGGAGTGATCATACAGTACTGCTTGGGGACTTCAATGTCGATATGTTGGACGTCGCTGATCGAGACGGCTCCGTCAAGAAGTTAAATACTTTCCTAAGCTGTTACAATTTAAATCAACTTGTTATTGAGCCAACACACTTCACTGGCCACAGCGAGACTCTCATTGATTTGGTCTGTACAGATGTAAAGGGGAGCTCTGTTGATGTCTATTATGTCCCCGAACTAGGAAGACATGCATTCCTTACATGTTTAATAAATATCCCCAAATGTAAACCCGCGCCATGTCGAATCACGCGTAGGTCATTACGGGACATCGATCTGAATATGTTCAACAAAGATCTGTCATCGTTATATTGGACCAACGTTAGTTCTTTAACAAATGTAAATGACATGGTCACCATCTACAGTGAAATGATTTCATACTTGTTCGATATCCATGCTCCCGTCAAAACCGTATCAGTAAAGTGCGAACAGTACCCGTGGATAACGTATAACATAAAACTTATGATGAAGAAGCGGGACGAGGCACATACCAGGGCTCGACTTACTAAGCAGGAAAACCATAAAAAATACTATAAAGATTTAAAAAAGCTAGTGAGTGAGGCATTGTATAGGGAAAAGCAGGCATACTACGAACATTATATTAACTCCACTGAAAATGACTCGCGTACGCTTTGGAAACATATTAAAAAAAATGTGAGAATTAAAAGTAGGCCCGAATTGCCAGCAAATATTTTCAAGGACCCAAACGAAATAAATAACTATTTTCTAAATGTACCCGGTAGCGATAATGTAAAAATATCCCAATTGACTTATTTTGAATGTCATCAATGTGTGTCCGACACATTTACTTTAAGCCAGGTCACAGAAAGTGATATTATGAAAGTCGTCCGTAATATTAAAACGAATGCTGTTGGAATGGATGGTATTTCGCTGGATATGCTACTGCTTACCCTGCCTGATACGTTGACTGTGATTACCAATATAATTAATTGCTCAATAGTAACAAATACGTATCCTACATTATGGCAGAAGGCATTGGTAAAACCGATACCAAAATCTTCAAATGCCACAGAATTGAAAGATCTTCGTCCAATCAGTATCCTACCATGTATGTCCAAAATATTAGAAAAAGTAGTTGCCTCGCAGCTTACAAAATTTCTGGAAAAGAATAACATACTACCGTACGTACAGTCGGGGTTCAGGAAGGGATATAGCACCACGACTGCCTTGCTACATGTTGTAGATGATATACTGGCTGCGCGTGACAATGGTGAGGGGACTCTGCTGACTCTGCTGGACTTCTCTAGGGCTTTCGACTGTATAAATATTCCAATGCTATTGTCGAAGCTACACTATTACGGATTTAGCATAGACAGCATAAAGTGGTTTAGTAGCTATTTTGAAAACAGAGCCCAAATTGTCGAATTGTGCAACGAGGACGGTTCATCTGTCAGGTCGGACTCTAAAACCGTCAAAAGGGGAGTTCCGCAAGGATCAATACTGGGTCCTCTTATGTTCATTATTTATAGCGCCGATGTGGTGAAACAAATAAAGAACTGTAAATTCCACGTTTACGCCGACGATATACAGATTTACACTTCATGTAAGCCTTGTGATACTCGTCTGGCGGAAATTAGACTAGAAGAAGACTTAGAACGTGTTGCAGCATGGGCAGAAGCGAACACCCTAGTACTTAACGCAAGTAAAACGAAGTATATGATTCTTGGAACTAAACAACAGATAGACGGTATTACGCGTCAAGGGTTGAACGTTAGTATTCGGGGCGAAGTGGTACAGCGAGTGTCGGAATCGCGAAACCTAGGGTTGCTAATGGACGAAGAGTTACTTTTTGAAAAGCACATTACGAATACTGCTAGCAACTGTTTTTACAGACTGAAAGTAATGTACCAAATTCGAGAATATTTAAGTACTCCCATTCGAATCAAACTATGCGACTCTTTAATTCTCTCTAAGTTTAATTATATGGACGCTGTGTATGGGCCTCGGCTTCTGGCGCGCTCACAAAAACTGGTTCAGAGAGTACAGAATGCTTGCGCTAGATTCTGCTTCAAAATTCCTCCCCGCACACACGTAACACCTTACATAAACAAGGCTAGAATCCTAAAAATGAAATATCGCAGACAGTTTCATTTTGCAACGCTGATGTTCGGAATAGTTAATTTTAAATTACCGCCATATCTTGCGGACAAACTAGTTTGGTCCCGCGACGTGACTGCTGCCAGGACCCGTGCGTCGTACTACTCACTCGCGGTGCCTCGTCACCGCACCACCGCTTTCCGGGGCAGTTTCAGGTTCGCCGCATCCAAGTGCTGGAACGATTTGCCGCCGCCGTTTCGTAGTCTGAAAACAATTTACAGCTTTAAATCAAAGTACAAATGCTATCTCCTAGATATGCAACTATTAAGCTAATTAATATTTTACCTAATTGGTTTCGACACGTCAACGTGGCGGAGTCCTCCTAGCGGGCTGGATGCGGCGACACAACCTTTGTCATGATTATTATTATTTTCCTTCGGGTAATGTTTGCATGGTCTGAAAAGTAATCGCAATGTTATACACAGGCTAAATTATGTTATCCGTCAATCAAAAACAAAAAGTGCGTGCTTATTCAATATAAGTGGATAGTATAGGTAGGTACTTTAAGCATAAAACACTATATTTTGTTTTGGCTTACCTCATGGATTGTTTATTGGGGTTTTCAAACGACTGCACGTTTCTATTATTTACTATGGATGTTGTTGAGTGTATTGGACGTAATTTATTGTTTCTAATTTGGTTAATGTATAATATTTGCTTTATTTGATTCACTTTATTTTTTCTTTTTAATTAATATACGCAATTCTATTACAAATATATAATCTCGCTTTACTTTAGGAACACGTTGTGCCCGTTCGGCGGCGCGGCGGTCGAATGGAAAAAAAATATTTTGTTTGTAAGTACTAGTAGTAACCAAACTACTTTACCGACCGAGCTAGAATCGGGGTGCGGCGCGCGCGATATACATATAGGTTCTAACACAGACAGACTACACAATACACATTCATGGAATTCGTATTTGTTTATATTATTACATTTGTTTACTAGTTTTACCTATATTAATAACTTTCTTTTTTATTCTAACCTTAAGTATTTACGTATACATCTTTGCGATAATATTTGTCTATGTACACTCTAATTCTATTAAAATAACTTGGTATATATTATAAAGTATATTTTGGAATTGAATTGGAATATATACACCATTAACACATGTTTATGAAATACGATGTTCGTGCGTCACCCAACAGGGTCCACATAATATCAGCGTCGTGGTTCACGCCGCGACTTGTGCTGAGTGAGGCCCTTTTATCTCAGGACGTCCACCACCACCTTATGGTCATTTCGACAAACATCCGTCTTGCTTTTTTGTAATTGTTTTAGTGGAAATTTGATATGATGTTGTTGTCTTTTTTTTGTGAGTGGCGTCCTTTTATAATAAACTTTTTCTATTCTATTCTATTCTATTCTATCTGGGACTTTTCGCAGTTTTCAGTGTAGGCAGCTAAAAAATGGTATATTAGGAAAGGGGAACGGTGTTACCCCGAATTTAACGCGTTGAAAGCCGCGGGCAAAAGCTAGTAAGTAGATAAACTGACGCCTATTTCCCACAGGGGTAAGCAAACACTATGGAATTAATTGCTTCGATCCAGATATACTTCCTGCTTACTCCACATTCGTCAATCGCATTCGTATCTAATCAACTTTGTATTGCAAGTGGAAATCTAGTGTACTTAATAATATTTTCGTACACAAAAGTACGCCATATAGAATTATACGCGAAAATAAAGGAAACAATTCCTCAGGCCCAAACTGTGAATCAACACGACTCAGTACGAAATAGGAGTCGTTGACATTACCTACTATAACACACACACGCACACACACACACGCACGCACGCACGCACGTGCGTAATGTATTATTTGACATTATCATTTATTTTAGTGCAATAAAGTATATTTGTATTTGGACATCACAGGGTTCGAAACCTCCATTGTGTTACGAAACTTCTCTTCATTCTTCCGCCGTGCGGCTACAATTAACAAGATCGTGTTTTCGTTTCGTCTTTTCTCTCGTACTTACAATACAATCGTTTATTCAACACAAATGCGTATAATCGGAAACGGAAGAGAAATGGACTTGCAAATATATATTATTTCTAAGCAATACATATAAAGGGAACTTTTATTTTGAAGCTTCATAACATGCATACATAACATAAAGAGCCTATATACGTCCCACTGTTGGGCACAGGCCTCCCTGCAATCAACCGTAGGGTGTATAGGGACTTGAAATTGGTTACGCTACCAATATAAAATCGCGGTACCGATTCGATTTAAAGGTAGAGTCTTAGCGGTTATGGTACCGGTATTTAGTACCGAACAAAATGATGCACCACGAGCTAGACGTTGTCAGTTCTCTAACCTAGCGATGTTCTCAGTCCTAAAACTTTGAAAATTTTCGGTACTTGTCGTTAAAAATGACGGTACTTTTTTTCGGTTACAATAAATAATATCGTCGATGTTTTTTCGGTTATTCAAACCCTGGTGGGGTATACAGCACACTCCACCATGCTGCTCCAGTGTGGGTTGGCGTCTAACAATACACATGTGTAGATATTTTTGTGTCATGTAATTTTACTTTGTGGTATGTTGATCAGGCACGCTTGCGGGAGGGTCCGGCCGGAGTACGCACAGGACCGCGAAAAATGTAAAGAGGAAGGGGAGGCCTTGCCCAGCTGTGGGATCTTGTAGGCTAGATTAGATTAGGTAAGTATATAGATAGAACAAAGTTTTAATTTTTGTACACACATGATTACAGAATTATTATTACATAGCTCATTGCAGAAAGTACATGATCATATTGCAACGGTTCGTACCTACAATTAGCGTAATATCAGCTGCCTTTATTCAAACATTAAAATACTAGCTAAAGCCCGCGACATCGTCCGCGTGGCGTGTCATAAAATAGAGATCTTTATTCTTTATTTTAACGGCGAAATGCCTAAGAATGCTAACCATGTTAGATTGAAAACATCTATCTCACGTGGTTTAGATTTTTTTCTTAAAAATGTTTTTTCCTGCTAACTCTCGTTCCCGTGGGAATTTTGCAATATCCTATTGCAACTAAGCTATAAGTTTACTAAGGTACCTGCATGCCAAATTTAAATCGTCTAACTTAAGCGGTTTAGATTTTTCATACAAAAGGATTTTCCCGCTAATTCCCGTTCCCGTGGGAATTCTGGAATTTCAAGTGCCTATGTTTAGCCGTTTAGGCTGTGCGTTGATATGTCAGTCAGTCAGTTTCTCCTTTTATATATTCATATTAAACAGTACCTTTACCGTTACATTTACTATTATAATAATATATTTCAATGAGAGTTATACTTTTTAAAATTCAGTATTCACACTTAATTGGATAAAATGATTTAAAATACTGAACGCAAAATGTTTCTGTAGGCGTCGCTTCAACATCGCATCAGTTACATTAAAAAACTGGCACTTACAAGCAGATTTCGAGTGAAATGTAACACCATATAAATTAATGAAGGTGGGATGGAGTCGTGCATATGTTAGCGAGAGTGAATTACTTGACATCACTTTGATATATAAGTACCTATATGCGAATCGTTTTCATCATTTTAAATTTGCCTTTCCTTTGCTACATTTGATAGACGTTTTCTCTTTTGCAGGGTGGCAACTTTTTAACTGTGATAGTAAATTAGAGGTATACTTAATGCACAAACTAAAATTTCAGCCACTATTCGATGTAATCAATTGGAGAGAGGTGAATGTGAATGTAGAGAAGTGAATAACTCTCTTAAAGTATAGCATATTGCGTAGCGTAAGGGCTAGAATTCACGCATTCGTAATAAGCATGTAGGTAATAAGACTTTTCGCGTAAACTAAAAGAAACAAGTTCTTGATGAAAGAATAATTCAATTGAGTTCAAATATACCTCTACTTTATTTCATCAATATAAAAGAAAATAGTTCCAGATAGTCGTAACTAGGTAACATGGCAAATGACGGCCTTATCGCTTAAAGCGATTACTTCCAGACAACCATAAAGTGAGGATATATGTAAAAGTTGAAAGGTTGCGGGTGCAAACTAAGTACAACTTACAAATAAACACAATAATATCAATTTCCCAGATCTTCACAGAAATTAATAAGATTAATTAGCAATATAATAGCGCTTAAAGAATCGTAAAGGACTGTTATTAGTCCAACGACATCGCAGAGGTTTTGCTATAAGAAATACAGGTTATTACTGTAATAAAAAGTTGTCACCTTAATCGCTACCATTCAAAGTTGTGGACCAATAATTTTCAAACCGCTCTCACCTTAACGCGAATCCAATAATTTTATTAGAGCCACCGAAATCACAATATTCCAGCTAAATTCCAGTTAAATCAATTACAGGACGAATTTGACACTTTGTCAGGCCAACTGAAATGTTTAAATGAAATTCAACCTGTTTTACAAAACTTCACCTGTTTTGAGTTAGAACTACAATTTATTACTTACGGTTTGCTGCTATTTCGCGTTTCGCTCCCCAATTTATTGCTATTTTTATGAAGTAATAAAAAGTAATAATACATGACAGTGCTCTCAATGGCTCGTATTTGGAATGCCTGTGTTTGTTTAAACCCAACAAACGTGTTTAGATTAAAAACAAAAATTTATCTACGCACGAGGAATATTTTAAAAATGTATGGGAATGTTTACAAACGAAATACATACCTAATTCCCAAAAAGTTATTTTGCTTTGTTTTATTAGATTACATCAAATTTTGAAAGACGTGAGAAAGTTAGCAAAAGTAATAATAAGGGAAATAAAGTATAATTTGCTGGGAAACGTGAAGGCAGTTTCCTTTGTCACATCGTGTCTTCGGGTCCACGACATTATTGTATTAAAACACGGTGCGTAGAGGAAATAGCACATCTCAGGGTAAGTTGCCTGTTTCAATGTAATAATTTCGCTTGATTCCGGTTTTAGAAATCCTCCTAAGTCATTTACATCACAAGTAAGTTCCAAATACATCGTGTTCGTGAGACGAATTTTTAATTATACGTGTACTATAGACATAATAGCTTTTTGCTTACAACTTAAGAACCTTCAGCGCCATTTATTGCAAACCTACAATAAGTCACATCAAAATAAGCTAAGAAGTTGAATGCTTTGATATGTTTTGCACTCAGACTATCATGATTCTCCTTATTGAACCAGATTTGATTTCGTCTCAGCATATTTAGCTTATTTAGACTACTTTTTACCCGACTTCGGCGAAGCAAAAAGGAAAGTTATGTGTTTGACCGCTATGTATATAAGTATTTTTTTTTTTATTATAATTGAATACAACGAAAAATTTACAAAACATTAAAATAACACCGCTAAACCCCTCACGGGTTTGTCTCGGCGCTATAATCCGCTTACAATTACTTAGTGCAATAACATATAAAAAAATAAATAGAAAAAAAAATATTATTAAATAAAAAAAAATGTATGCATGTGTGTATGCACACCTAACCTAACTTCTAAACCGCCTGTCAGAATTTAACAAATGAGATGTCAGTGCGTCTTGATTGTCCGGTGGTTATAGGCTATATGACGTCACGTTAAATTCAATATGGCGCCCTCTAGAGGACATAAACTGAGGACGTAAAAGTTTTTTTTTTTTTTCGAATGGTAGTGTTTTGGGTATCAAATTAAAGGGATTAATTTGCATAATATTCAAGTGTGTACGTACATAGTACTCGATAATGATGTTGAATTGATAACATGACATTTCAGACATGTTCCTCTTAAAACACGTATCGAAAGCATGTTATCTTAATAAATAAGACCCAAAATAATATAAATAAATATATAAGTTTAAAAACTAAAACCCGACTTCGGAAAAATCACGCACTAAAAAGTATGAAACAAGAAAATAGGTACCTAAGTAGGTATATTTCTCCGAAATTTTTTCGAATAGTGATGTTTAGAAGAAAACCGTGGACGTATGCCAATTTGTCCTAAGAGTTTGCTTATCATGGCTTATACTTAGTCGTAAGCTCCCGTAGTAAAACAAAATAAAATAAAATATCGGAATTTAATAACGCTCTTAAAAATCGTTTCTAAACTTTCTGTCAGAATTTGTAAATAAGTAATAATCCAAGATAATGACGTTGTTTAAGGTAAAGGTTGTCAGTGATATCGTTATGAAAACTTTGAGGGATGATTCGGACCATGACTCCGAGTTGAGATCAAGTGGAATTATCCGTCGCAAGAGTATGTAACTGAAAATAATGAAAAAAAAACTCTAAATGTTTCATGAATTTTGCGACGGAAAATTCCACTTGATATTAACTCAGAATCATGTTCTGAATCATCCCCCTCAGTATTCATCAAAATGTCACTAACATCCTATACGAGTATGTAATTAGAAATATTATTAATAATATGACACATGAGTTAATTTTGAAATACTGATCAAAGCGTTATTTGAATGTACGATTCCATTTATTTTGTTATATCAACATGGAAGGGTGTTAGCTACGCTTATGTATAGATATACGTATACACAAATATAGCTGACATTAAATGCCCTTGTCAACCATGGAGAATAATTAACAAACAGAGACAGAAAGTCAATCGACTTTCAACACTTAGGCGATTATCACACAGAATATGCATCCGCATGAACGCGCGTGGAAGCATTTTCTGTGTGTTAGACTGTGCGTGTTTTTTATACAAACGGAGATACTTACAAGCAACGGAAGAACTCGCATCCACGCGCTACGCTGCATCATGCGGGACAGTGTGAGAATCGCCTTATAACATTACCATAACATACCTATTATACCAAGTGCTTTAATAAATAATGTTAATATGTCTGCATAGTTTGGTCAGTCGATTTAACATAACATTCTACGAATGAATAATTCACTTATGAATTTTGATGAAATCCTAGTAAAGTTAGTACTCCATTAATTAAACGTATAGTGTAACTTTGTACTTATAGGTCTACCAGAATCTGATGGCATAAAAAAAGTAAAAAAAATATTGATTTTCCTATGGTAATATTAAACTGTCTCCTGTCATGTCTAAGTACATGTTTTGTCAACAATACTGAGATTTTCCAAAGATTCCTTGAAATTATTCTGAATTTCGTAAGAATATCGAAAAAACCACTTCGATCACAAGCAAGAAAGATTGTTTACATTGTTTATTGTAAAATTAGTGAAGAAGCAGTTGGAGATCAACCGCAATCTTCGATTTTAAAGCGCGTCCAAAGTTGACCGGTAAGTAGGACTAACTAGTCTTAATACTTGAATATATTTTTCCTATATTATTAGTTATTAACCTGTGACCTGTTTATAGGAGTTCCTAGCACTACCATACGACGAATGATTGCTGAAGGTAGACCGAATGGAAGTGTATTTAGTGCACCCGGTAAAAAGAAGAGAGGTGGAAAAAAAAACAACCTGGACAGTTTTGATTTGGAAATAGCATAATAATATAAAGTGATCTTTTCATAAATATTTTGTTTTTTATATATACCTACCTACACTAGCTAGATTTTGCCTGCAGCTTCGCTAGCGACATCTTGGGACATAAAAAGACTGAAACGTGCGAATGTACTTACAGCTGCAGCGCTGGCTGTATAGTTCAAAACAGTGCAAATTACAGAACAAATCTGATTATAGTCTAGCGACTGATGGCAGATAACAAGGACAAAAAAAATATGAAGATGTTATGAATATGAAATTTTGGATATATACACGGCCTAACGCCTGAAAGTGAGTTTGTGTGTAAGGATAAACAGTAGCACAAAGCCGTTATTTAAGTACTTTATTATAATGTCTATATTGTCCGTCAATAGGTAAAAAATAAAAAGTATCAAGACGTTTTCATCCAATTACCCGAGTGTTGCTTACTATAGAAATTTTGTTTCCCCATTTGCCATCAGATCCTGGTACACCTATACATAAGATCTCCTACGATATGAGTATGTAATGGATAGCCTAATGAAGAGGCAAACTTTGGCGTTTGATGCATATGGCTACAGTCCAAGTACACTAGGTACCAAATGGAGTACAGTAGCACTTATGATGGGTTATGTAATCGATCAATCACAAACTCACACTGGATGATATAGCTAAAATGTAGTGATCGCAACCTCTGCGATGACATTGCTAAAAGTTAAAGGTTCCGTCCCATATATTGAATATTTTCATTTTTATGCGTCAAAGTGTTCTTATTTCAAAATATTTGTTCAAACATAAATTAGTAGGAGGACCACAAAGAGCCTAGCCAATGAGTAGCCACAGTGTAAGATGGTTCAAAAGGACTTAAGTAGTTTATTAAATAAAGAACTATACTTCAGAACGGCCTTGGATTGTGGGTTCAGTAAATAAAATGTCAGTACTTAGGAAAATTCAATATTTTTCCGAAATGCTTCTTTGACTTCTTTCTATTTTTCTTTTTTCACGCTTTCGCCAAAAAAATCTCTTTGCATATTTTTTCCATTCGGTCCCCGCCATTGACGTCTAGTGACACGTCCGTTCTTCTCGCTAACCTCAGTAAGCAGACAATTTACAAACACCCACAGTTCGATTGACGATTCTACTCGCACTTGTGTAGTATTCAATTCTAAATTCGGCTTCGAATCATTTACATATTTCAATTGGAAGTCTGTATCCAAACCACGATATATTAAACATTGTGTCAAAAAGTAACGTGAAAAAAACCTCTTGTCGGTGTAGCATTCTCCATGCTACACCGCCCGCCCGTTGTGGGATGGCGCCCAGAGTAGTCTATTTCAAAGCCGTACTAGGATTCCTGTCCTCCGCCTCTGAATAGTACTGACAGTTACTGCTGCCCTCTGTCAGGTTCCAGGTTGTAGTCCCTGTGACTTGCCCCTTGCGTCCTGCATTGCCGTACCGATGGCTCCCGTCTCCACCACTGCAACCGTTGAGGTCTTCACCCGTATCCCTGGCTAAGGGTTCTACGTTATACTTCATAGGTCTGGGTCCCTATCCGAACTCTGAATACTGAAGCAAGAGGCGCCAACCCCCGCGGTAAGGACGCGCCGAACAGGATTTGGCCCAGTGGAGGGCAGAGAAGATGACTCCGTCCCCCCTGAGACCGGGTTAATAGTCTTGTATGATACCAAAACCAAAGGTACACACTTACATGCATGGAATATACTTTAAAAAATAACGAATGATGTTCTTATTTTGAATCTATAACACAAATACGAAAAGTAGGAAGGAGATCCTTCGGCAAAGTCTTTAATGAAATAGCGGTTATTTTGCGAACAAAGAGGTAGTTTAGGTCTTAATTGGTGAAATTGAGGTTAAAATAGACAAAAGTAGAAGCCTTTCACTCATTGTTGCTTCCACACACCTATTGTTCCATGATAATGAGGTTATTAAAAATGGCCACATGTGCCTCGGGCGCTTGCGAGTGCTATTAAACAACCTACTTATATAAAATCCCAGTACTAACTAAGCACAAGTCTCCCTTTAACCAGCCGAATCGGGGGGGATATAGAGCTGGGGGATTGACGTTTTGATTTGGAAGACGTTAAACTATCGCAATAGTTCGTAAATATGTCAGTTTATTAATATTATTGGTGCTAATTCCTGTACACACCATCTAATTTTATTTTAAGTTATACCCATCATTTTATTATCCGCCGAAAAGGAAGAGACAAATATCTGACACATGTCTGCAAGAATCAGGGCAAGTATGTGTTTAATTTTTTCATTTTCCTTCTTGCACCGCCCCACCTTATTTTTTATTACTTACAGCATTTTTTATTTACCCTAACGTTGACCGAATGCCATTTATAAGTAGGCCGCCGATTACATTTGTTTTGTATTTGTAATTATCCTGTTTTCGTGTTTTATATGTAGTAGGCAGAATGTAAAATAACTGGGCCAGAACTCCACATTTTTCTGGCTAAGTACAGTCATTAGCAATATAATGTACCCACTTTAGGACTCTGTCGCACTAAGACTTACAGTTCAATTTGTCAAAAAAGCTAATGTGACATGGTACAAAAGTGTATACATATTAATGCTCGTGACCGTACTTAATGCCATGTGAGGCAAAGCTACAAGTAAAAACATGCATCTGTAAACTTAACTACTCGTGGCAAGGGCCGACCTTCAAATTAAGACAGGGGTTCAACCACGCGCTACACTAATCTGATACTCATACCCATATCAAATACGATACGATAACAAAATTATGCTCTTGAGACATCATTTATTTTGTTACACTGGTAAAATTACAAAATACTATAAAAACGCACCAATAACACGTCATTATGAACTAGGTAAGTATCTACATATATTATTATCTTATTATATATTTTGGAAAAAGCTTTACTAAGGAACTTTCCTCACGGCGCGATCGGTAAGTTATAGTTTACGGTAAGGTTGCCAGTATTAGACGATAATGTAACAAAAAGTTCGACATTAGACCTTTTCTTGGTGATGTCATAGTTTATTATTATTTCGCACTTTTATAGACAAAGTAAGTTAATATCTAGGATGTCAGCTACCGTATACTCAAATTGTTATTTATTCAGATATCGCATGAATTGAATTTAAGTGAATAATGGTCCCTTTAAACTGTAATCTGTTTTTACAATAGCACAACAATGATTCCAGTACACATCAAATTTTATTTTAAGTGGTACCTGTCATTTCCTTATCCGCAGAAAAGGAAATAGTCGGGTAATCGAGAATTGTAGCACAGGTATAAAATTTATGGAACACACTTCAATTTTATGCAGAAATTTAAAAATCCCTCCCAAAATTTTAGCCAATATCCGACAAAATTAAGCTGACAGCACACGTCGACGGGCTGCATATCAGCGAGATGCCTAAGTATTTTATACGCCCGGGTTTTCATTCACTTACTCATTCATTTTAAAATTAACAGTTGTCATTTCTTTTCGTTTTAAGCGGATTAGAAAATGACGGGTACTTATAACTTAAAATAAAATTAGGACGTGTCTGCAGGAATCGGGGCCATTGTTTTATAATAAATAATAATTATTAAAATATAAGTAGGTAGGTAGGTATCTAGCGATATTTGTCGCAGCAAAATTTTTGTCGGCATACCTCGAGTCAGTCTCGTATTAGGATTTTTGGAACCGAATTGTTTCCGCATTCCAAGACTACAGTTATAATTGCTTTACAAATTGAATCCAAGACTTCGAACGAAGTATTTCGTACAAAATGAAAATCAAAAGGAAATATCTAGAAGGAAAATTATTGCATTTAACATCGTCTTTGTTCGTCTTCCATTCCATAAAAGAGTTAAGGAAATCCATCGACTTTATCATAAATCATAATTTTGTTTGGGGCGTAGGTAAGTTATAAGTCACGCAGATTAGACAATATACAGGGTGTTAGTGACATTGTAACGAAAACTTTGAGGGATGATTCAGGCCATGATTCTGAGTTGATGTCAAGTGGAACTTTCCGTCCCACGTTTCCGTATTTCATTTCGTTTCACTTAATTTAATTTGCGAAAATATATCGAATGTTCATGGACTAAAAGTCAAACAAAATTATAATTTATGTAAATGGCCTCACTCACATCAGGTTGGTGGAAAAAATAAAAACGTTTGGGCGTCCAAAATAAATGATCAGATACGAGAAACAGAAACATATGAGGATTGCGTGACTGTATGTGGCAGGCGCTCGGCTTTTCAAGTGTCATTCACGGTGAAATAGAACCTACACCGCATTCAACCCTCGCATAATGCAAAGCTTAGTTTGCCGAGTTGTGTAATTGAAAAGTAAAAATATCACATAACGTATTATTTTTACGAGTACAAAATATAAAAAACTTACTAATCAGATCTATAACACTTTTACTTTCACTTTTTTTTCGGTTTTTTTTTTATTATTTTAAGTTATTTGAATGTTTTATTATGTAAATTATGGATCATTGTTATCTGAAATAAAGATTTTTTTTTAACAAAGTTACCAGCGATTTATGTAAGCAAGATCTGTTTTAATTACAAATTAAAAATATTAATTAAAATTTTGATTTTGTAATAAATCTTGAAAGATATGAACTTAATAATAATAAACCGTTAATTTCACCGTTCATAAATATGTATTCATTACATTACCCATACAATAAACAAGATGCTGTATTATCCAATTACCTATTGTCGTAAAAAGAAATTCCAAAGCCTATTCACAACCTATTCAAAAATCCTGTATTTGAATAGGTTTTTTTAGCACTTTATCTTTCTATATGTAAGTAGTGTCTACAACTTGGATTCAAAGTAAGTTTTCACAAGGCATTACCCTTCACTCTCCACTTAGTTCTTAATAAGCCTTGGATGTATTTTTTGGGTTTTATCTAGAAATATGTTTTCAATTTCGAACTTATTTACTTACTAGTTTATGATAAAAGTGCTAGGAGAAAAACTGAAGAGTGTTGTCTCACTTCGAGTCGATATAATTTTACCTTAGAGCATAGAATAAGGAATAATACTAGGCCTAGGACACACCCGGTCACTCCATACAAACAACCACGTTTTACACAGACACATTGACATCATCGTACGCTCGCTTCTGTGTGTGTGACGTCTGACACGATACGATTCAAGTCTGAACTATGTTCAAGGGGGGTGAGGTAAACCTAGCTCAGACGCTGGTGGGGAGCGGAGAGTTGCCGTTCTATACGTAGCATTATTCCTTATTCTATGCTTGGAGGCAGCATTTTTCCATTCGACTTAGTAATGTTTATCGTTAACTTATTAACTGCAGCTAAATAACAGTGTTCGTTGTGGGTAAAGAGCCATCTTCCTTGTACCTACACTCACTCCCCGAAAATGTTATCGTTAAAATTTATTATCATACGACCTAGACTCCAAATCACAAAATCGTGAAAAGTAAACGGATGGCAGAATACTTTTTTCGTTGAATAAATGAATAAGTGCGCAGATTGGAACCGGGGGACATCTTTCTAAAGATCTGTATTTTCATCAAATTGTGATAGGCACTTGGAAATAAATTGCCAACTCGCGGGCGACTGAGAAAGTTTGAGAAATGAATTTTCAATGATTGAACACAGAAGCAATTGCCGTGTGATATAGATTGATTGACTATCAAGTGATGCAATATTTTGGGAATCAGAATACTTTATAATAAATTATGTCATTTTTGTGTAGTGGTTAGTACACATCTGTGTCATCGGGTTGTCTTTAATAATTTTATTTTATTTAAAAATATATATTTAATTTTATTTATTTATTTAAGTAAAACATACAGCTTAAAATAACACTTAAGTATATAGATATAATACACTTTAGGTAGTACAGAAGCCAATTTATTAAGTTTTCACAGAAAGATAATGCATGCACTTGGGTATACAAAAAAATAATAAATAAATAACAATGTTTTACTCTTTCTTTCCCTGTTATTCTCTTCTTTAAATCTCTTTTATTTCAAAACCTTATGTGAATCTTTATTAAAACGAATAATAACATTTTTAACTGATCTTAAAGATAAAATGTTTTCATTCTTCCTATTTTTATAAATAATAAAATTTTATGTAAATTAAAACCCAAAGTGATGTTTTAGTTTTTTATAATATCTCTGTCATTTTAGCAATGGCAAACAGTATTGTTATGTTCGAGTGTGTGTGTGTTTCGTGATTTTATAGTATATCTATTTATCAAATTTTAATAGTCTCTGTTCAACTTACCACGTCGATGATATGATGGAGCGAGACGCCGAAGGTGACGAGGAGTGGGATCGAAGAGTTCTCCACCGGCCGCACGGACGCGTCATACTTCTGCATGAGGTGGCGGATCAGTTTGTACTCCTCATCACAACTGACTGCTCCTGCAAACATTTTTTATTTCAGTATTTTTTCCTTATATATATATATATATATATAGGGTGTTCGTGACACCGTACCAAATACTGAAAGGAATGATTCAGCTCATGATTTGAGTAATATCAAATGGAATTTTCCGTAGCAAAAGTATGAAACCGGGAATTATTAAAAAAATAACACTAACGTATATGAGTCCGGCCAAGTAGTTAATGCCATCTGCGGCAAATCTACAATAAGTCACGTCAAAAAAAAACCATATAATATCAATCATAACTTATATCCCACTGTAGGCTGGGCACAGGCCTCTCCTCAATGAACCAGAGGGCATATAGAGCATACTCCACCACTTCGCTCCACTCGATCGACGAGGGTATGATACAATATCATCTTTCATGATTTTACTGAACTCTACTACTTTATAGAATTGTTAAATGACCATGGTTAATAATAATTGTACTAAATAAATGACGTAGTTTTTATAAACCGTTAACACGCATTTATTATCATCATGTACCGGTTGATTGAGGGAAAGCCTGTGCCCAGTAGTGGGACGTAAATGCATAGACATATTTATTTAGAGATATTTATTATCATGTAGGTACTGTAATACCTACCAAAATGTAATTAAAAAACTAATGGAGATTATCACGTTTATTGTTCGATTTATTTGTAGTGCAATATATCAAACATAAAAAAGTGTAAGTATAGAAAACAACTTCAACATTATCGGCACGGCCATCGACACTGTGTCATTAGACATCAATTGAAAAAAAAAAACATATCGAATAGCGCGCCAGAATATACTTACAATGCCAATAATATTAATAGATACACCTCGTATCGTACTACCTGCATACACGGTTCTTATATTACCCTGCCCAACGGGCTAGATGCGTTATAGTGTCACATCTCGGATACTTTACACATGAAACCTCGTTTTACACAGACACTACATATTGACGAGGTTGATGTGTGTGTGTAACGTCCGACGCTGATATGATTGAAGACTAAAGTAAGACCGAAGGGTGAGGTAAACCTAGCTCAACCGCTGGTGGGGAGCAGAGAGTTGCTGTTCTATACGAAGTCATCATCACCAGCCCATTATCGTCCCCACTGCTGGGGCACGGGCCTTCCCTATGGATGGATAGGGAGATCGGGCCTTAAACAACCACGCGGGCCCAGTGCGGATTGGTGGTTATTAACGACTGCTAATGCAGCCGGGACCAACGGCTTAACGTGCCTTCCGAAGCACGGAGGAGCTCGAGATGAAAACTTTTTTTTTGTGGTCACCCATCCTATGACCGGCCTTTGCGAAACTTGCTTAACTTCAACAATCGCAGACCGAGCGCGTTAACCGCTGCGCCATACGTAGTACTATTCCTTATTGTACGATAGTTTTTTAGAAAATTACACGTTAATACTTTGCATCGGAAGACGTCTGTCAGTCTTTTAGAAATGTTTATTTTAAATGTGAAGCGGTTGATAAGTGAGTTTCCCTGCATATGTTTTCTTGCGTACAAGCCAGTATTAAAGATTTACACCCGTTTTATGTTATATACTTACATCTTTAGTTAAATCAGAATTCTTTAATATTTATTTAGAAAGAATGTGTTTTATGATTCAATCCATTTGTTTTGTCGAGCATTAAGATTTGTCTTTATACTTACATCTTGAAGGGTAAATTAAACATTAAAACGAATAATAAGAAATAACTTTGCCCAGATAAACTTGTTCCAGGCGACATTTTCCCTTGTAATACTAGTAACATAAATTCCTCTACGAAATAAATTAGGTACATCTAGTAACAAACTTTGAAGGCCTTTGTTTATTTATCACAATATTCACAGCTACAATTGTTAGATCCAAGTTGAATGATTGATGAAAGTAATAAAACTGGAATTGTCAAGATGTCGTCGACTCAGACAGATGGGCATAAATATAATATTACGTACTATATGACTATAAAACAATACTTGGAACTGGTTTATTGAGCCTACAAAACTGTATAATATGTACCTATTTAATGATACGTCATGAGTATTTCAGAGTTTCAAACTAAACACACTCAAAACACCATGCAAAAATGTCATTTTTACCGTGTGCCGCGAAGACACGTAAGTGCGAGCGGAGAAGTAATTGTATTATTCTGTTATGTAATAAATAATTTATTTAAAAAATATATTAAGTAATGTAATAAATAAAGTAAAAAGTTAATGAAATTATTGAATATTTGACAATTAAAATTAATAAGCTAATATTTTCACCCTACAGAATGTTTTCATTTATATAAAATTATATTTTATAATTAAAGATTATCAATCATTCTTTTATTTATTTTTCCGTCCTACAAAATTATTTTATTTTAATTATTAGTAAAAATATAATTCGTCAAACGTTATGCTTTAGATGATATGGCGTGTATTTTAGAAATGCCGGCACATAACGATCTGCCAAGGAAGATGTCGATCGGCCCACGATATACACCGACTCCTCGGCAGCTATGTTTAACTCCCATTAATATAAGGAGCCTATTGATATTAACCGGCCACAAAGCCTGAAAATCACGTGACAGAAATTATCTACGACTATAATTCAAGCTCAATAAAGTCGAATTGTGAAAACAGAATAAAAATTCTTACACATCACACCTCACACACACATACACAAAACACACAATAATAACAACTTACACACACACAAAATCACATCACAATCTCAATCATTCAATCTCATCTTTTAAAATAATGATAGGAACTCTTTGAACCATCATAAATCTTACCCATTTGTATTTTACCAAATAATGTTACGGTTTATCGCAATTCTACAATATGCTACCTTAAACGTTACCTTTTATACGTACTACATCAGTGGGAAACTACAAAGTGGCTTTTTAAAAATATTCGCAAAGACACCATTAGTGAAGAATAACAAGATTTGTCGAACGTCTTCAATATTGATATTATGAGAAATAAGGTACCTACTTTATTTTTTCGTATCTTCGCCTACGCTTTCAACGTAATCGTAATAAGCCTATCATACAAAACTCAGAAATCCTATTCATGCATGGTTAAATACAGAAATAAATTGTTCTGGAATGTTCCATTTATAAAAGGTATTAGTAATATCGTAACGAATACTGAGGGGGTGATTCAGACCAGGGGGGGAAATTTACGTCGCAAAATTCATGATGTTTTCTGTATTTTTTTTTAATTCTATACTCTAGCGATAGAACATTCCACTTAATATTAACTCAGAACCGTGGTCTCAATCATACCTCCAAGTTTTCGTTACGATGTCACTTACACCCTGTATTTTACTAGTAGTCTCTTGAGCCACTACCATACTTCTTAGGTATAATATTGTAACAAAAAAATACAAAGCGTATGAAATGTTTAAATAACCTATTCCCTATGAAATAGAACTAGACGAACACAATTAACAATCTATGGCAAATCTAGACTAAATAATTAAACGATTTGAACGAAATACTTGAATGGTTTTTTTTTATTTCGTATATTTTACACGAAAAATACTATGACGCGGATGTAAGTGATAGAGTCGGTAAAGAAAAGCCTAGGCGAACACACCGCGATTAAATCCAGCATGTTTTAAAGAAAGGCCAAGTTAAGAGTAATCTAAAGCGGCTAGCGTGAACAATTTTATGAGAGTCGAGAAAGCGAAAGTGGTTTGCCAGGATCATAGTACTTACAATGACAAATAAGCGTTTCCTTATGTACTTAAATATAAGTCATTGGTAGAGTCCATGTATGTTTTATTCATCTCTTTGCTCCAACTAGAAATATAAAAAATCTGCGTAAAAACGAGTCAAAAGCTCAGGTTTTTCACATTCGTTACCCGAACTACATACAGGTTTATGCTTAACTTTTGATTCCAGTATGTTTCAAATAAAAACTTTTGATCAAACACCGCTTGAATTTGTTAGCGTTTCATTCTAATGTTGCCTTCCACTCGTATGCATTTTATGTCCAACATAAATATTAAAGGTAACGTTAAATGTCATGATATTTCACATATATAACATACTGACACAAAAATACTTTGGCTTTCTTTTACGATAAATCAATATGAAGACGCTACGATTGGATATTTCCGCATTCTTCGTTTATTTAAAAAGCATATCGCCTTTTTGATAGGTATTTTGTGAGGTAAAAAAATTGTAAAAATATTTGTTTCCTTTGGGTCCTTATTTCTTTAATAATTTTATTTGTATTAGTCTTTTTGGATCAAGTTTTGTAGCAACTGACTTTGACTCGTACAAAAAAATCTTTAAAAAATATCAGCGCAGCCATGAACTTTTTTGTTTTTGTTTTCCCCGAAGGGCAAGGCAAGAAGTACTATGGCCATACATCCTTATCTTATGTATTTTTTTTCTTAATGATGATTAATGAAATTATGAAAGGTGATAACGATGAATGATTAAGAATGATTAAACAAAAGTCCGCATAAACTCTCGATATATGAAGTGACTTGTTGGTACGAAGCGAAAATAGATAGGTACACCTTATTTATTAATATTCCGAAATAATAACACGGTCGCGAATGTTTTCCGACTAACTCAATGCGATCATTAACCACAAAACACCACTTTGTATTAATTATTTAGACTATTTAATAAAGAAAGCAACCGTCCCGTTCTCGTTCCCGCCAAAAAGAGCAACCATAAACACAAGAAAAAATAATAAAAAATATTTCATAAATTCCTTAATGGCTTTTCTACAAATGTTTTTCGTCTAAACTAGCCAGTGTTCCTTAAAAACATTAAAAAATAAATTAAATAAATACTCTTTGGTCATGTATATCTAAAAACTTATATTGCGTAAGTATTTGTATTAAGTACGTTTTATTTTTTTAAGATTTTGTAATAGATCTGGCAAAATTGTACAAAAATAATAACCAAGGCAACAGAAAAAGCAAATGAAAACATTTTTTTTAATATCTTCATTGCTTATTTAAAAGTTTTTCGTATATACAAGTCCATATAAACATAAATTCTACTCTCAGATTTATTATATTGTAGATAATTTAGTAGACGTCTCTTACAAAATCTCAATAGTATAAATACTTTCTATACGGCACGAAGAGTAATTTATAAGTCTATGATCCCTCCAGTTCACTGGTTGTTTCAAGCACCATTGCATAAAGCTGTTCAATGCTAAAACGTTTTATAGCTAATGAAAAATGTTAAGAGACAGAAGATTGCACCCAGTAAACAGAACACTGTTGTTTATTTTCACTTGAGGCTGCTTCTTAATTGGTACTCTTATGGTAACTAGATTGTATACTATTGAATTGAACTTGAACTTGGTCAATACTGCTTTACAAGAAATTCTTTTAAAAGCATTTTATCTGTGAAGGACTATAGGATTAGCATTTTTATTATGGCTTGGACGGAATTTATTACTAATTGGTCAGATAAATGGCCATTTAATGTAAAGTTGCAGAAATTACATTATATTCCATCAAGCATTTCGACATTCATTTAATTACTGGTAACATTTAGTTGTTGATGGGAGCCATCGGTAAGGCAATGCAGGACTGTAACCTGGAACCTGACAGAGAGCAGCAGTAACTGTCAGTACTATTCAGAGGTGGAGGACAGAAGTCCTAGTACGAGTTTGAAATAGACTACTCTGGGCGCCATCCCACTTGCGTCAAACAGAATACTGCGGGGCGGAAGGCAAGGGGGATACCACTGTCCTATTTTTAACAAAAAAGTAGCATGGAGAATGCTACACTGACAACTATGTATGTGTATGTGAACATTTAGTTGATTTTGTAAAGAATTACATAAGATTAATTTACAATCTAAAATAATAATTCGGTTGGTATCACACCATATTTAGATTAAATTGTCGTAAAGGGTGTCAAGGTGTTGGCTGCGGCGCGAAGCATGCTTTTCGAAACTCCATAGGTCTGAGATATGGAAACAGTAGCGGATGGAAACGTGCCCATGACACTGGCCATATTACCGCGTTGGATGGCCATGGACAAACTCTACATAATGTAGATCCCGGAGCGAGCATCATGCCCCTTCAGCCTAAGCCGACGACCTTTGGCAAATATGTCCTTCATTTTCTTATCTGCCGAAAAGAAAAGGGACGAGTAATCGACAAGCATAAAATATATAGAACACTCGTCACGTCGTCCAGGTTATTCATTCACACGCTCATTCATTTTAAAATTAATCCGTCCCTTTCGTTTTTGGCGAATAAGAAAATGACAGGTATAACTTAAAATAAAATTAAATAGTGTCAGGAGAAATCAGTGCCAATAACTGGTAAAATTCGGCGAAACAACAATGAAAATTACGAACGTACGCAACGTAACCTAACAATAACCATGGTACCTATACCATACCAAAACATGACGCCCGTTTTATTTATACATTTGCAAAAGCAATAACAAATTCAACAAATACCAGAACATCATAAAACAAAACACAAAAGCTTTTTCAAACAAAAATTCGAGAATGGCGGTCGACAAAACGTAAACATCAGTTAATATTAAGCGTAAAATTATTTTTTTACCAAAATTTCTTTAACTGACGTTTCATTTTTGTTTTCTTTTTAGCATCTCTTTACCATAGAAGAAATGGCACATAATTTATGCAATGGTTCATTGTAATACTTTAAATTTTAGATTGTTCAATTCAATTTCTTAGGAAACCGAATTCTTATAATTTTATGGAAAACAAAACAAACATAATTGAAAGAGAACTTTTTAAATTACCGAAGTGCCTATTGAAAACAGTTCTTCTTTTTTTAAAAACAATTCCTAATTTTAATCAAATAATAACATTTACCCAAAAATACCACCAAATTATTATAATTAATGAACCTAGACAACTCTTGTTTGTGTCTCCCCGAGCTATTTCAATTTCTTTTTCATAATACCAACTACAACTGCACGTCATTTCCCTACTAATATCCCGTTTTTCACGGGTTCCGCTTCCCTAATCGGAATATTTGACAGGTTCCGTTTTTTACAGAAGCGACTGCCTATCTGACCTTTCAACATGCGAATGTAAAACCAGCCCAATTCATGTTAGGTCACATACCTCTGAAATGCATTTCTATGTTTATGTATGTTTCCTCAGGATGTTTTCCTTCACCGCTGAGTACGTGATAATTATTTGTAATCCAAACATGGCTTCTAAAACAGAAAATCATTGGTTGAGGCTCGTACTGTGATTCGAACCTGCGACCTCAGTGGGCTACTATGGCTCTGGGCGAGCACAATACATACCTAAATTTTATTTGATAAAACTCTGACCCAAAACATTCTACTTGAGTGAATCTGAATGACTAGCGGTACTAACTGGCATATTTTTTTCATAATTTTAGTAAGTTGACCTAACCGCTTGACGTGATGCGATAAATCACAAAAAAGGGCAGACTGACATTAACTCTCTGATAAGTGGGTCTATGGAAAAAAAGGTTAACTTTACTGTTAGGATCATGTTTACTGAAAAATATTTTCAAATATATTTTGAGGAATAGTCCTCCATGGCTATAGGGTCATTTATGTGTGTGTCATGATTCGATATCGAAAATACCTTTTACTGTTTAGACCATACTCCACCACGCAGCTCTATCAATAAAAACTTAACGCATCGATGACTTGCCAAACTAAGAATTTCTCATCAAATCCTTCCTGAAAACATTGTCACGTCGAATCTCGTGAGTTCATGTATATGTATATGATTTGTGAATCAGCATTAATATTAATAGCAAAGGATTCATTGTAAATTATTCGTTTTCTGTCTTAAGTACAGTTTCCACTAACACAGTTAGCTCAATTATTATAAGTACACTGCCGTACGGTTAATTACCAGTATACAGAAAAGCTCGGTGAGTTGTGGGTACTCAGTTCATCTTGTCGTGGAAGCCCAGCCGAGCTCAGCGGAGCCGTGTTACCTCAAATGGAGAAAGCTTGACTCGCACTTTGAGGTCGCAGGTTTGAATCCCAGTACAGACCTCAACCAATGAATTTCGAACTTCTTTTCAAATTCAAGTTTGGACCATAAATGATTAGCATGTGCTCAATAGCGAAGGAAAACATCGTGAGGAAACTCATATTCCCGAGAAATGCGTTTCAGAGGTATCTGACCTAACCTGTATTGGGATGGTTTTCCGTTCGGGTTCGCAGGTCAGACAGGCAGTCGCTTCTGTAAAAAACCGGACCTTACAAATCTTCCGGTTAGGTAAGCGAACCCCGGGTAAAACGGAATAACGCTAGGGAGATGATGATGAGCAGGAAAATAATATTTACTCGGATGTTTCTACAAATATTTACTGACATGGAAATCCTTAACTCCACTTCGTTTGGTCTTATATTTGTGGAGTAATATTTGGTTACAGTCGTAACGTGTAGCACAGAGGAGAATAACACCAGTAAATTTTTGTGTGGATTTGTCTGAAGACTTGATCACATATTTTCTTAGTCTTTTGACTCGTATGTCTAGCTAAAAGGAGTCACTTAGTAGGTTTATATTAGATTTTCTAGTGATCAAACGGTGAATCAAGAGGCTCGCTCTATCTACGTATAATATAATAGACGTCTAGACTAGACGCGCTGGTTGCTGTCTAATACTTTACTTACTGAATAAACCAATGAACCTTCCTCCAACCTCCCGCGCCCCTATGAGTTATAAATTGTTCACTAACAGAGTTGCTTCGACCATTATAGACGGCGATACGGATCTCCACTATCACGTTGGTCTAAATGAATGACAGTAACAGTTGGTCGGTGAGGTGTGGGTACTTAGTTACATTCAGTTAGTTACGTGTAAAAAATGTTTTTTTTTTTAATCAATAAATTATGTTAGTCTAGTTTATCTTGCAATGGGTGTACCTCTGATTACAGTAATTGTTTTTTTTTTGACGTGATTTATTGTAGATTTGCCGCAGGTGGCATTAACTACTTGGCCGGACAAATGGGGAGCGCTGAAGGCTCTCACCCGGTACAGTAATTGAGTGTAATGTCCTTTCTGTACACAGTATTCTTGTTTATTCTATGAAGAAATAGTTGTTTGTTATACTTACCTAACAAAAATACTCGAGTCACCAAGTCCTAAGCAAGTAAATACTTAATTGCCTAAACAGTCTACTTTGCCAAAATACTTCCAAGAAAGAAACTAAGTTAGCTATTAATAAAAGTTTCAGTGTTTCGCGTGAAAAAGTTTGTACCTCGGCGTGTTCCCGAAACTGATTTTATACTCAGAGTATCAACTTACGTCGCACTCGAGAAGAAAATAGGTGCTGATTTTGAATACCCGACATTAAGGAATTTTACTTTGCATTTTAAATATTTTATGAGATTATCTTCTCTGCTGCATTGGGAATACAAAAAAGCATAAAGTGCGTTCAAGAAAAACCGTTCCTTAGTTGACTTTTAGGAAGTGTCCTGGACTAGCCGTTATATTTATATTTTTGTCCTATAACACTATTCACATTATTTTAAAAAAACACTATTCATAAACTGTTGATGTATAACATTTCTAATTTAATATTTAATCCTAACATCGTTTCTACTAATAGCCTTCATTAATTATTGTTTCTGTCATATACATTTTTCTTCTCATAAACATATTTCTATCTCATATACTTAATTATAGAATAACCGCACACACTCGGATAACTATAGAACTGGTTAGGTTAGTATTGTGGCCATGCATAGCAAATTGCATGCTGCTTGCTTGTATGCTTGCTTGATTATGGATTAAGATATTCTCGGTAAAGACTTTATGACAAAACCTTCGAGTAGTTATCCTCCCTGGCTAAAGTACAGCCTTCTCCAACGTGATGATGAGGGACTGGATTCATCATATCCATCGAAAAACTAAGTTCCATAGTTACAAGCACCATCCAAGGGCCTTAGGCTCTGCCCACCCCGAAAAAAAAAAGATAATATATTGCATCATGTCTGTATCCCCGAAGCAGTAGGCAGAAGTGTATAATGTATGAGAATTCCTTTTAATATTTAGCAGTTCCTTTAGACAGTGGAATCTACCGAAAATCTTGATGCAAAAAGTCGAAAAGTTTTTGTAATTTAAAAATACTTACGGTATCTTTGCATCTTTTACAGATTGTACAACAAGAAAAAAAAACAATCGGAAATCGGAACCTGCCTAGGGAACAATAGGGAACAGCCAAGAGAAAAGCAAAGATGGATCGATAAGGTCTCTGTGTTATGCGAAACGTGGTTACAGCAGTGTATAGTAGTGTATGATGAATAGGAGATGCTTTTCATAGCTGTGATAAAAATCGGCTGAAATTGATTTGTTTATATAAGTATGATTTGCCTTTAGGTAAGTATGTACTAGCGTACTCACATCTCCTTAGCGTTATCCCGATTTCACATGAAGAAAACGGGTTTCACACCCTAAAGTTTGACAGGTCCGGTTTTAGACAGAAACGACTGCCTGTTTGACCTTCCAACCTGTGAAGGGAAAACCTGCCCCATACAAGTTAAGTCACATACCTCCGAAACGCATTTCTCGGGAATGTGGGTTTCTTGGGGATGTTTTCCTTCACCACTGAGCACGTGGTAATCATTTACGATCCAAACATGGATTAGAAATCTAGTTCGAAAATCATTGGTTTAGGTCCGTGCTTGTACTAGTGTAACTTATACTATCGCGAGCGTAAGTTTTTACTTAATCAGAAGTCAACTGCTTAGGGGCTACAAGTACTTCATTAGGTTACTGTATGAATGTATGTGTATGTTACGCAAATCCCTAACCCTAACAACTTATTCTAAGTCCATAACAATAAGTTGAATAGGTAGTCTTGTAAGTAGAGTCTTACTATAAATGATGAATGATTCGATCTTGACAAGGAAACATCTGTAGTTAATACATTTGCTTCTTCTTCTATCGTATGGGTTATAAGGTGGAATACCAACCTCACTCACCTTAGTGTCAGGGTTACTATTGACCCGCCAAAGGCCCCTGACATGGCTCAAGTAACGGCTACTTTAACGGCTTAACGTGCCTTCCGAAGCACGGATCATCTTACATTCGGGCAATCAGGTGATATGTCCCCACAGGGAATAGAACCCGGGACCTCCGGATCGTGAGCCCATCGCTCAACCACTGGACCACGGAGGTTGTTGGTCGTTTTCGTTGATACATTTAGAAACTGTTTAATTTTAGCAAATGTTGTCGGCTGTCGGCCGACTTTAGCTGGAATGTTCCGAGTGTTCTGACCAACTTCGGTCCAAGGGCTATAACCCATAATGAAGCCTGTAAAGAAGTTTTATAACACTTCCCTTTGATTAATGTTTTTGTGAAACGACGAAGTTCGATGTTTTTGGAGTTTATTGATTTTTTTCTCCATCACAAAGCAAAGTCTAAAGTAAGAAATATTGTGATAATACCAGCTGTTTCCCACGACTTTGTGCGTATTATTAAACAGAACGTCTAATTCAGTACAATTAGTGCTTATATTTCAATATTGGTAAAGTTTTTACAATAGCTTTAATGCGCTGTACTAGTTATTCTGTCAAAGTAGGTACAAAAAGCCAATGTTGTGACGTTCATTAGCATAGAGATGTATCAGTCAAGATTAAGGCGATTGATTCTGTTCAATCTAACAGTAGGAAGCTCGTTTTTGTCGCGATCTCTGGAGTGTACCATAAATATACTTCTGGGTACAAATATCTGTCTATGTGCCATTTTTCTAGCTAAATTGCAGCAGTGTATGGTAAAAGTCGTGTAGAACAACAGAGTTAATTTTGTATTTATAATTTTAGTATGGATGGTACGTGTTTAAACGAGGCGACTTCATCATCATCATCATCATCATCAGCCGTACGACGCCCACTGCTGGGCATAGGCCTCCCCCAAGGATCTCCACGACGATCGGTCCTGCGCTGCCCGCATCCAGCGGCTTCCCGCGACCTTCACCAGATCGTCGGTCCACCTTGTAACGGGCCTACCCACTGAGCGTCGTCCGACACGCGGCCGCCACTCCAGAACCCTTCCGCCCCAGCGGCCATCGGTTCTCCTCGCCATGTGTCCTGCCCACTGCCACTTCAGCTTTGCAATTCTCCGAGGTATGTATCTGTCTATGTGTTATTATTCTAGCTAAATTGGTCTAGCAGTGTATGGTTGAAGTCGTGTGGAACAACAGAGTTACTTTTGTATTTATAATTTTAGTATGGATGGTACGTGTTCAAACAAGGCGACTTATTTGCTAATATTGTCTTTTAACCTATATACGTAAACACATAAATCTTTTCAAGCAAATATTAAATGTTGGTTTAGGTCCTCTTTAATATTGACGATAGGGTCCAGGTGGAGCTACCTTTCATGATATTGTAGAGAATTCTTGATTTAGGTAGAATGTCCTGCATCGAGGCGTTCTTGTATTCACTACTCCATCCTAACTTTGTAAGACGATATAAAATATTCATAAATGTCATCTGAACTGCAACGAGCACCCAGCAAGCAGTAAGATTGTAACAAAGTAGCCGCTGCTTTGAAATTAAAACATTTTATACACGTCATACGAAGGAGAGTAAAACCTCATTTGTGAAGTCGAGAAAACGGAAATATTATTTATTTTTTCATTATTATAATGTCCTCGGAGAAATCACCGGCTAAGCTATTTACTAAATTAATAAACTTTTTTTTTTAATGTCGAACGTTGAATGACGAAAAGCCCCGTAATCAAATAGAACAATGCTAACGGATTTTGAGGCAGGCGCGGTCCCGAAGGGGAGGGTTACTGAGGTCACGGGCCTCTTAACTTCTTTCCACCGACCGATAAGGATTTTTTTATATAAAATTAAACGACAAAAACTTTTCCCATGTAATAAAGTAACAATAATAAAAAATAACAAGGGATCTCCCCCTATTCCTCCCTTTAGATCCAAACTAAATTTAACGCGCAAAAGCGGGTGCTATTTTTGATAGTTTCTGTTGCTGACTCCGCTTGTTCATAGTTCGTGCTATTCCATACCATTTAGGTTCAATACTTATAATTCTATATATTTTGTATACCTTGCAGCTCCCCACTGTCGCTGAGTTCACAGGTTTACCAACATTGTCGAAGCAAATCTAGCGTACAACGTTTAAGACGCAAGTAATTCTTACTTTACACTGAACTGTGGTACGGATTGATCTATGCGAGATATTTTTGCCTTGCTATCAGCTATCCTGCGAAATTCCAGCCGGCTTTAAATAGCATCTCAATAAATTGATCCATCAATACGGGTACGCCTGGAAATTTAATCGTCTGACGAAGCCACTTCGTCAAGCCAATCGTCTGATGTCTCAGGTGTTTGTACCTACTTGTTTAAATGACAACACTTAGTCTTTTGTGATTATCTAATTAATATTTTTAATACGGTGTGTTTTTTTTATTAAAGATTCCAACGTTTTCTTTGTTTTGCTTTAAGATCGCAAATTTGGATCTCAACGCGGGCCTAAAATGATTTTCGTACTTCTTTCGAATTCATATTTAGATCATAAATCATTATGAGAGTTCAATCTTAAAACACAAAACGTGTTTGTGACTATATATTATTATATAAGTAATACTATTTAGACATCTGTTAGACTTGATACAGTTCAGGATTTTTCCTACGTATTCATTTCGAGGGTCATAGTACACGTCAAGATCTGATAATTTATTTGTTACAGAATGATAATATTATTCTAATTAAAACACATAATAACGGGTTCTTACCGCGTTTAAATCAGGGATATGAGACTCCCGATATTTCGACACTGTCACTGTCTGTGCAACAGTGTCGAAATATCGGGAGTCTCATACTCATATCCCTGATTGAAACACGGTAAGAACCCGTTACTATGTGTCTTAATTATGATAATAACCGCGTAAACCTAAAACAATATTATTCTAATATTCAAATCCCTATCAATCTTTATTTGTAGAATATCTTTTGGAAACATAGGTAAGTACTTAATTTGTTACAAGTAGGTACAAAAGACAATCATAAAAATTTCTTTACGAACTATGGCTGTAAGCATAATCCGCCGCGGCTTGCCGAGTGAGTACGTCAAATGTGACAATATAAATGACTTTTGATGTGACAAGGGTTTCATTCTGTGGCAGTCCTTTGAGGTGAGCAAATGGAGTGAAAAGGAGAACACAGCAGCCAAAAGACGGTATCACAAAGTGATCACAAAGACGCATATTGATCGTGGCTACACTGGGAATAAATAACATACCGCTAGAATGCGGCCAGGTGCTTAACTCTTCGAGAATATCAATAAAATGAAGCACTTAGATCTAATTTATTATTGATTTATTTAATATCTGGGGGATTAAAACGCTACATTCTTCTTTTATCGTGTGAGTTGTGAGGTGGATTATCAACCCCATCAACCTTGGTATCAGGGTTACTACTGAGCCGCCAAACACATTGATTACAATACACATTGAATTAATTCATCTAAAAAAGCAATAAGATTGCTATTTGGCATTTGTGTGCATTGCGCACTGACTTTTATATTTATTTTTAATCCTTTCACGGGCAGAGACCATGGGTCATTGATGATTCATACATAATAGATAGTATGACACCTTAAAATCGAAACGTCATTAGACGTTCTGTCCTTGAAAGTGTTTAAGCAATATTTATTTTTAGATGAATTACAAAACAATGTGGCCTTATTACCTAGACCCCAGATAACCCATAAGGTTTGTCTCATACAATCAAAATGAAACATAAAAACCTAACAAACCTACAAAACAAACCTAAAAAATTAAACCGACTTCAAAATCTGTCAAATAAAATTTAAGAAACGGCTCAAATTGATAATCTCCTTCTTTTTTGGTCGTTAATTTCAATGATCCGACTGTAATGGCTACAGCTTTGCGCTCACGATCTGTATGTCTCGGATTCGATTCCCGACGGGGACGTGATCAAAATCACTTTTTGAGTTTTAGATTGTGTGACTAAGACATTGCAGGCTTAATTACTTGATTTTTCGACAGAATAAGATGAGTCCGTTTTTTGGAAGGTACGTTAAACCTTTGCGTTGGTCCCTGACTACTAGATCAAAACATCTCCACCGACCCGCAGTGGAGCAGCATTGAGTATGCTCCATACCCCTTTCGATTGATTGAGGGGAGGTATGTGCCCAGCAGTGGGACGTATCATGGCTATTTATGTATTATGTTATGTTATGTTTAGATGTAATGTAATATGTAATGTTACATAGAGCTTCCAGTGACGGTGAATGTATATATACGTGAGTGGCCATGTTTCATATACACGTGGACGTTATCTAATTAGCTTCTCCACGTGCTATGATATCTCTTGGGGACGTCCGCATGTTATAAAAACATATCAAGTAAAAATATTAATTAGGTAGGTTAGGTTAGGTTAGGTTAGGCAGGTAACTGTTCGAATCCCGCCTAACAAATACGACTTTATGACTTTGAATTCATGTTTAGATCATAGATAATTGACATCACGTGGTTTCTAGGGTTTACACATACATAAACTCACGCCTATTTCCCACCGGGGTAAGCAGAGACTATAGAATTCCATTTGCTTCGATCCTGACAAACTTCTCTTGCTTCCACCACATTCATCAATCGCTTCATACACGCACGCCGGTTCAGAATAGATCGTATTGAACCTTTTCTAAGGACATCTCCAATTTGGTCAATTATTTCTAGGGTTTGTGCACGGTTAATGGTAATAGGCTCGCCCCGCTTTACATGGGACTTTTTAAACATACTAGACTACATACTTACTTAAGTAAATAGTAACCGATCTTACTTTCAGACAATCGGGTGATCAGCCTCCAATGTCCTAACCAACCTATGGATTACAAAGTCATCATCATCTCCCTAGCATTATCCCGTTTTTCACAGGGTCCACCTACCTAACCTGAAGATCTGACAGGTCCGGTTTTTTACAGAAGCGACTGCCAGCCCAAAACAGGTTGGGTTACATACCTCCGAAAATGCATTTCTCGGGAATATGGGTCACAAAGTGATTTTTGTAATAAATATTTCCCCACTGAAAATCGAACGCGATCGTTTCATATACGCACGCCGGTTCAGAGTAAATCGTACTGAACCTCTTCTAAGGACATCTCCAATTTGGTCAATGTACGTATTTCTAGGCCTTCCTCTGCCAGCCCTACCACCAACCTTGGCTTTATATACTTACTGCTTTCGTAATCCTATTATCCGTCATCCGCTCTGTGGGTCCAAACCAACTAAACATTTTCTTCTCAATCTTAGTCACTATATCGTCTTTTACACCACATCTCTCTCTTAGATAATAATTAATTCTATGTATTTTGTATTCTGTGACTACCGTCACTGAATTTCCGACCTAATAATACATTATTACGCACGGTGCAATCCAAACCCCTACACATCTTGCAAACGGCAACATATGGAGAAATAGACCAAAAGAAGTCACGCTTTTCGGCCTTGGGAATACACAATAAGGGACTTTCCAGGTTATGTTCCCCAAAAATAATATAGATGGTGCTGTTCAGATTTATCGTAATCTTCTCATTGCTCAGAGTACATAATCATACACAAATATAAAAATAAACAAGAATAAAAAATGCACATGTCTGTTATTGATGAACTTAGAAGGTTAATCGAAGACAAAACTATACAGCGCCATCTACATATTTTTTGGGGAACGTAGCCTGGAAAGTCCTTCATTCAATTCCATGAAATTTAATGTAGGTTACAACAAAAAGAACTGGAAGAAATCTCGTTACCGACAGACTATTTATATTACTTACGAGTAGAAGGAAATAGATAAGAACGATAATAATATGTAATAATATTACGAAACATATCAATAATATTATTGTTAGATATTGTATTTTATACGTATAAAGATGTCTGCTGCTTAAATGAAAAGGTTATCTAACACGTTCGTTCAAGCGTTCGTGAATAAAAGGTCGAAGTAAACACATGCTCGTAATAAAGATAAGTTATTGATAATTATAAAAGCAGTACTTAAGTATCATCATCAGGAATTGGCCTTTGATAGACAAGAATGGAGAATGGTAATGAAAATGGTAAAAAAAAAGGTACACCGACAAGCGCGTGGCTCTTAAATTAGTGATGATGAAGTATCATCATCATCTATTTAAGAGACGGTGGTTTTTTTAAGAATGGAGAATGCTACACCGATAAGAACGTGGCTCTTAAACGAATGATGATGATTTATTAACGTAGGCACAGACATACAAAAAAAACACACCTTACCGAGCTTTCCGTTAGACCAAGATGGTGAGCCGTATTGGCGATTATAATAATTTTCCGTCATTTTATTATAAACACATTTCGTGTTACGTTATCCCACATTCTTTTGACTTATAAAAAAAAGTGGCTGACTTGTCTAGTTGTCTTCATCAATCAGTCGAGAGCTTGTCCTACTTGGCAATCATTCTCAACTTCCCACACTCAAAGTTACCACACAAGTAACAAGTTCATCCATCAATATTAGGCGTAATCCCCGCAAATCATTTGCAGATGTGAACATGACTTCGCGTTTTTTTTAATCGAGTTTTTCAAGACTTCGAATACTTAGAAAGAAGAGTGAGTTTTATAAATTGGTTATAAAGTTATTTCCAATAGTACATAAGTACATGAACATAATATATAACATAATTAAATCAAATCAAATCAAATATACTTTATTGCACAGAACTAAAATTTCAACAATCAGACATAACACATGAATACAGTACAATTTGGGAGGCCTTATTGCTCTAGAGCAATTTCTTCCAGGCAACCAACAAAAGAAGACAAACATAATTGTTACATACAAATCAAATACATACAATAAACGATCTCCATGGTCCAGTGTGCGAGTGAATCGAAATGTTAGTACCTAGTACCAGTAGGTGGCGGGTAAGGATCTTCATAAGGGCCTTCACGGGGCATTGCAGACTCAACAAGCATCGAATCCGTAGATCGAATCTTATGGAGCTGACTGAGTCCCCTTAAGCAGATTCTGTTTAAAGGAGGATGAAACGCTATTACACCTGCTGTAGAGCTCTCATACACAGTAGAAGCCGAGCACTGGGGGGCCATATAATGAATCCCCAGCAGGCCATGGAGCTTCCTCCCAAAAAGACTAGATTTAATCGAACGGATCGGTCTAGAAGAGGATTTTTAAATGTAGGGACTTAGTCACTTCTTGCTAGGTCGCAGTGGACATTCGGGCTGCATCAGCTCGAGACTTTTACTCTCAAATAATATTAATAATGTCACAGTACATTTACCTAGATTAAATTGTCTTAAGGGGCCTCTACGTGTTTGCTTCGGCCCCACGCACGCCTTCCAAAAGTCCGGGACGCCATAGTCCCGAAATATGGAAACGACATACTTACCCATAATAATAATAGGTCCAGGGGGGTTAAAATGGCCACATCGAAGCAATTCAGCTAAGAAAGCAATATTGCAATTTGACATTTGCGCATATAAAAGTAAGTGCGCAATGCAAACAAATGTCAAATAGCAATATTGCTTTCTTAGATGAATTGCTTCGATGTGGCCATTTTAACCCCCCAGTACCTATTTTCAATAGATAATAATAGGTGAAATATTACTAGCGTCACTTTTCACAATCGTTCAACTGTTTTTGCGATAGATTTTATGCTACCACTTCACAGTAACGAAACATTTTAGGGATTATAAAATTATCCTCAAATAAGAAAATATTTAGTGTCAAATATACCTATTTGTGAGAGTATTTTCCACTTCTTAACATTTAATAAGTAAGTATTAGATATTTTCTTAGTATTAGCCAATTACTATATAGACTCAGTAATATTTTTATGGTTCTTATTTACGGCTTTCGTTTGGGCAGGCACTTGAAAATCCGTAATAGGCCATTATGGAGATTTATAAAACTTTTAATTTTAGATGGGTATAAATTATAATATAAAAGTTAACTCAAAATCATTATTGCCTGTATACGTAGATATTGGACAGGGGGTAATGAAAAAGATATAAATGCTTTAGTTCTCACCATTATGTGGGCTGATAATTTATCGACATATGAGTAGGTATTACTTTTTCCTAAGATGGCATTACCTACTTGGCCGGAATTGAAGGGTCTCACCTAGTGCAAACATTTAAAACAACATCCATGAGGGTGCCCAGTTTGGCGCGAAATTTTTGACCAGGCCTGTGGGTTTTTTTTTACCTTTGATGTGTTTGCTCTTGGTCCCAGACTTGACCGAAGGTATTGACGAGGCCTAAGATGGAGCGAGCTCGCCCAGAAGGCGCCTGTTCACTCTGGCATTGAAAGCACCCGGGTTATACGCATCTCGGGGTCTTTATCTTTACCTTTATGAAATGTTTGTTGTAGCAAGCTAATTGGCTGCGTCTATGGCTAGAGTAACCGGGTCGTCAGGATCGTATATTACGTCCTTCGGGCGCCGATTCTTTTCAGTATTATTCCGGTATATTGGACATTTAGTGTGTAAATTTGTCAAAAATGTTGATATGCCATGGTTCTAAAGTATAACGCTTTTTAATGCTCATGACAGTATGTGATCAATGCTTATATGTAGGCAGAAAACCACCATATAACAGGGACGCAGCCTAATGCCTATAGGCACCTAGAAAGCAGTGGGATAATACTACCAACACCCGGATTACCCAGTTATAACCCATTTATCACTTGGATTAACGTGTATTGGCGTATTAGGTGGATACTTAGTCAGTATTCAATACATATTCGGACACAAAATATAATGTAGTATTAATAAATATAAATGTGTATCCGAATATCTCAAGGACTGGCTCGACCATGGCACTAACACGTCTCATTTTTGTATGTAATTGGTATTGAATTGGTAAAATAAGTAGCTAGATCTGCTACCCACTGAGTTTTTCTTTTTTAACGCACAGAAGAATTGGGTAGTTTCCTAGGTCAAAGATAAATTATGGAATTCTGATTAACACTTTCAAGGACAGAACGTCTAATGACGTTCGGATTCCAAGGTGTCATATTACCAACTATGAACCATCAATGACCCATTATCTCTGTCCGTGAAAGGGTTAAGTACTAAAAAAAGACAGATCTAAAGGTAAAAAAAAACGTTTTACTTATTTACGAATTTTAATAAAGAAAAACGATGAAGTTCTTTGACGAAGTTTGTGTGGATTTCATTGACTGTTTAGAATTAGGTACATATTTGACGAAGCATGTGGTGGATACCTAATGTTTTTATCAATAAACATTTATTAAAACAAATAAAGAAAAATGTAAGTACGACATTTTGTCACGTTTTTCTATGACGTCACAGGTTTTTCATACAAATTCCATAGTAATTTCGTGTTTTGACGTTTAGTAAAATGTTACTGATTTGACTAGTTGGAAACTAACCTATTGGTCCCTGCACCCGAAGCCTGACAAGCGGTATATCGTGCAAAAAATATCCATCGAAAAAAAGAAGTAATTTGTTAAAATCCATTAATGTAACATAAATTGCAGGATTACGTCATCCATCATTGTTACGGTCTGTCTGTGTGAAAGATAGATTGTGGGCAAATATTTTGTCTCATTTACCGATAGGCTTTGATCGTAGGTATACCTACGTACTTACATAAATACACACCCATAATAGCTTCGGTAACACAAACAATCTCGTTTTACACTGAAACCAAACATTGACATTATCGTATACGCGCATCTGTGTGTGTGACGTCTGACGCCAAACGATTGAAAACTAAACTATGTCCGAGAGTTGGTGAGGTAAACCTAGCTCAAACTCTGGTGGGGAGCGGAGAGTTGCCGTTCTATACGTAGTATTATTTCTTATTCTATGGCGGTAGGTACACGTATTTAGGAGATACCTTGCAATCACTTTTAATATGAAGGTTATCAGCTCTTCGCCCTATAGAGTTGGCTTTTAGTCCACTATTTTGTGGGCTTTTACCACAGTATTTATATAGTACAGAAAGATGATTGGACACTTAATAAGACACGACGAATTTATTAAAAACATCATAGAAGGGAAAATAGATGGCAAGAGAGAAAGAGAAAGACCAAGGAGATGGAAAAAAATAAAGAGAAGGCGAATGTCCTGTCTTATAAGGAAAGAGGCCCTAAGGCCCTTGATAGACATAATGAAGAATGCTGCGCCGACAAGAGCGTGGTTCTTAAATTGATGATGATGATGACGTATAGGAAAGAATTTAGTAAGAGTAAAGATGTTTTGATAGTGTTATGTTGTTAATATATTTTACAGTTTTATGATATTAATAATTGCAAAAAGAAATAAACTGCTAGTATGGTGATTAAATATGAAAAATGTAGAAATTGCAGGCAAACATATTTATTTATATTTCTGCCTTCTTAGACATTAAAGATAGCTAATTGGTCACTCACGCTTACGTGTATGTAAAAGCGCATGTCGAGTCGATTGCATAAAGTGTTTGCCCTGCAGCATTCGCGCAAAAGGCTTTTCTTGCAGTTCCTTTTCCTCGAATATACAGATTGTGAGCTGCAGTAGTTTCTAAAAATTGACAAAGTGTAACTATGTTACCTACTGAGTAAACATATTTTTAAATTTTAATTTGTACTTTAACACCGCCGGAACCGTGGTAGCCCAGTTGGTAGAACGCTTCGATCACACTTTGAGGTCGCAGGTTTGAATCCAGCACAGGCCTAAACCAATGATTGTCGAATTTGTTTTCGAATTCATGTTTGAATCATCAATGATTATCAGCGGTGAAGGAAAACATAGTGGGGAAACCCACATTCCCGAGAAATGCATTTTCGGAGGTACCTGACTTAACCTGTATTGGGCTGGCTTTCCCTTCCGGGCTGGAAGGCCAGACAGGCAGTCGCTTCTGTACAAAACCGGAACTGTCAATCTTCAGATTAGGTAAGCGGACCCTGTGAAAAACGGGGTAATGCTAGGGAGATGATTTTTTACTTTTACCACATACCTTATAAGTAGCTGTACATGTTAATTTTATAAGGCACTCATTCTACCACAAGGCAACGGTAATAAAACAGACAATAGTATTTACACAATCCTCTTGTCTGCATAAAAGCGTTAATTGCGTAAAGGGACACTCATAAACTCTGTCGTCGGTAAGTCTAATTGTTTTCTTTACGCGAACACGGAGTCGTACGCAATAAAATCATTGTAGCCCTTTGTACAAAGCTTAGCGAAGTTTATTAGGTCCGTAACAGAGAACAATCGAGGCTCGCAGTATATACAGGCAGTGTAAAACTAATTTATAAATATACTGAGATGTGACGACCTGAGCATTCTTATTCATTCATTTGATGAACAAACACCCCGACTAGCAATTAAAAAGTAGTAAAACTAGGATAGTGCGGTCCCTGCCCTGACGAGCAAACGTTGCGTCATCCTTAGAGATCTTGGATTTTCTCCGGTCTCTGCCTACCCTAACGCGAAATAGGCGTGATCTTATATATGTATCCGTGATTTAATGATTTCAGAGGCGCTCAAACTTCACACCCCTAAGCAAATACTACACTACATAATATAGATAATGTAGAGCTTAGAGATTATTTTTTTTTTGACGTGACTTATTGTAGATTTGCCGCAGATGGCATTAACTACTTGGCCGGACAGATGGGGAGCGCTGAAGGCTCTCACCCGGTACAACGTTTAAGACAACAGGCCTGAGGGTGCCCAGTTGGGCGCGAACCTCGGCTCAGGGCGTCGTCTGAGAGGAAAAATATTTGAAAGAATTAATCGACCCTAGTGGGTCGATAGCGATAAGCGCTGAATGAGGGAAATCGTCGACCACGCCGACGGGGTCGGTATCGGGGACCTGAGAGCTTAGAGATGAACTATAGCATAAGGAGGCGATCACTATAAATCCCTCCTGCAAAATCTCCAGCTTCAAAATAAACCTTTTCTATAACTCGACCGGTAACTGAACCCAGGTTCTTTGGTTTGATGGTCGAATAATCTGGCTATTACAACATAGTGATTGCTTGCTTTCTCGACTGTTAGTTAAACTTTACAAGTCAATGTTTTGTCAGAAATATATCCAATTTTGTTGAGCTACTGCTCGCTGGTATACTTGGTGATAAGGGTGACTTTCTCATTTGTTGTCTCAGAGGTGTCACGGATATGCTATACCTAGGCTACGGTACAAATTCCTATTAGTAATACACCCTGTAATATCCTGAGCGACGCCATCAAAACT
This sequence comes from Pectinophora gossypiella, assembly GCF_024362695.1. NCBI lineage: Eukaryota > Metazoa > Arthropoda > Insecta > Lepidoptera > Gelechiidae > Pectinophora > Pectinophora gossypiella. The sequence goes on along the minus strand of NC_065405.1, from coordinate 11,506,137 downwards.
TTCATTAGACAAAATATTTGTCCCATTTCGAGCCGCAATCTTATGAGAATATTCGATTTTATGATCTAGGAGTTTAGTACATTTACTAAAGTACATTTAAATGTAAGTTTAGGGAAACGGGGATAAGCTCTGAGCTATTGTTTGTTCTTAAGGATCATTTACCACCTCATTATATTACGGCAATGTGCGCCATTAAGGCTCCAATACAAAGTTTGGTTGCAATTTACTTGTAAAGGTGGTGTTTTCTGGAACTGTTTACATTGATAAGGAACACATTGTCTGTCTTTCTCTGTTTTAGAAGTTACAATGACTTCATAACCGTTTATCACCTATCACATTGGTCTAATATAACTAGGTGAAACACGGGTACTTCATTCATCATGCGATGATGTACAGTCATGAGCAGTATTATATAGGTACTCCCCTTAGAACCCTGTCGTACTAACATATTTGACATTTATTGTGACTTACAGTTCAATTACCCAGACCTACGGGGTATAACGTAGAACCCTTGCCAATGCAGGACGGAAGAGGCGAGTTACAGGGACTGTAACCTGAAAACTGACAGAGAGCAGCAGTAACTGTCAGCACTATTCAGAGGCGGAGGACAGGAGTTCTAGTACGGCTTTGAAATAGACTACTCTGGGCGCTATCCCACTCGCGTCAGACAGAGTAATGCGGGGCAGAAGGAAAGAGGGAAACTGCTGATTTATTTTTTCCTAAAAGTAGCCTGGAGAATGCTACACCGACTCTTGTCGGCGTGGCTCTTAAATTAGTGATGTGACAGTTCAATTTGTCAAATAAGTTAATGTGAAATGGTACCAAAGTCTATACATATTAATGCTCCAACAACCCCAATTGGGAATATGGCCGGGAGCTTATATTTATGTAATTTTTAGCTTTGAAGTTGCCTAGTGTAGTTGCCATCTCACAAAATCTCTATCTAAACCTATATTAATCCTGTAAGTCTGAGTAATCCATGGGATTATCCATGGTTTTTTGGCCCAAAACTTGGAGATAATAGGTCTAATAAAGATGATTGGATATTCCAAGTCTCATAGTTTATCTCAGATTAATCGTATTCAATCTCAGTACTTAACGGAGTAATTAAAACTGCTCATTCAAGATTTACGAAGCTTTGGTTTTTGGTTTGGTTTAAACTTTTCTTTGATATTCACACCGTTCCCGACTCCAATATGTAGCAAGTTCATTCACCCTAAGGTTGCCTGGAAGAAATTTCTATTTAGCAATAAGGCCGATTGTACTTCTCCTGTCACATTTGTAATTGTTTTTAGTGTTGTGTTTATATGTGCAATAAAGCGCTTTTGTATTGTATATTGTATTCTATATTTATTCTACTCGTACTTAGGTAGGTAAGTCTGTATAACATAAATTCACGTCATTAATCCCTTATATGATTGACAAACCCACAAACAATTCGAGGGTCTAAAAATATCACATTGGAAATAACTCGTCTAAAAAAGCAATAAATATTGCAATTTGACATAAGTGCGCAATATCAAAGAGAATATAATTCACTACGTTTTACGCAATATGAATATCAACTTTAAAATAGCAAAATTGCTTTTTTTAGATGAATTGCTTAAATAGGCCTTTATAGACCCTCTGAAGACAACTTGCCAATTTTGATACGAAATCCTTTTAAGTAAGTAAAATGTTTATTTTTCATAAGAATACAAAAATATTGGTAAGTAAGTACAATAAAAACCCCACAAAACCAATTCCTCGGTTTTTCTGTGGGAGTGGAGTTCGCGTAAAGATATTATACGTATATTTTAAACACATATTATTAATTATATTATGTCTGTATGTCGTTTCCATATCTCGGGCCTATTATAATTTTTATTTAAGTATTATTATTAGAACAGCCTCCGTGGTCCAACAGCCTCCGTGGTCTAGTGGTTAGAGCGTTAGGCTCATGATCTGGAGGTCCGGGTTCGATTCCCGATGGGGACCAATGTCCCCATTGTCGAAATCACTTTGTGAGACTGTCCTTTGTTTGGTAAGGACTTTTCAGGCTTGAATCACCTGATTGTCCGAAAAAGTAAGATGATTCCGTGCTTCGGAGGGCACGTTAAGCCGTTGGTCCCGGCTATTAGCCGTAAAAACACCTCCACCAACCCGCAGTGGAGCAGCGTGGTGGAGTATGCTCCATACACCCTCCGGTTGATTGAGGGGAGACCTGTGCCCAGCAGTGGGACGTATATAGGCTGTTTATGATGATGATGTTTTGTTAGTTAATTTATAGCTAAGAGATGTTTTACATAAGATGTTTAAACAAAGATTTACTACTTAAATTTATTTATATTGCACTCCTGACTAATGTCGACAGCCAGCATGTTGTACGGTCATGAGTACTAACATTTATACACTTTGAAACCATGTCTTATTAACTTTCTTGACAAATTAAACCGCAAGTCACATTAAATGTCAAAATCTGATAGTGCGACAGGGTTCTAAAGTGGGTAGGTACATGATATTGCTCATGACTGTACAGATACGGTATCTCATTTGAAGGCATTTGAGGCCTTAGCCAGGTTCGAATGATTACGAAAAACGACAGTCTAATAGAAAATAATGTATGCTACACATAAAATATGTACAAATAATGTATTGGCTGCCCATAGTAGACAGTAAAACTTTTTTTTTCCCGACATCCACCAGCGAAGCACTGGGGGCAACAGTGGGGGCCTTCAGGATTTCCTGGTATATTTCCAGGTATATACCCATCCCATGATCCATCATATTTATAAAACTATCTTCTTCACTATATATTTCAACCAACCGACAGACGGCCGATAAATAAGTTATGCAAATAATCTATCAAATTGCACATAAAAAGAAATAATACCTCTATGTTTCTACCTAAATATAAAATACCATTGGTTTTGAACGTAAAATACACGTACAGCCTATTATGATAACCTGATTTTCCTTCATTTCATACAAATCGAATACATTTTTCTCCGTTTCGCGGATGTACAGAAATTATCCTCTTTTAACGTTCAGCGCCCGATGCACGAGACGTATATCCACAGCATAGCATTCGCTTCGTTTATTGTTCGCAGCCATCGATATAACTTATTCTGCGCAGAACACGACTTAACAAATGGAATGGTGGTTAGAAAGAAAAAAGGAACTTTTATTATTGTATACACCCATCACTGAGCGGCATGTTCCTAAAACGCAGAAACCAAATCCTAAGATGGATGTGACGATCCTCATATCATCGTGAATCCTCATGCTTTCTCTATCATTTGGACCTTTGCGGCCGCACATTGGCTAACAATTTTAAAAAAATGTCTCTAAATTATCGCGAAAACCACTAAAGGATTTGCATGCAGTTGTAAATGTTATAATCTGCGTTGTTCCTACTTTCCAAGAAGACTAATCGGCAAAAATCAAGATGTATCCCCGGATATACAAGTGACTTTATAGTTTAGGTATTTCTGAATTTTAGTAGAACACATTATATTTTACCGTATTTCTAACACGGACCTAAATCAATGATTAACGAATTAATGATTGGGTTATAATTGAGTATCACGTGCTCAGCCAGCGGTGAAGGAAAACATCGCATCATGAGGAAACACATTCTCGGAAATGCGATTCAGAGGTGTGTCTGAGCTAACCTGTATATGCTGGTTTTCCCTTTGCGGGTTGGAGGATAAGGACAGTCATAGTCGTTTCCCTGTAAAAAACACCAAACCTATCAATCTTCAGGGTAGGTGGGCGAACCCTGTGAGCATGGGATAATGGCCTGGGGAGAAGATTATATTATATTATACCCTATTATTTCTAGCGTTTGAAACTGCAAATAATATAACGCCATTAATATTAATGAGTTGTATATACAGGCTGCTGAGGAGCTCGGTGGCGCAGCGGTAAACGCGCTCGGTCTGCGATTGTTGAAGTTAAGCAACATTCGCAAAGCCCGGTCATAGGATGGGTGACCACAAAAAAAATTTTCATCTCGAGCTCCTCCGTGCTTTGGAAGGCACGTTAAGCCATCGGTCCCGGCTGCATTAGCAGTCGTTAATAACCACCAATCCGCACTGGGCCCGCGTGGTGGTTTTAGGCCCGATCTCCCTATCCATCCATAGGGAAGGCCCGTGCTCCAGCAGTGGGGACGTAGTAATGGGCTAGTGATGATAATATAAAGGCTGCAAACGTGACGTGTCCGCTTGACTGATTGTTTCCAAACCGAGTTTGGCAAATGTTTGTTAATTCGAGCCTATTTTGTTCTGACACCGCTGTGAATTGATAGCAGTGAACACTTATTGTCTGGAACCTCTAATTTTAACACATATACAGCAAAATGATCCTTTTGTACCACACCAAAACATTACACACATACAAGAGTCATACCCGAAATTAAATAATAGGATATTGGCCCCGAATCCTGCACACACCTTCTAATTTTACTTTAAGTTATAAGTACTTACCTATCATTTTCTTATCCGCCAAAAGCGAAAGGGGCGGATGATTGACAGCTCTTAATTTTAAGAAGAATAAGTAAATGAATGAATAACCCGGGCGAATCAAAAAGGTATCTCGCTGGTATGCAAACAGTTTGACGTCGCTGTCAACTTAATTATGTCGTGTTATTAGCCGATGCAAAAATTGTAATGGTTGTTTTAGATTTGTGCTTAAAATTGACGTGTATTTCATAAATTTTATGCTTGTCGATTACCCGTCCCTTTCCTTTTCGGCGGATAAGAAAATGACAGATATAACTTAAAATAAAATAAGATTGTGTTTACAGGAATTAGCACCATTATTATAATAGAATAGGTAGAACCACAAACAATCAAAAGCCAACCTGCAGCATAAAAAAGCAATACCCAAAAAATAAGTAGAAAACGTTATTGCTAATAAGAAACTTCTTACAGGCAACTCTTAAAATGTAATAATAATATTAATATTGTTAGACCAACGATATAACTTAGTAACTTATTAGATAAACGACTGAATAACTGATTAATAGATAATTTATTATGGTATATTTTTCCAGATTTTTCCAGATTATGTCGATTAAAATGTTACTTGTAATCTTAAATGCAAATAATTGAAAGTAAATAGATACAATGAAAGAATGTTAGTTGCTGCTTATCTTCCGAGACACGTCAACGGAATTAATCAAACTGATCACGTCGTATCTTCGGTAGTAAACAAATTGCACGTGATATCAATATAATCTCTTGATCAACCTTAAAGGCCTCATCACACCAGGCACCATAGCGTTGGTACATTTTGTTGGTGGCGTGACCGTGGTTGCGTCGCGTGTACCAATGTCACACAATGTGTCGCGTGTGCTGTTTGTTTGAATAAACGTTTTCTCTCTCTCTCTCTCTCTCCCTCTCTCTCTCTCTCTCTCAATGAGATTGGGCTTACTATTAATAATAGGGGATTTTCTTTGGGTGCACTCCCATGGTGCATACAGGGATAATCGCCGGTTGGTGTCACACAACATTTAGATTAAATTGTCTCAAGGGGATTATATTATTTGGATTAAATTCTCTACGTGTTAGTTGGCTTCGGCCCCACGCACGCTTTCGTAAAGTCCGGGACTCCATAGGCTCGAGATATGGAAACGACATACAAGTAATAATAATAAAATTTCTATCACATTTATAACAATAAATTTTCATTTCATTTCAAGTGGTTACTTAAAAGTTATTTTTGGTTCGAGCTCAGATGGACCTTCAACCAATGTCTAAATATTGACCTAGGTAGATCTTCACAGATAGCCTTCAGGATACTAGGTGTTCGATTTTCGCAATATTTCCAAAAACAAGCGATACGGCCCCGAACAACAGCGAAAAATAAAAAACAACAGTGAAAATTAAACCGAGAACGATTAGCGGCCCTTGTCTACGTTTATTAAGATTTCATTTTTTTATATCACACCGGGCATTCAAAAGTACTCGTATTGATCTGACGGAATCGAATAACAGTTTTCAATTATGTTTTAGAGACTTAAGTCAGAACACGAAACTATTACAAAAACACTTGCCTATAGATTTGTGCGAAAAAAAATACCTCTACAAATTTTACACTAACTAAATTTATCAAGAGACCGGCGATAATTTATCACTGCTTTGTTCAACGACAAACAGCTTCAATAGTTTATTATACCTATTATTATCTCGATACATTTTCCCAACGTTTTTAAACATAAATATTCAACGATAGGCTGTTAAAATTATCGCTTACCTTTTATGAATAATGTCGCAGTCATCCAGAGCAACTGTCGCGTAAAAGACGGCGATATCATATTGGACACAGGGCACAGGCGATCATTCACTATAGACCCAACCCTCATAACACGTTATACACCATATACTTTACCCCATAAACTTTAATTCAACATAACTTTTCTGGCGGCTCATTCCGAATTTTCTCAAAAATAAAATATTATATCACCAAACAAATCATAACATTAGAAAAAAAATGTAAGTAGGTACTATTTTATTTAAGTAATATATTTTTTATAACTTTCGTAAAGATGGTTAACGACACGGGAGGAAAGTTATGTGACGTCACCGCTACGTAGCGCGCGCCCGCAAGCAGTGACGGTCGTAGCACTGAGTGAGCTCCTCGGGTGCTACGCCGCTACGAGATGCAGACTACGCGCTACATCTGCGACGACCGTTGAAAGTTTGCTTGATTTAAATCTAAAGAGACGAAATTAAGATCGCTTTTAGAAGTTTGTTTTGATCCTTTCAAATACTTAAGTGGACATTTTAAGGGGTTGCTAACTTTAGGAAATGTGGGTTTCGAACACAAGTTATACAATTTGTTTTCGCTATTAATAAGGTTTATTTACAACCCTCTGTTTTAGTAGGTATTAAATTTCTAATTTTATACATTGTATCTTTTATTTTCCAAATTTAAAAATAGATATGTGTAATAATTTTAACTTATCTATTGTCAAAGATTGTTTTTCATAAAACTGTAATGAATACTATTACTGATTAATTTAAATTGTAAATTGTACTCTCTCCTCCTCTTTGTTCCCCCTGTGGACCAAACAAACAGAATACACGAGGCAATCTTAGAGTAAAATTCAGCCAGCATAAAGTGATCTAATAGGCGGTAACGGGGTAACGTCGAGACAGCAATTACGGATGTCGTATGTCACCGTACACAAACCAATTTGCGGAGTCAGAGATACTCAGTGTACGCTAGTCGATATGCATCGTGGGTAAAAAATATTGTATTGGAGCCGTGGTAGCCTAGTTGGTGGAACGCTTGCCTCTCACTTTGAGGTCGCAGGTTCGAATCCAGCACAGGCCTAAACCAATGATTGTCGAATTTGTTTTCGAATTCATGTTTGGATCATAAATTGTTATCAAGTGCTCAGCGGTGAAGGAAAACATCGTGAGGAAACTCTCACTCATGCATTTTTTGGAGGTATATTATGTGAGTTTGTATGACCTGTACGTACTTATGCGGGATGTAAGTGACATCGTAACGAATACTGAGAGGGAAGATTCAGCTCATTATTCTGAGTTAATATCAAGTAGAAATTTCCATCGCAAAAGTAATAGAATTGAAAATAATTTAAAATTACGTAAAAATAATCATAAGACAAAAAATCATGAATTTATGAAGGAAAATTTCACTCGATAGTAACTCATCCCCCTCAATATTCGTTACGATGTCACTAACACTCTGTATATTGGATTCAATCCCATACATTTTTATCAATGTCACTGTCGATTGTCATACTCTTTTCCAACTTGGCTAAGGCCCCATTCTATAAAAGCCTATTGTGAATGTCTAATCTGACTGTCGTGTCGTGTACAGTCGTTAGTCCTCCGGTTACGGAAATTCACATTCCTACACACACTTATACATACAAATCCTATTCAGCATTTAAGAATTGTCATGTACCTTATCTAGTCGTTTACCGTATAGAGTACAATTACGAATGCCCTGAGTCGTCGAGCACAAACCACTTACAGCGAGCGAGTGAGGGATTTACTTCAACGCAATTTAATACTGGATTACTTGGAATTGGCACACAAATAGGGACCAAATTCTGTTTAAAACCTATGATATCCCGCTTGGAATTCCGAGATACGTAGAGTATTTTTCCTGAGGTCAATACTTGGTTTTACATATTATACCTCTAATATAGGTAAGGTAAATAAATAATAATATATCGAATAATATAAGTAAGTGATTTATTGGACAAATAACGTACACATTAACTTATAAATAAAACACCTCCTCCAATGCGTCATATCAAGACAAGGTGACCAACAGGCTGGCAGCATTGCCTCTCTGAATCGCCAGACTCATTCTTTGACAAAAATAACTTCCATCCCTTGCATCCCCCGAAGCCCGGATAAGACGCATTGAAAGACCCATCGAATTCATCATCGAAGATATATCGAATTGATTATCATATGTTGTTTAATAATTACATCCAAATTAATAGAAGTAGTTACTATGCTCGGAATCCGTTCGCTCCTAAATTTAAGTTTGCCTGTACGCACCTTAAAAACTACGTAGAGTCTCATTCCCTTGATGAGAACCGCCTAGTGCTTCAAGATATGACAGTCATTTATGTCGCGTTCGTACGCGAAGAATAAAATATAGTCTTCTCCTTGTCGTTTCGATGGCATTCAGATTTTTTCAGCCCAGTATTTTGCCACTCAGACAGCATTTTCCGGGTTTTGAGCTGACCAGGCCGACCTGGAATCTTTAAATAGACTCCGCATACAGGTTGGCCGAAGTAAAGATAAAATATAGTGGAAACCCGAAATCATCATTATCACGAAATTGAAGAAAGAGGTTGGAAAGGCCCTAACGTGCATTTTATATGAGAACCGCTGTCGCCGGTTCAACCCTTCTCTCTTTACTACTACCGCTGCAAACAGATAACTACGATAGCTCTACTGCTTCTCAAATTCCATAGCCACTTTACCGGCAATGTATATTTTATGTGTTACGCTGCAATTTTATCAGTACCTATCGTAAGATACTGCTACAAACATATAAAAGAATTTTTTTGATAAATAGCCGATCATACCAAGGTTTTTAGCGTTTCTATTATATGGAGGGATCTCCTTGAATGATAGCCGATTTTTGAGTTTTGGACCCACAGATTTTAATGCACAAGTCAACCTTTTAATACACTATCGCGAAGCACTTACGAACTTTTTGGTCATGCTTGTAGGTCGTCCTATCACCTAGAATACAGCCTAGCTACGTTTTTATTTATTTAAATAGGAACCGCTAAAAAGCAAAAAAATAAATTAACGCTTAAAAATAAAAAAAACGCCTTAAAAACATTAACTACAAAACAAACACAAAAAAGCATTAGAAAAATACAGAGAAACTAAAAAGCTAACAATTTTACAGTTACATAATAAGTATGATGATAAGTTTCTAATTTAAATACCTATTTACAATAATCAATTATTTTTGGAGTCGGTGCCAAACGATGACTAACGGTCTGCTCACCCTGAAGGGCGGGGAGATTTGCGGGCATGAGTTGTATCTGTCTGTGTCGAATCGATAGTGTCGAGGTTAACACGCCTATGGGACGCAAACCACTTAGTGGTACAGTTTCTAAACCGGCCCAGAGCTAGCTTAGGCACTTGTAAGATCCAACCACAGTAAGCGCAGCGAGATAATACGCAATTATTTATAAGAAGTCGTTTTCTGCTGGACTAACAATACAAATATAGCATAGAATGTATTCATATGAGTACCTGCAAGATCGTCCCAACCATTAGTAGGTAAGAGTATCGCCCGCGCACTACACTTTTTTGCCAGAATTTTCATATATAAATACATTATTACATTGGATACACTTTGGTGCTAGCCGCGACTAAAAGCTATTTCAATGTACGTGGTAGATGCAGAAAACGACGTAAAATTGCAATATCCTCCCATAACATTATAACTTTACATGGAAATCTCCCCGAGCCTCTTCTTATATGTCTTGTAGAAGCAAATAAGTACAACACTATTATACTATCGTAGGTAATTCTTATTATTGTAAACACAGTAGTTGTCAGATGACCTTTAGGTTCAACGTTGTGTGTACGCAGAAAAATTACTACCATTCTGAATTCTAGTAATCAAGGTACCAATTCCCGAGAATTTTTAGTCATAGTACCGATTCCCGGAAATTTTTGGCTATATACATACTTTTGATAGTAATACCCATAAACTACCCATACACATAATAAACAGCTTGCACACAACCAGAGATACATAATAACACCACACTGCTCTGATGGAAAATTGCACAGTGCAGTGATGATAACAACATAAGCTCACGACAGTAACCCACATACACACAGACTAGATAATTACATAAGATTATAATGCAGATTCATTTATTTGTGTTTTTATTATTGTACCCATACTTACGTAATTTTATAAATGCGTAAGTAACTCTCTGGTATGGAGATAGATTGAGACCCAGGAAAGAACGTAGAATAGTTTTTATATCAAAAATCCCTAAAGTGTTGAAAACGGGGGTAGAAAAAAATATGCCGCGCGCGATAAACCAAGTACACGCTGATCAATTCGCGAGCGGAAAACCAGTCGCTTAAAATGGAGATTGTTTAAAACAGTGAAATAAAACTTAAGATTTTACAACACTGTCATTCCGAGCATATTGAAGACGCAGAAGCTGACTAGGTTTTTAATACTCAACTTATTTCGAGTCTACTTTAATGACACCATACACGGCTGAAAAGCATCAGATTTTCTTTACTTCCAGATTTTCTTTGACCTGAAGTATGAAACGTGTGACAAAATCTTCAGGAATATACCATGTACCAAATTAAGCTAGTCATTGAAGCGGCTAATCGGATCAACTAGGCTCAGTCGCATACAATTTTCTCTTTTACTAGACGACCTCAATTAGGGATGGTCGGTCAGAACTAACACGAGTAAGTTGTACCTATTTTATCTATAGGTATATCTATCTACATATTGGTCCCGATTCCTGCAGACACCTCCTAATTTTATTTTTAGTTATACCCGTCGTTTTCTTATCCGCCGAAAAGAAAAGGGACAGATGATTGTAAACAAGTTAATTTTAAAATGAATGAATAACCCGTGCGAATAAAATAGGCATCTCGCTGGTACGCATTCCGTTTGACGTGCTGTCTACTTAATTCTGTTATGTTATTGGCCGATGTAAAATTTTTAGACGGTTGTTTTAGATTTCTGCTTAAAATTGACGTGTATTCCATAAATTCTATGGTTGTTGATTACCCGTCCCTTTCTTTTTCAACGGATAAGAAAATGACATTATAAATTAAAATAAAATTAGATGGCGTCTGTAAGAATTAGCACCATTGTATCTACATAGATACTACTTACTTATTAGTGTTTGACACTCGTAGCTTATGACCACTGTTTTACCTACAGATACGAGTACAATACATTTCAAAGACAATCAAATTGGGATTTTCGTAAAGTGGCAGAGTGCAAACTCTGCACATACTGGCCTCTCCTTTTTACCACCAATCATTTTTAATTTCAAAATTCTCTTTTATTCCACAATTCGTTTTATTCAGCAGTGACGCATTACATCCGCGACCTTGATAAGAGTAACATCTATACTGTTTAAGTGTGGCGTATCCACTATTTTTAACTGTGTTCTACGTGTTCGTTGCATCTTATTTTCGTTATAAGGTCAATGTTGGGAAGACCGGCATACTGTTGTAAAATATGAGTTTGACTGGATTTATTGAAGAAGATATTATTTGTAGACCAGGTCATATGATCGGGTATGATAGATAATTTACTTGGATATGTATATAAGTCTAAATATAAGGCACTAGACGATATTTTACCCCAGACGGTCTTCCCCACATTGACCTTAATCTATTCTTAACTGTGACTTTGTGAAGTGCCAATTCTACAATTAACTGTTTACTGTTGGACGCCTGCTTTCATTGTGACTCTGAGCTTCCACCTCCACCCATCGTGCCGCAGTACAGCTCTTCCAGAAGAGCCCCCATGGAGGCAATTAATCTACATCAAAAAACCTTTCAAATGAGCAGTATGGCTCATTACTAAGACCAGAGTCTACATCCTCCGAGGTGTCTCTATGCGTCTTAATTATTATCCGGTCTATGTGACGTCACGCTAATTTCAATATGGCGCCCTCTACAGGACATAAAATGAGGACGATAAAAACTCGCCGTGGGCGAGGAGCCTAAATAGTGCGGGCTAATTGCTGACTATGAAACAATTTACTGAAAACTATTTCAATTTCAATGAAATACCCAAAATGTATTTTTCACAATTCACGTGCTACATTTTATTCGACTAACAAGAGTTACTTAAATTCAATTTTCTAATCAACTATACAATACAAATTGAACCATTCTGAGGGGAGCGGGTAATCAGATCACACTGTTTTGGTTACGTATGAGTTATCCTATTTTAATTTAAATCAAATATACCGACAGTACTCGTAAATATGATTACGTTATACCTACAAATAACATTAAATACAAGTATAAGTGTTACAGTTAAAACGCGTTTTCCACATTTAAAAATTTTTTTTCCGAAATGCTTCTCTTAAAACTAGAATCTAGGTACTATGTTAGATATTTTAAATAAAAATACTTATTTCTTACTTTAAACCTTGGTTAAAACATAAAGCTTCTAATACAGAGGCATATGTCAACATTTCTAAACATTTTGAAAGAAAAAAAAACATTTAAAAATATATTTTATACCCGGATTTGTACTGGCTTGGCTATTAACGCCCCTATTACATGGGACTTAAACATGGCTGGCGAGAAGTGGGTGTATTGTATAATACACCTCTAACTACCCCTTCGGCGGTACGGGCGAATGGTATGCTATGTTTATTTACCTACATCAAAAATTAAGATTCAATATTGTAACTTTTTTGACACTGTTTTGGTACTTCTATATACATTTATTATTTATGTACCCGTTATTTTGCACTTCCTGTCCGTCTTTTAGATGGGCATTCCATCCGATTTTTTTATTGGGAATTTTCGTGATAGGTGATCAGTCCATCATCTATATAATGAGGGTTTTTACGTGATTTAAGTAGGTTATAATTGCCTTGGATGGCATACTTTAGCTTTATTCCTTGTTAACAGGTTTTCAACGCCAACACTCAAAGTTTTATGGAACTAATACTTGTCCGTCGCCTCGTCCGCGCAAACTCTATTTAAACATCTCTTTGATGTGGCTCCAAGAGACCTCACTACTTTCTTTCTTTGAAGAAGCTAAACACGATTAAAAGCTATTCCGGTACTTGACGGCACATTACAAGCGAATTAAGACTGGGTAACAGTTTCACAAACTCTTTAATAGCAAACAAGTTACAAAACTTACTAAACATCATTCAGTATCATTATTTATTTCTGCTCGACTGCGGCGAAGTTAAAGGGAGTGCTGTTTTTGACCGCTATACAGGATGTTAGTGACATCGTAACGAAAACTTTGAGAGATGATTCAGGCCATAATTCTGAGTTGATATCAAGTGGAATTTTCCGTCGCAAAAGTATGGAACGGAAAATAATTTAAATAAGCTCTAAAATTTTCATGACTTCTCCGACAGGAAATTCCACTTGATATCCACTCAGAATCATGGTCTGAATCATCCCCTGCAGTATTCGTTACAGTGTCACTAACACCCATACCTACTTGTATGGCTACTGTATGTACTTGTATGGGGTGTAAGTGTCATCGTAACGAATACTGAGAGGGATGATTCAGCTGATTATTTTGAGTTAATATCAAGTGGAATTTTCCATCGCAAAAGTATAGAATTGAAAATAATTTAAAAAAACTAAAAAAATAACATGAATGTTGCGACGGAAAATTCCACTTGATATTAACTCAGAATCATTGTCTGAATCATCCCTCTGATTATTCGTTACGATGTCACTAACATCCTGTATATAGATATACAGGCTGTTAGTGACATCGTAACTAATACTGAGGGGGATGATTCAGACCATACATACATACATAAACTCACGCCCGTAATCCCAAATGGGGTGGGCAGAGCCACAAGTAATCAAAGACAACTTGCAGCCACTGTTGATACGAAGTCCTAAGATGGATATGATGAACCTTATGGTGATAAGGGATCAGCCTATCGCCCATAACATTAGTCCATCACGTTAGAGGACGCAATCCCTCTGTCGGTTCATGACCATAATTCAGACCATAATTCTGAGTTAATATCAATTGGAATTTTCCGTTGCAAAATTCATGTATGTTTTTGTATTTTTTTAATTATTTTCAATTCTACACTTTTGCGATGGAAAATTCCACTTGATATTAACTCAGAATAATGAGCTGAATCATCTCCCTCAGTATTTTTATCACTTACACCTGTACAAGTACATACAAGTAGCCATACAACTAGATAGGAAGCTAGTGTGTTATTTGAAATCCTATTTCTATTTACATTTACTTCTTCTTCTATCGTGTGGGTTGTGAGGCGAATTACCAACCTCATCAACCCTGGTGTCAGGGTTACTATTGAGCCGCCAAAGGCCCCTGACATGACTCATTTATAACGACTACGTACTTACAAAGGAAGTAGTAATCGGAAGTAGTACATTTACTTATCATCTTTCGATTTAAACATAAACAGTCTATATACGTCCACATTTCACCACGCTGCTCTGCTGCGAGTTTACACTCCACACATATACTATATTGTATTAATATATTACTATATTGTATTAAATCATTTTTGCATGGCTTATTAATGATTGTAGGACCTTGGACAAAAAGCTTACATGGTCATTGTTAGTACTCGTAGCAAAACATTGAACGGAGAAAGTCATTAATGTTGAAACTTTGCGAAGGGCCCATAAGTTGTGTATGAATACACTGAAATACATATATGAAACTATACGAGTAACTAACTATTACATATATGAAACCACTAGTTAGCTGTTACCCGCGACTTCGCTCGCGTGAAACGCAACTATTAAAACTATACATAGAAGTTTCATATAAACTTTACCTCCGTTTTTACCTCCTTTGGGGCAGTCTACATTTTTAAAGGAACCCATGCAAAATTTGAGAGTCAAAGCACTTGTAGTTTCTAAGATTTCATGATTTCGTTAGTCAGCCAGTCAGTGATATTTCACGGCCTCCGTGGTCCAGTGGCTGAGCGTTGGGCTCACGATCCGGAGGCCCCGGGTTCGAATCCCGGATCATAAAAATCACTTTGTGATCTCTAAGTTGGTTAGGTTACAATCTAACCACTGATCTTATTTCACTCTACCAATTTTTGAGTTTCTGATTATGAGTGTCATGGCATTGGGTACCTAGCTAGGTACATACTTGTAGTAGTACTTATCGCGAATAGTTAAGGCGTAAGTAGGTTCCTAATGTCGGTCACTCAGGAGAAAATAAGAATAAGTTAGATACTACGGTAACTTAAGAACCTTAATGTGTAAACATTAGATATATACCCACAATTATGAACACTAAAAAAAAATATTTGTATCGCAAACGTAACCTCTATTAACTTTTGACGCACACCTCAAAACGCTATTAGCTCCGATAGTTATGAGAATACCTAATACGTTCTTGACTGACTCGCATAATTAAAATTAGCTGTTTATATATTCAGTCTCATGTAACATAATTGTCAAGTCCTATTCAAATGTTCCTCTAATATTGTCGAAATAGGAACAGATCACGTCCTAATTTCTGAAGCTATGATTAATTTATACGAGCAATTTACGGGCGCCGTGCCAATATGATTTCCACTTCATTTATTATTCCATCATAAAATTATACGTGATTAGTCATGTGTGCTTATAGCACTGTAAGCGAATTTCAATTAAATATATTTTATTAAAAATTGATTCTCCCCTCCTCTCCCTGATCTGAAAATGAAGAAAAAGAAAATATCGATCTACTTTGGACCAGTTTCTTGCGCCTCCGTAGACACACGTTTTATTTTAAGTTACTATGAAATGAAACCCTCAGCGCTCCTGATTTTTTCACTAAGACTAACGTAGTAAGGCGGCCGAACGAAGCAAAACTACAGTAATACATGTAAAAAAAGTAGTTACTTCACTAATGCGACTATCCATAATGCGTAACCAAAATAGTGTCATCCTGTTCGATAGCAATAGCGTAGACCATTTTGACTAATACATGCTTACTCCTTCTACTTTTGTAGCGGGAAAATTCTATCAGAACACCTAAACATTATCTATGATTTTTTTGCACCTTCCAAGGATTGCATAAACATATAGGTTGCGTCTGCAAGTTGTATTCAATGAATCAAGTCTCAACAAACTTCACTACTTACTTATCAGTAAGTGAACTACGTGTCACATGGTACTTATCTCACACTTAGCGTAACTTTAATGAAACTTTATACAGGGAACTTAAACGAACTTCAAAGGAACGAAATATGTTGCTTGGGTACATACCTACATTTCACCTAATTGTCTGTGCTTCGGAATGTACGTTGGTCCCGGCTGCTATTTATTTAATATCTAAGTAGGAAAGTAGTCGTTACATGTGCCAAAACGCTAACTTATCTTGAGTTACTTGTCTGGGCCTTTGATGGCTCAGTAATAACCCTGACAAAATCCTAGATAATTCGTAGACATGGTCTATTGAGAACTATTGAGATGCGCCAATCAATTTCTCCAAAGAGCTTGTCTGTCGCAACCTTGCTATGTAGTACCTAATTCTAAGACTTACAGAATGGTGGGGAAAAGTAACTCAGGTTATTTATGAGGTGTTTTAATGAAACAGATGAGGTTCTTGTCTGGAATGGGTAGTCTATGGAGCGTTTATTCTTACAAATGAGGAGCGTCGATAAGCGAGGGGTATCCATCACGGAGTTACACGAATTACCTACCTACCTTTTGATATAGCCTTGCTAGATTCACCAATTCACAGTCTCTACTTGCAGTATTTAGTTGCGTTTTGTTAATAATGCACAGTGATGGTGCGTTTTGTTGCAATTTTTAATCTCTCTCTGTTCTGTTGTGTGGGTTGTGAGTTGGATTACCATCCCATTAACCCTGGTGTCCGGGTTACTATTGAGCCGCCAAAGGCCTCTGATATCGCTCATGTAACGACTACTAACTTACATGAGTAAGAAATAACCGGGACCAAGGGCTTAACGTACCTTCCGAAGGATCATCTTACTTTCGGACAATCAGGTGATCCCGGTGGGGGAAATATCACAAAAATCATTTTGTGATCCCTAGTTTAGTTAATACACTTCTCATCAAAAAAATCGAAACACTTCCGTTTTCATTGTTTCTGTCCGAATTTAACACAAAAAAGAATTCATACGATGAAAAAAAATACATAAATGTATAGCTGGCAGTTTGGCCATTACAGTAATAAGCGAAAATTCTAAATTCAAAATTAGAATTTCATTTGTTTATCTTATAAACGAAATGAATCACTGTTTTGAGACAAATGTGTGTTTAGGGTTGGAGTACATTTAGCGTTTAAAAACTAAAAATTGGCGCCTATCCTTAAACTTTTTGTTTTTTATTTCAATACTGTGACTTTGGGACGTCTGAAAAAAGGTTTTTTTTCTAAAACGTATGGATACTTCGCCCACAGAAGCCGCCCAAGTTGTGGCATTGCTGGATTCTGGCCTTAGTCAGCGTGTTGTGGCTGCAAGACTGCATCTAAGCCTGTCATCTGTTCATAGAGTCTATAAACGTTATCGGGAGACTGGTTTGTTCACGCGCCGTTCAGGATCTGGCAGGAATCGGGTCACTTCTGAGCGAGATGATCGATTTATTGTAACAACTTCTTTAAGAAATCGACGCCTTAACGCTTTTCAACTGCAGCAGCGGCTTCGTGTTGTACGAAGGGTGGCTGTAAGTGACTCTACAATTAGAAGAAGGTTGAAGGATCGTGGACTGGTACCGCATAAGCCAGCAAATGGGCCGAAATTAACTGCAGACCATCGAAGAGCGCGCCTTAACTTTGCACGTGAGCACCTAAATTGGTCATACCTACAGTGGAGCAAAGTTCTCTTTTCTGATGAGTGTAAAATTATGCTGTATGGTAACGACGGAAGGAACAAGGTCTACAGAAGAGACGGAGAACGCTATGCATAATGCTGCATTGAAGAAAAGGTCAGCTATGGTGGCGGTTCGTGGACGGTTTGGGGAGGAATCAGCGCCGACGGTAAGACAGAGCTTGCTTTCGTGTCTGGGCCACGTCTGCCTGCACTAAACTGTCATCGGTACGTCGAAGAGTGTCTCGAGCCTCATGTGATGCCCTATGCACATTTTATTGGCAACGGCTTCATATTCATGCACGACAATGCTAGGGCTCACACCGCGGGCGTCGTACGAGATTATCTTAACGAAGTCGATATCTCTATTATGGAATGGCCAGCAAGAAGCCCGGACATGAATCCCATTGAACATCTGTGGGATGAATTAAAGAGACGAATTCGAGCAAGAGATCCTGCCCCAGAAACACTTAGCCAGCTGCAAGATGCAATCCAAGAGGAATGGGACAATATACCACAGCATGTGATCGTGACTCTCATCCGATCGATGAAGAACCGTATGGAAGCAGTAATTAGAGCTCGGGGAGGGAATACAAGTTATTAAATAAACGTTTTTTAGCTTTTTTTTTCATTTACGTGTGTTGTTTTATCCATTTCCTTTATACTCCATACGGAATAAAAATGACTCATTTAACAAAATACGAAACCTATGAAAAATTCATTTAAATTTAGAACATTAACATTAAGATTTGATAAGCTCATATTACTCACTATTAAACGACATTTAACATTTATTCCTAAATGTACACATTTTTCTGATAATCCTGACAAAACGTAAACTTGCAAGGTGTTTCGATTTTTTTGATGAGAAGTGTATATTACGGGCATTTTTTTATTATAGGAATTGGCAAGAACAATCCATAACATATTTTTTTTGATGTGAATTATTGTAAGTAGATTTGCTGCAGATGGCATTAACTACTTGGCCGGACAAAAATCTATAACAAAACAGAATTTAATAGGTATTAAAGGCAGTAATCGAATCGTTTGGCTACTAGCCCAGACACCTCCATCAACCCTGCGTTGAGTATGGATCCATACGCCTACGAAACGACACCGCTTGTGTCGTAGGCGCTTATAAATTGTGTTCCAAGTCTCCTGTTTCTATACTGTAGGAATATTGTTCGTCGTTACCAATACGTATACAAGTACCATAAGTATTTTCACAACTATTTTATTTTTACAATTGAGTTCAATACTCTTCCAATACACAAGGTGTATCATCTGATAACTCGTCGCGCTAACTACTTTTGACGTGAAAAATGTACGCGGTCTTTGGAAGCCTAGCTGAAAGCACTTACGTGACGATCCAATGATTATAATGGCTTCAACGATGAAATCAATCTTCATGCCAAGCTATACCTATATTATAGCTATATCAGAGCTATCATCATTTCCCCATATATGACAGAGTCCGCTTACCTAACCTGAAGATTTGACAGATCCAGTTTCTTGCAGAAGTAACTGCCTGCCTGACCTACCCGATCTCGTGAGATCTCGTTTAATTTATTGGGATCAATCCTGAAGCATAATATGACGAGATCCCATTCGAGATTTACGGGATTGCGCGAATCTCCTTGAGTCATACTTTTTAGTTTGATTATGCTTAGGTATTTCCAAAAAAAAACTTAATCATTTAGTTATTAATATTGAAGAATAAAGCTTTTTGTTTTCTTTCTAAAAATATACGAATTTTATTTTAATTAACCTCACTATCACAGAACAAGATGATTGGACACCTAATAAGACACGCAAGAGATCAAGAGAGGTAAGGTGATTGGACACCTAAATAAGACACGACGAATTTATTAAAAACATCATAGAAGGAAAGAGATGAAGAGGAAGGCCAAGAAGAGCTTACATGGAACAGATTAAAGAAAAGGGTAACGTCGTATTTTATAGGGAAGTCAAGGAATTGGCCTTTGATAGACTGGAATGGAAAATGCTACACCGACAAGAGCGTGACTCTTAAATTGATGATGATGATCACAGAACAGCAGTTTTCATCGTCTCCAACCATCCAAACTTTACATTTTTTTATGAACTAGACGAGATCCCGAAAATTTAGGGGTCTCGCGGGATTGATAATTCTAATCCTGCGGGATTCGAATTTGCAATCTCAAGTCGGGATTGCATTCGCTATCCGAAACACATTTATCGGGAATGTGGGTTTCCTCGCGATATTTTCCTTCATTGCCGAACACGTTATATTTTTGAAGCTGAATAGCGGTACAAAGCCGCGAGCGATGACCGAAGCGCTGCAAGGCGATAATTGATTGGTTTTGCACTCGAATGCCCCGGAACACGAATGCAGGCGATCAACTATGATAATACCTATTAGTATTAACAACAATAGGTAGTACTACCTATACTTATTCTTGACTACGTGTTTATCTCCATTAGTTTACATAATATAGTAATTATAAACACGTTTGGGTAAAAGGCGCTAAGAAAGAACCTGTTTAACATAACATAGCATCACGCCTATATTTCTGAAGGACTAGACAGAGGTGTAATAATTATATATATATATATATATACAGGGTGGCCCAGAAGTTCAGGTTCAAAATGAAAAATTAGATAGAGGGGCTCATTAGCTACCAGAAACACCCCTATGTATGTTCAGCAATTATTTACGGTTTAGGAGATATGACCCATTTTGTACCTTTTTCTAGATTTTCTACCTTACTTCATAAATAATCATTTTGTCGCTATCCCTTTCTTAATAATTATTTTATTTTACTTCACAACTATGCCTAAGGCTGTGTACCGCTCAATCAAAGATAAATCAAAGTCAAATCAAGTATAAAAAAAAAGTTATCGGAAGTCAAAGTGAGAATTCGACCAAAATTGTTACAGTTGTTAAAACTTCGCCGAAGAATAATAAACACATGAGATTGTTACGGACCCTGAAAGTATTTCTAAAAACTGCTCCATTTAATAGGCTTTTAGAAACATTAATAAAAAGTACCCTTAATACGGGCAAAAAACTAAGTAATTTGACCTCAAATATTGCAAGACAGACAGATTTGAAGGAAAATTTAACATTCTCATACAATGTAGCTGCTTCTTTCTAACGTTGTTAAAGGTGCTCAAAGACACATTTTCAGTTAAAAGTAAATAAAAATCACGCTTATAATCGCTAACAGGGTAGACATAGCAACAATCCGAAGAGAAAACTTGCAGTCACTTTTGGTATTCGTATTTTAATGAAGGTACATAGGTAGATTTGAAGGAAAATGTTATCCCCAAACACTGTTGGTGATTCATACTATTGGATACTAAAATAAAATCTGTCTTTGAGCACCTTTAATAACGTTAGAAAGAAGCAGCTACATTGTATGAGAATGTCAAATTTTCCTTCAAATGTGTCTGTCTTGCAAACTTTGAGGGCTAATTACTTAGTTTTTTGCCCGTATTAAGGGTACTTTTTATGAATGTTTCTAAAAGCCTATTAAATGGAGCAGTTTTTAGAAATACTTTTAGGGTCCATGACAATCTCATGTGTTTATTATTCTTCGGCGAAGTATTAACAACTGTAACAAGTTTGGTCGAATTCTCACTTTGACTTCCGATAACTTTTTTGTTATCTTTGATTTGACTTTGATTTATCTTTGATTGAGCGGTACACAGCCTTAGGCATAGTTGTGAAGTAAAATAAAATAATTATTAAGAAAGGGATAGCGACAAAATGATTATTTCTGAAGTAAGGTAGAAAATCTAGAAAAAGGTACAAAATGGGTCATATCTCCTAAACCGTAAATAATTGCTGAACATACATGGGGGTGTTTCTGGTAGCTAATGAGCCCCTCTATCTAATTTTTCATTTTGAACCTGAACTTCTGGGCCACCCTGTATATTGTCATTACCTGGCATAAATCCTGTACACCACGTGATATCAATTATCATAACCCAAACATGAAGTCAAACTCATAAAATCGAATTCAGTGGTTAAGAACATTTTTTCTACATTTATCTACGTCATCATTTAGGTATTTTTTAACGTTTACCCTGGTGATCTTTCGGCATCGCACTTGATTAGATAAATCAAAAAAAGTTTTCAAAGTATCTTAAGCTTTATTGTTAAAGAAGCAAAGAACCCTTTTAAGACTTGCTTTAAAAAAGGAACTTTCATCTCAAATTATAATTTGGGGCTTTGAAGATTGCGCAGGCATAAGGCGGAAATTATTCTAATTAACCCTTTCAACACAGTGGAAGAATGAAAAGAGTGAAAACATGTTTTAAAACTACTATTATACAAAGATTTTCCTTAAGATCTGAGTTAATTTATGTTCGAGGCCTAATTAAAGAAGAAAGCTGTTAGGTTAACAAATAAAGATCTACTAGCAAGTTGCAGCTTCGAAAGGAAATAAAAAAGAAAACTAGTGATTGAATACGGAAGTTTGCATAATTTTATCTGTAGGTATACTCCATAATTCCATTAAAGTTCCATTCCTCAGCTGTGAA
Source organism: Pectinophora gossypiella (assembly GCF_024362695.1). Taxonomy (NCBI): domain Eukaryota; kingdom Metazoa; phylum Arthropoda; class Insecta; order Lepidoptera; family Gelechiidae; genus Pectinophora; species Pectinophora gossypiella. The sequence continues at coordinate 11,483,582 of NC_065405.1, read as the reverse complement.
CGAAGTGAAAGATGAGATGGATCGTTTAGTACGATTTGGAATATTGCCAAATTATAAGAACAGTCGTTTCAAGTGATTATTCGTATAACCGCACGCAAGCTTTATCTACATAATCTATGTCTTTTGAATTGTTATAAATTGGTTTCTTTATGTATAAATATAACTCACGCCCGTAGGCATACATTACGTGCTGATTTTTATATTGAACAAAAACTGACAGACATTTAAAAAAAACAATGAGACATACTGAAATTGTAAAGTATATAAAAAAAACTTAAAACGACCAAGGAGGCCGTCTTTAACACAACCACCCTAGTGCGTTTGCACTCATTTGAAACAGGGATTTTGGCGAAATATGCCACAGAACGCTTTAGCAGCCCAGACCTTGTCCGCACTGCCACCATCCTTATCCGGCTGTACTTGCCTGGAAATATTTCTTACGTACAGACTCCTTTTAGCCACAAGTTGCGGGGTGCATCAGGGTCTACAACTAAAACGAGATCCTAATGGGGTGGGCAGAGCCACAAGTTAAATAAACTTGCTTTACAAGTTAGTCGATTACATAAGATTACTAAATCTTTTAAAGGGCAATGTATACGTTTTTACAATAAGATTCCCATTGACATTCAGAATTTTCCTGTCAACTGTTTTAAGACAGTAGTTAAACAAAAACTTTACTAAAAAGGTGATAAAGTGATTATTTAGAAGATATGATTGCATGGGATTAACTGTCTGAGAACTGATAGGTATTAGGCAGCTAAATTACTCAATTGTATACCAATATTTTATGTTTATTTTTATTTTTTTAAAGAACTTCTAGGGCCCTGTGCCGAGGTTTTTCTTGCAGCTTCTTTTCCCCGGCTATACAGGTTGTGAGAAGCTGCAGTAGTTTTAGGCGGATGAGACGTTCGTTATGTAAAAAATTACGATTCAAAGTGTAACTATGTTACCTACTGAATAAAGATAAAAAAAATAGTAAACAGAAGGCAACTTGCAGCGCAGCCACTGACTATAAAAACATTAAAGTATAACAACAAGAAGAACTTAAGTAACTGTGGTCCTGTGGTACACGGGTTTGCTTCTCAAATGGGAATCGGTTCGAACCCCGGTACCGGACTTGTGAAGCCCTTTTATCTCAGAACGTCCACAACCACCTTATGATCATTTCGACAAACATCCGTCTTGCTTTTTTGTAATTGTTTTAGTGGAAATTTGATATGATGTTGTTGTCTTTTTTGTGTGTGTGGCACCCTTTTATAATTCCGGCCAAGTAGTTAATGCCATTCGGGCCAAGTAGTTAATGCCATCTGCGGCAAATCTACAATAAGTAACGTCAAAAAAAAGCCCTTTTATAATAAACTAATTCTATTCTATACTTGCACCAACACTCGCGTTCACCACCTGGCACGTAGGTCAAACAGAAAGCTCGGTGAGGTGTGGGTACTTGGTTTATAGTCGTGAGATTCTGTTATATTAAAATAGAAAGTACTTATCAACATACTTCTGATGCGTCCTGTCCTAACAGAGAACTGACTTCATTACCTACTAGATTTTGATCTTAGATTGTAACTGTGTATCGTCACAAAACAAGGCAAAGCAGGAAAATCTCATCCCGCCATCTTTAACCTTTCCAAATGTGTTTTTGTAGTAATCAGGATTTCTGGGTCCAAATCCGAGCTTCAATCACAGCAACGGCTATGGGGCTGGGCCCAAATCCGACCGAATTAAAAACACATCTAGCAGTCGGCGACCCGAAAGAACCCAATAAACCTTTGCCGTTAATTTAATTTTGTTAGTAGATATATTTAATCACCCACGTTCCAAATATGAACAAAGTTTAAGATGTTTCCACCATGTCTACTAACGGCCTCCGTGGTCTAGTGGTTGAGCGTTGGGCTCACAATCCGGAGGCCCCGGGTTCGAATACCGGTAGAGACAAATCACAAAAATCACTTTGTGATTCCTAGTTTGGTTCGAACATTACAGGCTGATCACCTGATTGTCCGTGCGTCGGAAGGCACGTTAAGCCGTTGGGCCCGGTTATTACTTACTGATGTCGTTACATGAGCCATGTCAGAGGCCTTTGGCGGCGCAGTAATAACCATGACACCAGGGTTGATGGGGTTTGTATTCCGTCTGACAACCCACACGATAAGAAGACCGTGCCTACTCACAACAACGACCTTTTGATTTGAGGATCCACAGCATTCTTCACTTGACCGATCATGTAGAAAAGCAAATCTACAAAAAGTGACATATAATTAACTACTTAAAAAATAAACACGTATCAGCTATAGGAACAATAATACTACTTTAACTCAATCCTTCCCGACCGTATTTCGCATGTCATCACGCCAGCACTCGTCGCGTTAATAAATTAAATTCACTCATTATATCCTGTTTTAACTGAAAACATTGAGAAGTTTTGTATGTCAATTTACCCAAAAGCTATTGCAGTTTTAAAAATTCTGACATGTATGTACAGGGTGTTAGTGACATCGTAACGAAAACTTTGAGGGATTTTTCAGACCATGATTCAGAGTTGATATGAAATGGGATTTTTTCCGTCGCAAATAATGAAAAAGACACAAAATTCTTCACGAATTTTTCGACAGGAAATTCCACTTGATATCAACTCAGAATCATGATCTGGATTATTCCCCTCAGCATTCGTTACGGTGTCACTAACACCCATACCTACTTGTATGGCATGATTCAGCTCATTTTTCCGAGGTAATATCAATTGGAATTTTACGATGTCACTAACACCCTGTATGTATAGATGTGTATGTGACATGGTACCAAGAGAAGAAAGTGACCGATTACCAATGAGGTTAGTTTGGGCTTAATAAATACGAGTTGGGAATCGTACTTTCCCAATAGTAACAAGTGGCTTATTTAAGTGAGCCTATTTAAGCTACAATCCACGTCAAATTTGAATAAATTGTTATCTCACATCTACCTGTCAGTCAGATGCAAAGTTTCTTTGAATTTTAAATACCTAGGTAGGACTTAAAAACTTCGGCGGTCTAAGACTATGTAATCGGCCTCTGAAGACAGCCCCCTTAATTTGTCGTGAGCCGACCTCGGAAACTCGAGCGGAATCCCAACTTAGTACGGATAATCTTGCTGTAAATCCACCTTTCAGAATCGTATCGCGCTGTAAGGATATTTACACACGGTGGTTTGTCATGTGAGGCTGTGGAGTGGGAGAACATTCTTCTCTGCTGCACAACACCACGCCTGGTCACGGCTTATATTTTGCCGCTAAAATTGATTCCACCTGCAATATCCTAGCAATACCATGGACAACAATGTATAATACCATGGACAATTTCAGAACCCAGGAACCCAAATCAATTGAATCAGTGGGTACTTAGGTTTAATTTTAAACTTAGGAAGTAAAGTTTTTTTTACTTTTGATGGGTTTGCTCTTGGCCTCAGAATTGCCCGAAAGTATTGACGAGGCCTAAGATGGAGCTCGCTCGCCCAGAAGGTGCCTGTTCACTCTGGCTTTGAAAGCACCCGGGTTATATGCATTCGGAAATACAGAAGGCGGCAGCGAATTCCACTCCCTACCCTAGGTTTTATTATATACCAAGAACATGGTTCACAACATTCAAGTCAAGTACCTACTTTACGAATATAGGCACCCACTTACTACTTTTCTCGGAAAAATTGGAAATCGTCAATATCAATTTCGCACGTGTACGGTCAGCAACACATTACGGCGATGTCGGCGATTCGTCTTCAATTCTTTATCTTGATATGTCCATCACGAGCGTGATTGAATTTGTACCCATTGAAAGCTGAATGGAAGCGTTATTTGTCGCCATGGTATTTTTCTTTTTATAAGTATAAGTACCTATGCTATTGTCACAAGACAAATTTGCACTTTTGGGTATTCTATGATCTGTCCTATAGTTAATTGTTATCCATGAAGAAATAATATAAATTAGGTAGGTACATGCTTATGATTACTTATGATGGCAGGGTTACCAACCCTTCGTCTATAATTGTAGGTAGGTACGTAACCTAATCTCAGAGAGAAAATATACAGGGTGGCCCAGAAGTTTAGCTTTAACAACGTTAGAAAGAAGCAGTTAAATTGTATGAGAATGTCAAATTTTCCTTCAAATCTGTCTGTCTTGCAATATTTGAGGTCAAATTACTCAGTTTTTTGCCCGTATTAAGGATACTTTTTTTGGATGTTTCTAAAAACCAATTAAATGGAGCAGTTTTTAGAAATACTTTCAGGGTCCATGACAATCTCATGTGTTATTATTCTTCGGCGAAGTTTTAACAACTGTAACAATTTTGGTCGAATTCTCACTTTGACTTCCGATAACTTTTTTTTTATACTTGATTTGACTTTGATTTATCATTGATTGAGCGGTACACAGCCTTAGGCAAAGTTGTAAAGTAAAATAAAATAATTATTAAGAAAGGGATAGCGACAAAATGATTATTTCTGAAGTAAAGTAGAAAATCTAGAAAAAGGTACAAAATGGGTCATATCTCCTAAACCGTAAATAATTGCTGAACATACATGGGGGTGTTTCTGGTAGCTAATGAGCCCCTCTATCTAATTTTTCATTTTGAACCTGAACTTCTGGGCCACCCTGTATATGTCGTAAAAGTGGTGGTGTGTCAGAAGGGTGGGCGTTAGAAGACAATAATGGCCGTCATTAGTATCACAATCATTTTATTTACTTCCACATAGTTTTTGTATCACGATTAGATAAAGTCACAGTATAAGGTTTACACTCACGGAAACATCACGGTATTTGTAACGGTTACATAGTCTCTCGTAATCTAGCGCGCCTAAGGACGTTAGCGCGAAGGGGGCCCTCCACCACCCATGGTTCCTATATTCGGACCGAATCATCGGGACATGTGAACGTACTTGCTAGGTGCTCTTTTCCGATCACACTTTCTTGACGTCCCTACAAGTTATAGGTGAGCGACTATAGCACTCCTCGTAATTATTCGACACGTCCGCTCATGACGATGGTTCGCAGTAGACTGCCCGACTAGAACGGCAGTGCACGTCCGCTCGACACGACGACTCTGTAGTGACTCCCTCGACTTCTCCCAGCTCTGCTCGTAGGCCACCTGCCGTCGGAGCGTTGCAACTTCATGACGGAAGTGATGTAACTTCATTTTATTTTCCGATTTGATCAATTTCTCTTCTTAATTCATAACTAGCGCCGGCATATATTATGAATAAATAACTAAACTAGACGACTGCCGACTAATCTAAACGGTCCTTCGTTCGAAACATTTATAGGTAGTAAGTTGAAATAAAATGAAGCATAAAGCTTAGTATGTTAAAAAGTTGGTGTCTTTTCTAATTGGCTTTTCTACGGAGTCGTGAAATATGTATATGATGATATAGTAAATTTTACGAACCTACTACTGGTCAAAAAGAAAATGGAATTACGAATAAGAGTAGAATAGATCAGGATATAGAGGATCTATCCCATTTTGCCAAGTAAACGTGCCTCCGGCTAGCATCCGTAAGATAGGCGGTTTCTACGGAAGATTCATGTGACCCTCGACGAATGTGGGAAAAATTTATCAGAATCGGCGGACAGTTCGTGGTTCTGTTACGGTTTTGTTCATGGTTTTGTTATTTTATGATTACACTTTATGGTCATGATGATGATTACACTTTATTGATTAGGTAAGTTAGGTACCTAGATCTCTTCTATCGTGTGGATTGTGAGGTGTAGTACCAACCCCATCCCCTTCCACCCTGGTGTCAGGGTTACTTTTGAGCCGCCAAACGCCCCTGACATGGCTCATGTAACGACTACTTACTTACATCAATAAGTAGTAACCGGACCCAACGGCTTAACATGCCTTCTACTTTCGGACAATCTGGTGATCAGCCAGTATTGTCCTAACCAAACTAGGGACCACAAAGTAATATTTGTGATATGTCCCCACCGGAAATCGAGAGCCCAGCGCTCAACCACTGTACCACGGTGGTCATTACCTACTTACGTAAGTTGTGCCTATAATACCTAATATATATACAATATGTCTAATATAATATGTCCTCTGACAATGGATCAGGTATTCAATATAATGTGGAAGTTTGAAGTAGAAATAGTACCTACAGTCCTACATTGAAGCAGTATTGCAAGTTAACATTTGCATACTGCGCGTATCTATATGAAAAAGTAAACTAAAGTGCACAATGTCAACACATGGTCTTCTTAATAAGATATCTACGACATTTTCTGTATAGGTACCTACTACTTATACGAATCCTACCCGAGAACCAATAATCAAGTAAAACCTAACAGTCTATTCAGTCATGGATAGGTACTTGCCAGTTGCGACTGAGCCACTAACGAGATCCGTCAATTCCAGGATTTATCATTGTCTCTTACTTATCATACCAGGCTAAATAGATGAAAGTAGTTGGAAAAAACACTATCGCGTAATACCTAATTACACTTATGAACTCTTAAATAGGTACTCATTTAATTGCTTTTATTATAAGTGCAAAAGTGAATGTCTTACGCTCTGTCATGTCGCTGTCCAGAAAAGGATAGGCACTTAAGTATAAGGTATGACTAGGAACTACTTACACTACTACTACTACCAGTATACTTTCCAGAGTCGAATAAAAACATCGCATACCGATGTCCACGAGCGAAAAGGTCGCTAAATACCGTCTTCCTACTTACTCATTTGTAAGTATGTTGTAGATACGAGTAGACCTATATATGAAGAGTTCTTAAATCCACGTGTAGGCGATATAAGCCAGTTTTTCCTTAAATGTTTACAGGTAAAATACGAATAGCTATTTGAGAACGAAAAGATATTCAAACAAATTTAATTTTGTAGCACATTCCCTGGTTTTGTGTAAAACTGTAAGGCGCGCTTTTCCTCACGTTTAGCTGAGCAGTGGTGCGTGATCCGTGCTGTGCACTGCAAAGTGAAAACTGCGCGCTATAAGCACGTAAGCCACTAAAATTTAATTTGCTAAAGCTATTAAACTGAACAGCCTGTATTGGCCTGGTTTCCCATCGAGGGTCGGAAGATCATAGGTAGTCACTTCGGTAAAAGACCGGACCTGTCAAATCTTCAGATTAGATAAGTCGACCCCGCGAAAACGGGATAAGACTAGAAAGATGATTATTGAAGTTTAAACAGCTAAAACTTGATCTACGTACGGTAAGATGTACAATCTATTTTACCTGGATTATAATACAAAGTGTTAGTTACAGACATCGTAACGAAAACTTTGAGGGATGATTTAGACCGTGATTCTGAGTTCATATCAAGTGGAATTTTCCGTCGCAAAAGTAATAATGGGGTGGACAGAGCTATAAAAAATGGAAAATAAAACTACGGATCCATAAAAGGCACACTGCGGCTCGCACCAATACGAACTTGGAGCGGGATTTCCGTATGGGCTGAGTTTACGTCCAGCGCAAAGATTCTACGCGGATTGGCGAAACCTTTCACTACGATGCCAAATAAAAAAGTCTGTAAAGAAATCTAGTTAACGCGCTGGCCGCATCTCGACATAAATATGTGAAGTAACGAAAAAAACAGCCACGGGGCTGTCAAATTAAACCAAAATTCCAAATTTAGTTACCTTTTACATATCCTTTTACAGAACGATATTTTATCATGCTCAAAAACAATCATATTACTAAATAGGTACTTATTTATTTTTACAAGGGGCGTTGATAGTACCAACAAATCAAAAGTATGAATGATTTCGCAAATTTAGAGAAAACTATAGTCCGTGAGCTGTCATGTCGCTTGTGTCTGTGTAACGATGTGGTGAAACTCAAGCCCCTCAGTTCAGAGGTCAAGAGGAAACTTAAGAAGCTCTTCGAAATCGTCGTAAGTTACCTTACAATTTATTGGAAGAACGTGTCACTTTCATTTCAATCTTAAGACCTGACCCTAAACTACGAAATACTTAGGGCGGTATTAATAAACTAATCTCAGTTTCGAGACTGCCCTCAAGATCATGTCAATGTGACAGTTCTCATATAAAAACAGACTTGAGCACCCTTAGTTTGAATGTGTGTAGGGGACCAATTCGCGTCAAGAATTATTCGCATATATCTTTCCCCCGTATAAAGACCCAACAGTAAATAGTACCTAAGTGTTCATACCTTATTGTATCTATTCATTCCAGATCCGAGCTGACGACAGTCTTCCCAAAGCGATATGCCACGACTGCTTGCAACAAGTAGGCACCATGTACCTCTACTCTATAAAAGTTGAGAAAACGCAAAAGTTTCTCGACTTTTACAAACTAAAAAGCGTAGACGAAAAAAGGGATGTTCCAATTGAAGAAAAAATGCATCCGATCATAGCGGCTTTATCAATTGAACGCTTGAAGGAATCAGAGAAGGCGTTGACCACGCCGAAGGATAAGCCTCTACCGCTAGAACTCCAGCAAGGAGACTCAAACAAACAACAACAAAATAAGCAAAAACAATCAACTAAAAAGAAGTCTCCTGCCGATATGAAGTACATGGAATCAATGCCAATGGAAGAATTTGCGAAATCGGAGAAACTAGATAAGTCCCTGCTAAACACGTCGACACCGCAGCCTAAAGCAAGTTTATCACCTGTAGAGAAAAAAGAACACAGTAAAAAAGAGAAGGAACCATTGGATATCTCAAATGACACTCTGGACCCGGTTGTGTTGATAGACGGGAGGCCGGCTAAGCAAGGGGTGGCACTGGACAGACAAATAACACTGTTTTACAAGATGGAATGCTGCATATGCCACGAGAATGGGTTCCACTTCAGGTCCTTGATGAAACACTACAAAGACAGACATGGTGTGCCTGGATACGTGACATGCTGCGACAAAAAGTTCCACTACTTCTACCCTAAGAAAATCATCGAGCATATGGCCTTCCATCTGCAACCTAGTATATTCATGTAAGATGTGATTTACTCATGTTTAATAGGCTAGTTTCCAACTAGTCAAAATCAGGTAATTTTTACTCACGTCAAAACACGAAATTACAATGGAATTTGTATGAAAAAGCACACCGTTACGTCATAGAAAAACATGATAAATTGTCGACTTATTATTACGTTTTTCTTGACTAAAATTCATAAATCAGTTGAATAGAAAAACGAAAATGTTTTCCGTTAGTTTTCGATCTGTAGTAGGTAATCATAATTTTAATAATTTATCTTGAAGCTAGTACACGATCCAATTATAGCGATTCGTTAATGGATTGGAAAAAAGGCAACACTTAACTGGGTATTCGTTCTAAAACAACCTTTTGTTTCATTTTTGATTGGCCTTCATTTTGTTTCTCAGTGTTACCTATTTACTTGCCTTACCATTGCGGTGTTACTAACAACTTTAATTACTAAAACGAAAATATAAAATTCAGGGAAAACATTAAAATAAAGTTTTCAGTTAGGGTTTTACATTACCGTTATGTCCATTCTGTTTATTCTTTAAATTAGTCCCTTCGGTGTCTCTCTAAAGCAAATCTGCAAGATGATCCAACAACATTTCTATATCTGCAGGTGCCCAAGTTGCCACCAAAATTTCCAAACCTCCCAAGAGTTGGTGGAGCACCAGAGCAACGGTGGGCGGTCTGAAGGCAAGATCGTCTGCCCTCGTTGCAGTGAGCGATACCCCACCTATCACGAATTGGGATGGCACATCATCACACACCGGAAGGACAAGATGCAATGCGATTATTGCGGCAAGCAGTATGTATCTACTATGTAACTTCTATCTTGTAGGTTGCAACTTGTACCTAAGGTCAATGACCGACTTCAATATCTCTGGTGTTAGGGTAGGGTACCTACGAGGGGAGGTCAAAAAGTTCGCGGAATGGAGGGGTTGGAGGGGGTTGGTTTGCTCGTACAGGTAGCCGCTAGTTGCACACATCATTAACAGTATATGTACCAAGTTTGAAGCAAATCGGGTCATTAACGTATGAACTATCGACCAGCAAACAAGTGAATCGGGAAGAACTCAGCGAATATGGAGAAAATTGAACACCGCGCCGTCATTAAGTTCCTCACCAAGCAAGGAAAATCCGCTCAGACGATTTTTCAAGAGCTGTTAGCAGTTTACGCGGACTCTGCCCCTGGTAAAACCATGGTTTACAAGTGGCATAGTCTTTTCAAGCAAGGAAGAGAGTCGATTGAAGATGACCCCCGCTCCGGACGGCCCATTGAGGCCACCACACCGGAAATCATCGAAAAAGTAGAGAAACTTGTATTAGAAGATACCCGCTTGAAGAAGAAGCAGCTTGCAGCAATGGTCGGTGTATCCGAAACAAGTATTTTAAATATCCTACATCAACATCTTGGGATGACTAAGGTCAGCGCAAGATGGGTTCCAAGAATGCTCACGCCACTTCAAAAAAGTGAGCGTGTCGAGTGTTCTCGCCAGTTTTTAGAGCTCTGTGGAGAGAATAAGGAAGAAGTTATGGCCCGGATTGTTACTGGAGATGAAACCTGGGTTCACCACTATGAACCTGAGTCGAAGCAAAAGTCGATGCAGTGGCATAAAAAAGGCACACCTCCTCCAAAGAAGTTTAAGGTGTCACAATCGGCCGGAAAGATCATGGCCACTATTTTTTGGGATACAGAAGGTATTTTGCTGATTGATTATAAAGATCGTGGTGTGACTATAACGGGACATTACTACGCTTCTTTACTGGATAGATTGAAAGAGGCTATCAAGGAAAAAAGAAGAGGAAAGCTGTCAAGAGGTGTGCTCCTTTTGCACGACAACGCACCCGTCCACCGTGCCATGTTGCGACGGCTGCCATTCACCGATGCGGGTTCGAAAAATTAAACCACCCGCCTTACAGTCCAGACTTGGCCCCCAGCGATTATTATTTGTTCCCAAAAATGAAAAAGGAACTGCGTGGACGAAAATTTGGCGATGATGATGAAGTCAAGTCTGCAATTTCGGCCTATTTTGACAGCAAAGAGAAATCTTTTTTTTATGATGGAATAAACAAATTATTTGATAGATCCGGAAAATGTGTTAAGGTTAAGGGAGAATATATTGAAAAGGAAAAATAGTTTCGTGTTTAATTTCGACCCCCTTCCCCCTCATTCCGCGAACTTTTTGACCTCCCCTCGTACTAACCCGCAGACCTAAATACCCATGACGTGGCTCATGTACCGACTACGTATCTGCTTCAATTGAGTAAATAGTAGCCGGCTATCCGAGACGACCGATTTAACGGACCTTCAAAAACACGGACTCATCATACGTTTCTATTTATTATTATTTCCGTCAACGTCCAGAGGTCCAGATCATTAGCCGCAAGCTCAAACCACTAGACCATGGACGCTATTAAGTTACGTATAACCACACCCCGAACACTTCATATAAAACACCTCGTTTTCACAGACACTACACATTGACGTTAGTGAACCTAGCTTAACGAGTTGCCATTCCATATATGCATTATCTATTATTCCTTATTCTATGGTACCTATAAGTGCTATAAGTTAGACGGTGTCCCGGCCAAGTAATTGATGTCATCCGATACAAATAGAGTTTCATCTCGAATCTATATTGATTGAGTGCGCTTTTGTAATAATAATAGAAATAAAAACGATACTAGTTAGATACTAGGTAACTAGTTTCCGTAGTATTCCAAAGGTACTAAAATCTACAACAAACAAGTTACTCAGCGCAAGTTTCATTTCATAGTCATGTCATAAGACAGTGCACTCGGTAAACAAAGGATTCAATCCGTCCAAAGGAGAAACACACTGAATAACACTAACCTATATGAAATAGAAAGATATCGTAGGTAGTAGTAGGTACTTACTTTTTTTAACTTCCGTTTGATCAGAATATCTAAAAGTTGCTCTCCCACGTAGTGCAAAATAACTCGCAATTATCCTCCCCCGAGTTTCCTATATCCTATAATGTATATTTTTGTCACTACCAATATTCGAAAACACCAATTGTATATTCAATTTCAATTGAATTATATTCTATTCAATATTCGAGATTGGCTCTCTATTCAATATCTAATTGCCGTGTCGTGTTGTGTAGTACATTATTACCTATTGTGTATTTATTCTATTGTCCTGGTTCCAAAGACCGGAAAGATGAGCACAAACACAGATACGAACAAAAATTTTCTTGAAGACTGAAACCGACTTGAAGTCTTTTGCTTTCAAAAGAGCCATCCAATCTAATCATTCGAAGTTATTTTAGTAAGAATAACAAAGGTAACTTCTGTAATTGAGTCACACGCAATCAACCTTAAATGCCAAAGCCAAAAACATTGAAATTCGGAATAGATACTGTTTAAATTTTCGAGAATTCAATTTTCGAGATTTTCGGATTGTTGTTTGAAGGAAAGCAAGACGTTATGGACGCATATACAGTGACATACCTACTTTCAATGTTAGTTCAGAGGATCCGACGTTCGTCGCCTTGTGAATATGACTTTGTTATCTGCTAATCTTCATTCCAGATTGAAGCACCACCATCGTAAAAAGACCATAAACCACATGGAAGACATGATTTTGTGTTCTCAGTGTATTCGCACACTGAGAAGTATAGAAAAGCAAGAAAAGGAACTAGTAAGTACATTCTCCATGGTCTGAAATTAAGTTATAAAATAAACATTAAATGTTGTGACAAGTTTTTAACGTTTCATTTTGCCTTCTGCAGAAGGAGAAAATTAAAGCTAAAAGCAACGACACGATCACACTGCAAAAGTATCAGAAGTTCAGGCAAGCGATGGGGCTCTC